>NW_027397162.1:400875-762222 GCF_003265705.2 Callorhinus ursinus
TGGACCTATTTCCTGCTGCCCACCTCTTTGACTTGAAGGTCCTTTCCCGGTTTCTGTGAGTTCCTGCCCTACTCCTTCAGAGGATCTGTGTCTTCTTCCATCTGTCAAACAGTGGTGCTTCTCAGAATCTGTCACCCTTGCTTTCTCACTTGAGAGGTGTTCCATGAGTGAGTTAATTCCCCCTCAAGGTATTTTACGCTCAGTGATCTGCAGAGTTCCCCAAATTCTTGTCTCCAGGTTGAATGTTTCTTTCTGGTCATCCTTCCACACCTTGTCAGTATTCATACATACTGAGCCTGTCTGCATGTGTCATGTGGTCATGGCCATCACCATGAGGATGCACCCACAATAATCATGAGAGCAAGCAGACATGATATGTTACAGTCATTGTTTTGAATTTTTTGCACACATCAACTCTTATCCTTTGCAACATGCCTGTGGTAAGTGATGTTATCCCTGTTTTACAGATCAGAAAACTGAGGAACAGAAAGGCTAAGGGATTTACTAAGAGTTGTACGTTTAACCAAGAAATATGAGATTAGGGTTTGAGGCCAGTTAGGGTAGCTGTAGGATTCATGTCCGTGGCCTTTCCTATATTCCTTCTCATAGGATGTCTGTTTTCCTGGTCATCATCATTTTTATTAAAATGGATCAAATTATGCTCATTTAGCTATAATCCCCTTTTCTCATTTGAGTGAGATAAACCAAACTTAACTTTTTAACAGCTGCATAATCTGTTACAGTGTTATAGGAATTTACAGAAAAATTTCTGGGTTTCAGATGGTAGGGAGATAGAAGAGGACTACAGGAAGCATTTGGATTTACACATCACGTTTGAGGTGCCTGAGAAACATCTCAGTGAATCCCACTGTGTTCTGTCTTGTTGCCCGAGCTGGATACCTTGCAGCCATTTTTCTTTCATTATCACTGCATCCAGTGTATCCTTCTGTTGTCTTTAGCTTTTTATTTTCCTTAGTAGACACTTAATGTGTGTGTCTTAGTAAATGGCCACACACAGCACATTTTATTATAATATTTGGGTCCCTCACAGAGTGGTTACACAAAGCTGTGTATATAGTTGGTACAGTATATAGCATATGTTGACTTCGGAGAGAAACCACACCAGCTTTTATGACCAGATCTCTAAGACTTAAGAAGTCATAATGAATGGTGGTGGAGGTGTGGGGGTAACTCAGTGGTAGAACATTTGACTGCATAATGAATGGTGGTATTGAAAGTCCTCAAGACTACCCCAGATTTAATGATTTACTAGGAAGACTCAAAGGACTCAGCATTTACTCAACAGCTGTGGTTTATTTATTAAAGCAAAAGGATACAAAGCAAACTCAGCCAAAGGAGAAGGCAGAAGTCCTAAAGTTCTTCAAGAGTTCTGCGTGCATGAGTTCTGCGTGCATAAGTTCCATCGATGAGTTATGACAGCATCTGTGAAATGTCTACTAGGGAAGCACATTAGAAACTCCAAGCCGTGGGGCGCCTGGGTTGCTCAGTTAAGCATCTGCTTTCAGTTTAGGTCATGATCCTGGAGTCCCGGGTTCAAGCCCCACATTGGGCGCCCTACTCAGTGGAGAGTCTGCTTCTCCCTCTCTCTCTGCCTCTCGCCCGCTCGAGTCTGCTTCTCCCTCTGCTCTTTACCCAGTTTCTGCTCTCTCTAAAATAAAGAAAATCTTTAAAAAAAGAGAAAGAAAGAAACTCCATGTACAAGGTTATTATTGGGCACGATTTCTCTAAAATATAATCAAAATTCTAGACCTCCAGAAGAATAGCAGATCACCAGCATAAGCCACATTGTTGACACAAACAATAGGCACACGGAGCCATTTGTCTTTTCTGAGAATTATGGGAAATCTGAAATATAAGGTCCCAAACTCCAACCAAGGGCAAACTTTGAATCTCAAAGGATAACAGTCTCAGGCCTGCAATGTCAGCTCTTTCTTCACAGTGACTTGAATGGTACTAAAAGTTTGAGTAAATTCAAATATCTTTTACAAGCATTAAACAAATACAGTTTGCTGTAGTGAAAAAGTCCTAGCTTTGAGGTCACGGCTTATATACATGTAAACGATTGTAACTAAAACAATTAAGTCACAGTACCTATTCTTACAAAGTAGCGTTTAATTTAATGGTGACAAAGTACAGAGACTGGTGAGACAGGCTCTTGCCTCTATATACATAAAGCTTCAGGTGATTTGATTTGCAAATATTCCCTCTTTTGCCTTTATTTCTACAAAGATAAAATGGCCAGGTCAATGCTGTTATTTACATTGCACATATGTCAGTGATTTCTCATTTACTCTTTGTTCCCACTGTTAAAACTTGTAGCCTTTGGCTCCAGAAAGAGAAAATTAAATATGTTCTCATAATTTATGCATCATTATATGTGCATAACTTGGGATTAGTGTGTTGCAGGCCTCATCAGGTTGATGGATCTGTCAGAGGGAGTGACTGGGAGGAAGTGGGAGCATTGGACTCCAGATGGGAGGGCTCTATACAGAGACCTGATGCTGGAGGCCTGTGGGAATCTGGCCTCAGAGTATGTGCAGCTCCCTCTGTTCTCACACTTGGCCCACAGACGGCCTTTCCTGTCTCAGTTGTGCGATGCAGGGATGCCTCTGGAATGCTCAATGATGTCATCCTTGAGTTTTGAGGGTTAATGACCTGTAATCTGCTTGCTCACAGGTAGGTTACACGTCTCACAAGTGAATGGTCTAAATTGAGCTAAATTGTAAATGGGCAACTGCGTTTTGCCTTCCTTGGAGCAGTGGAGTGTCGAGCATGGGCCCTCTAGGAGGAAGAGCAAGATGGCGGAGGAGTAGGAGACCTAAATTTCGTCTGGTCCCAGGAATTCAGCTGGATAGGGATCAAACCATTCTGAACACCTACGAACTCAATAGGAGATCGAAGAGAAGAATACCAGCAACTCTGAACAGAAAAGCGACCACGTTCTGGAAGCAGGGACCCAGCAAGTAGCAGATCTGGGGATCTGCCCAGATCCCCCAGGAGGAGCGGTGCAGGAGCGCACTGCAGGGATCTGCTGGGTTTAGAGACTCCAAACGGGGTCAGGTGCCAGAGATAGAAACGCTCAGTCACAGGCTGGCTGAGCACGGAGTATGGCCAGAGACTGGAGAGATAGGAGTGATTGCTTTTCTCCGGAGGCTCACTGAGGAGTGGGGCCCCGAGTTCTCAGCTCCTCTGGGGTGGAGATTGGGAGGCCGCCATTTTCTTTCTCCTCCTCCAAAGCTGTACGGAAAACTTACAGGGAACAAAAGATACTAAGAGCAAAACCGAACTGATTACCTAGCCCAGCCCCTAGCTAGGGCTGGGCAATGACGCCTTCGGCAAAGGCTTTTTTTTTTTTTTTTTAAGATTTTATTTATTTGTTTGGCAGAGAGATACAGAGAGAGAACAAGTAGGCAGAGGCAGGCAAGGGAGAGGGAGAAGCAGGCTCCCTGCCGAGCAGGGAGCCCGATGCGGGGCTTGATCCCAGAACCCTGGGATCATGACCCCAGCCGAAGGCAGCCGCCCAACCGACTGAGCCACCCAGGCGCCCCAAAGACATTTGAGAATCACTGCAACAGTCCCCTTCCAGCCAAGACCAAGAGACCAAGTTGCTGATCAGTGAGAACGGCAGAACTCCCAACACTAGGGGAATACAGCACATAGAATTCATGGCTTTTTTTCCCATGATTCTTTAGTCTTTCAAAGTTAATTTTTTAAATTTCCTTTTTTTTCTTTTCCTATTTTATTTTTTTCCCTTTTTCAACCAACGTCTTATCAATCCCTTTTTTAAAAACCTTTTTTATTTTTCATTTTTAGAGTCATACTCTATCCCTTCATTGTAGTTAACCGTATTTTTGCATATATATAAGTTGTTCTATCTTTAAAATTTTGAGATACAGTTTCTTCTAACAGACCGAAATATACCCTAAATTTCTAGTGTATGCCTTTGTTCTAGTCTCCTGCCTGATCACATTCTCTCCTCCCCTCCGCTTTTTTTAAATTTCTCTTCTTTTTCAACCAACTTCTTATCAATTCCTTTTATCAAATCTTTTATAATTTTCATCTTTACAGTCATATTCCATCCCTTCATCATATTTACCCTTATTTTTGTACATATATGTTTTCCTTTTTTAAAAATTTTGGGAGGCAGTTTCTTCTAACAGACCAAAATATACCCAAAATCTAGTGTGTGGCAATGATCTATTCACCAGCCTGATCATATTTGATCATATTCTTTTTTTCTTTCCCTTTATTTCCCACCGGTTTCAGGTCTCTTCTCATTTGTTTAGTGTATATTTTTCTGGGGTCGTTTTACCCTGTTAGCATTTTGTTCTCTCATTCATCTATTCTCCTCTGGACAAAATGACAATATGGAAAAACTCACCTCAAAAAAAAGAACAAGAGGCAGTACCGACTGCCAGGGACCTAATCAATACGGACATTAGTAAGATGTCGGAACTAGAGTTCAGAATGATGATTATTTATAAAGATACTAGCTGGGCTTGAAGAAAGCATGGAAGATACTAGAGAAACCCTTTCTGGAGAAATAACTAAAATCTAACCAAGTCGAAATAAAAAAGGCTATTAATGAAGTGCAATAAAAAATGGAGGCTCTAGGGTGCCTGGGTGGCTCAGTCGATAAGCGTCTGCCTTTGGCTTAGGTCATGAACCCAGGGTCCTGGGGTCAAGCCCCACATCAGGCTCCCTGCTCCGAGGGAAGCCTGCTTCTCCCTCTCCCACTCCCCCTGCTGTGTTTCCTCTCTTGCTGTGTCTCTCTGGCAAATAAATAAATAAATCTTTAGAAGAAGAAACAAAAAAATGGAGGCTCTAACTGCTAGGATAAATGAGGCAGAAGAGACAAGCAGTGAGATAGAAGACCAAATGATGGAGAATAAAGAAGCTGAGAAAAAGATAACTACTGGGTCACAGGGGCAGAATTTGAGAGATAAGTGATACCATAAGATGAAACAATATTAGAATAATTGGGATCCCAGAAGAAGGGGGGGGCAGAAGGTATATTGGAGCAAATTATAGCAGAGAACTTCCCTAATTTGGGGAAGGAAACGCATCAAAATCCAGGAGGCACAGAGAACCCTGCTCAAAATCAATAAAAATAGATCAACACCCCGACATCTAACACTAAAACTTATAAGTCTCAGAAACAAAGAGGAAATCCAGAAGGCAGCTTGGGAAAAGAGGTCTATAACCTACAATGTTTGAAACATTAAATTGGAGCAGACCCATCCACAGAAACCTGGCAGGTCAGGAAGAACTGGCATGATATATTCAGATCAGTAAACGAGAAAAATATGCAGCCAAGAATACTATATCCAGCTAGTCAGTCATTAAAAATAGAAGGAGAGATAAAAAGCTTCCAGGACAAACAAAAACTAAAATAATTTGCAAACACCAAACCAGCCCTACAAGAAATATTGAAAGGGGTCCTCTAGGCAAAGAGAGAGCCTAAATGTAACATAGACCAGAAAGGAATTGAAACAATATACAGTAACAGTCACTTTACAGGCAATACAATGACACTAAATTCATATCTTTCAATAGTTATCCTGAATGTAAATGGGCTAAATGCCCCAATCAAAAGACACAGGGTATCGGATTGGATAAAAAAAAAACAAGACCCATCAATATGCTGCCTGCAATAGACTCATTTTAGACCCAAAGACACCTCCAGGTTGAAAGTGAAGGGGTGGAAAACAATTTAGCATGCTAATGTACATCAAAAACAGCTGGGGTGGCAATCCTTATATCAGACAAATTAGATTTTAAACCAAAGGCTGTAATAAGAGATGAGGAATGACACTATATCATATTTAAAGGTCTATCCAACAAGAAGATCTAACAGTTGTAAATATCTATGCCCCTAACATGGGAGCAGCCAGTTGTATAAGCCAATTAATAACAAAATCAAAGAAACACATCGACAACAATACAATAATAGTAGGGGATTTTAACACCCCCCTGACTGAAATGGACAGATCATCTAAGCAAAAGACCAACAAGGAAATAAAGGCTTTAAATGACACACTGGAACAAATGGACTTCACAGATAAATTCAGAACATCTCATCCCAACGGAACAGAATACACATTCTTCTCTGGTGCACATGGAACATTCTCCAGAATAGATCACATCCTGGGTTACAAATCAGGCCTTAACCGGTACCAAAAGATTGGGATGATTCCCTGCATATTTTTGGACCACAATGCTTTGAAACTAGAACTCAATCACAAGAGGAAAGTCAGAATTAAAATACATGGAGGCTAAAGAGCATCCTACTAAAGAATGAATGGGTCAACCAGGAAATTAAAGAAAAATTTAAAAAATTCATGGAAACAAATGAAAATGAAAAAAACTGTTCAAAATCTTTGGGATGGGGGCGCCTGGGTGGCTCAGTTGGTTAAGCGACTGCCTTCGGCTCAGGTCATGATCCCAGCGTCCTGGGATCGAGCCCCGCATCGGGCTCCCTGCTCAGCAGGAAGCCTGCTTCTCCCTCTCACACTCCCCCTCCTTATGTTCCCTCTCTCACTGTGTCTCTCTCTGTCAAATAAATAAATAAAATCTTAAAAAAAAAATCTTTGGGATGCAGGAAAGGTGGTCTTAAGAGGAAAGTATATGACAATACCAGCCTTTCTCAAGAAACAGGAAAGGTCTCAAATACACAACCTAACCCTACACCTAAAGAAGATGGAGAAAGAACAGCAAATAAAGCCTAAACCTAGCAGGAGAAGAGAAATAATAAAGACCAGAGCAGAAATCAATAAAATAGAAACCAAAAGAACAGTAGAACACATCAACGAAACTAGGAGCTGGTACTTTGAAAGAATTAATAAGACTGATAAACCCCTGGCCAGACTTATCAAAAAGAAAAGAGAAAGGACCCAAATAAATAAAATCATGAATGAAAGAGGAGAGATCACAACCAACACTAAAGAAATACAAATATAAGAACATATGAGCAACTATATGCCAGCAAATCAGATAATCTGGAAGAAATAGATGCATTCCTAAAGATGTATAAACTTCCAAAATTGAGCCAGGAAGAAATAGAAAGCCTGAACAGACCTATAACCACTAAGGAAATTGAAGCAGTAATCAAAAATCTCCCAACAAACAAGAGCCCAGGGCCAGATGGCTTCCCAGGGGAATTCTACCAAACATTTAAAGAATAATTAATACCTATTCTCTGAAATGGTTCCAAAAAATAGAAATGGAAGGAAAACTTCCAAAATCATTTTATGAGGCCAGCATTACCTTGATCCCAAAACCAGACAAAGACCCCATCAAAAAGGAGAATTATAGGCCAATATTTACCTGATGAACATGGATGCAAAAATTCTCACCAAAATACTAGCCAGTAGGATCCAACAGTACATTAAAAGGATTATTCATCACAACCAAGTGGGATTTATTCCTGGACTGCAAGGTTGGTTCAACATCCACAAATCAATCAGTGTGATACAATACGTTAATAAAAGAACAAGAACCATATGATCCTCTCAATAGATGCAGAAAAAGGATTTGACAAAGTACAGCATCCTTTCTTGATTAAAACTCTTCACAGCGTAGGGTTAGATATCATAAAAGCCATCTATGAAAAGCCCACAGTAAATATCATTCTCAATAGGTAAAAACTAAGAGCTTTTCCCCTAAGGTCAGGAACACGGCAGGGATGTCCACTATCACCACTGCTATTTAACATAGTACTAGAAGTCCTAGCCACAGCAATCAGACAACAAAAAGAAATAAAAGGCATCTGAATCGACAAAGAAGAAGTCAAACTCTTACTCTTTGCAGATGATACGATACTTTATGTGGAAAACCCAAAAGACTCCACCCCAAAACTGCTAGAACTCATACAGGAATTCAGTAAAGTGGCAGGATATAAAATCAATGCACAGAAACCAGTTGCATTTCTATACACCAACAACAAGACAGAAGAAAGAAATTAAGGACTTGATCCCATTTAAAATTGCACCAAAAACCACAAGATACCTAGGAATAAATCTAACAAAAGAGGCAAAGAATCTGTACTCAGGAAACTATAGAATACTCATGAAAGAAATTGAGGAAGTCACAAAGAAATGGGAAAACGTTCCATGCTCATGGATTAGAAGAACAAATATTGTGAAAATGTCTATCCTACCTGGAGCAATCTACACATTTAATGCAATCCCCATCAAAATACCATCAACTTTGGGTGTCTGGGTGGCTCAGTTGGTGAAGTGACTGCCTTCGGCTCAGGTCATGAACCTGGAGTCCTGGGGTCGAGTCCCGTGTCAGGCTCCCTGCTCAGTGGGGAGTCAGCTTCTCCCTCTGACCCTCCCCCCTCTCATGTGCTCTCTCTCTCTCTCTCTGTCTCTCTCTCAAATAAATGAATAAAATCTTTTTTTATTTATTTGAGAGAGAGAATGAGAGAGAGAGAGCACGAGAGGGAAGAGGGTCAGAGGGAGAAGCAGACTCCCCGCTGAGCAGGGAGCCGGATGTAGGACTCAATCCGGGGACTCCAGGATCATGACCTGAGCCGAAGGCAGTCGCTTCACCAACTGAGCCACCCAGGCGCCCCTAAATAAATAAAATCTTTAAAAAAAAAATACCATCAATTTTTTCCAAAGAAATGGAACAAATAATCCTAAAATTTGTATGGAACCAGAGAAGACCCCAAATAGCCAGAAGAATATTGAAAAAGAAAAGCAAAGCTGGTGGCATCACAATTCTGGACTTCAAGCTCTATTACAGGGCTGCCATCATCAAGACAGTATGGTACTGGCACAAAAACAGACACATAGATCAATGGAACAGAATAGAGAACCCAGAAATGGACCCTCAACTCTACGGTCAACTAATCTTTGACAAAGCAGGAAAGCATATCTAATGGAAAAAAGACAGTCTCTTCAACAAATGATGTTGGGAAAATTGGACAGCCACATGCAGAATGAAACTGGACCATTTCCTTATACCACACACAAAAATAGACTCAAAGTGGATGAAAGGCCTAATTGTGAGACAGGAATCCATCAAAATCCTTGAGGAGAACACAGGCAGCAACCTCTTCCACCTCAGCCGCAGCAACTTCTTCCTAGAAACATTGCCAAAGGCAAGGGAAGCAAGGGCAAAAATGGACTATTGGGACTTCATCAAGATAGAAAGCGTTTGCACAGCAAAAGAAACAGTCAACAAAACCAAAAGACAACCGACAGAATGGGAGAAGATATTTACAAATGACATCAGATAAAGGGCTAGTATCCAAAAATCTATAAAGAACTTATCAAACTCAACACCCAAAGAACAAATAATCCAATCAAGAAATTGCCAGAAGATATGAACAGACATTTTTCCAAAGAAGACATCCAAATGGCCAACAGACATATGAGAAAGCGCTCAACATCGCTCAGCATCAGGGAACTCCAAATCAAAACCTCAATGAGATACCACCTCACACCAGTCAGAATGGCTAAAATTAACAAGTCAGGAAACGACAGATGTTGGCGGGGTTGTGGAGAAAGGGGAACCCTCCTACACCGTTGGTGGGAATGCACGCTGGTGCCACCACTCTGGAAAACAGCATGGAGGTTCCTCAAACAGTTGAAAATAGAGCTGCCCTATGACCCAGCAGTTGCACTACTGGGTATTTACCACAAAGATACAAATGTAGGGACCCGAAGGGGTACTTGCACCCCAATGTTTATAGCAGCAATGTCCACAATAGCCAAACTGTGGAAAGAGCCAAGATGTCTATTGACAGATGAATGGATGAAGAAGATGTGGTATATACGCACAATGGAATATTATGCATCCATCAAAAGGAATGAGATCTTGCCATTTGCAACAACGTGGATGGAACTGGAGGGTGTTATGCTGAGTGAAATAAGTCAATCAGAGAAAGACATGTATCATACGACCTCACGGATATGAGGAATTCTTAATCTCAGGAAACAAACTGAGGGTTGCTGGAGTGATGGGCGGTGGGAGGGATGGGGTGGCTGGGTGATAGACATTGGGGAGGGTATGTGCTATGGTGAGTGCTGTGAATTGTGCAAGACTGTTGAATCACAGATCTGTACCTCTGAAACAAATAATACACTATATGTTAAAAAAAAAAAAAGATAGTAGGAAGGGAAAAATGAAGGGGGGAAATCGGAGGGGGAGACAAACCATGAGAGATTATGGACTCTGAGAAACAAACTGAGGGTTTTAGAGGGGAGGGGGTGGGGGAAGGAAGAGCATGGGCCCTCTAGTAAGACTGCCTGGTTATACTTCCTGGACTTGTTCTTAGCTGCTGGGTGACTTTTTTTTTTTTTTAAGTCCCTGTTTATTCTTCTATTTCTGTGTCAAGCAGGTGTTGTCATTGTGAAGTTTTCCCATATGGGACCTTGCTGCTGTGCAATCCACTGCCCCCTCCCTGGTCCATCCAAACATCATCTGACACCTCAGCTTCTGCTTTACCTTCCGTTTTTATCCTCCAGTCGATTCTCCACACTGAAGCCAGAGATGCGGCTCCGATTTGGTCATGGAGGGCTCACCCCTGCCCCCTTTCCCTAAAATGTTTCATGACTTCCCTTCACTCTTGGGATAAAAACCAAATCCTTAACATGGCCCATCCATGGGGCCTTACCTGGTGTGGGATGTGCCTAATTTACTTCCTTTTCTTTTGCACAACTCTGGTCTCTCTTTTTCGCTTCCTGTTTCCCTTTCCTTCACTTTCCCACCTGCTATGGCCTCTTCCCTCCCCACACTGCCCAGTTAGTGCATGCTTAGCCCTCCCATCTCATCTCAAATGGCACGTCCTCAGGGAACCTTTACCAGCACACCATCTAGATCATAACTGTGTATACATGTTGTTCTTTGCTCCCCAAAACCACCTTCCTGCTTGATGGGTTGCTAGGAGGATTCGCTCGACTCAGAAAACTGCTGTTATGCTCACTGTCTGTGACAGCACAAGAACACAGGTCAAGGTCACCAAAGGGAAAAGGCACACAGGGTAAAAAGTCTAGGGGAAACTCAGCCCAAGCTTCCAGGTGTTCCCTCCCAATGCAGTCACACAGGGCCTCGCTTAACTCTTTTGGCAAAGATGTGGGACAATATGTTCAAGTATCGCCAATGAGGGAACGTCACCCAAGCTTCGGTGTCCAGGGTTTCTTCCTGAGGCATGCAGTACCTTCGTGACTGACCATGGCCACTCGGTGGGATCGCAGAAGGCAAACATACGGTGTGGCTCAGAGCCTCAGGCATACAAAACCCACCATTCCCTGTGAGTCACGCTGTTAGCATAAATTACCTGGTCAGACTGATGTAGCGGGGCCTGCAGATACAGGCCTAAAGTCACTCTTACCAGGCCAGATGTTCAAGGACTCAGGTTGTCTTCTTGGGGCTGGTCAGAGGCCAGAGCTTTGGGATGCGTAGCAGTTGAGCAGCCAAAGCCTATTCAATGAACACTTTCCTGCACAGTCCACCGTGCTGGCCCTTGGCTTAGGCTCTGTGACAGCAGAACAGCGATATCTGCCTGAGCATCTCTATGTAGTAAAGCATTTCTGTGAAGGTGCACTTCATTATCGTCAGAAATCTGCTTACCATATGAAGGAGGCAGTGTGGGGTATGGGTAGGTTAAAATAACAACAATCCATTACATTCATATCCATATTTCTCTACTAATTTGATAACTTGTCCCTTCTGGTCAACTGTTTGTACTTGGTGATAAACCACCTCCCTATCACTACTTTAAGTCAGCGTCCTCACCCATCTGGAATGCAGTCAGAACTTTCTAACAGACCTTCCCCTTTTCATGCCCCTTCCATAATCTAACTTCCATCTAGCACCCAGAGTAATCTTTTTGAGACATGAATCAAGTGGCATCACCCCTCTACTTAAAACCCTGCTGTAGGGGCGCCTGGGTGGCTCAGTCGGTTAAGCGGCTGCCTTCAGCTCAGGTCATCATCCCAGGGTCCTGGGATAGAGCCCCGCATCGGGCTCCCTGCTCGGCGGGGAGCCTGCTTCTCCCTCTCCCTCTGCCTGCCTCTCTGCCTACTTGTCCTCTCTCTGTATCTCTCTGCCAAATAAATAAATAAAATCTTAAAAAAAAAAAAACAAACCCTGCTGTAGCTACCCATGTCACAGTGTATTAACTGTAATTTCTTAGCTGTATTCTTTTTTCTTCAGATTTATTTATTTGTTTGTTTGTTTGTTTATTTATTTATTTATTCATTTATTTATTTGACAGAGAAATAGCAAGAGCAGGAGCACAAGCAGAGGGAGTGGGGGAGGGAGAAGCAGGCTTCCCACTGAACAGGGAGCCGGATGCGGGGCTCGATCCCAGGACCCCAGGATCAGGCCGCAGGCTGAAGGCAGACGCTTAACGACTGAGCCTCCCAGGTGCCCCTCTTATCTGTATTCTTGATGCTCTGAACTTGGGACCTTGCTCACTGCAGGGAGGCTCTCAGTTCCTGGGATAACCAGTTCTCAGAGATAGGAAACTCCTGATAGAGGACTTGCCTTTCATATGCAAATTAGACAATCCTGAAAACCCTAATGGGAACCACCCCCTTCTTCCGGGCTCTGCATCCTGAGTCTAGAGATCTGTAAGAATAAACTTTCTTCATGATAATCATTTCCCCTCCTCAAAATCTGTGCTCAGATAATGAGTCACCCAGTGACTATCTAAGGGAACAGTGTTTCACACAGAAAACACCTAGGAAAGGAAACAAGTAGGGGAGCACTGGGTGCCTGAAGAAGGGCAAGAAGGCTATAGTGTGGCCAGAGCTGCATCTGTAGGCGTTCAAGTGGGACGAGATGAATCAGAGAGATAAATAGAAACCTTGTGTAGTGCCTTGTAGGCCATCAACAGGAGGTTGGAATGTTTCCTGTATGCTCTAAAATGTACCCAGGGGAAAATAAATAAAATGTACCCAGGAATTGGTTGATCTGGTATGACTCATTAGACTTGTCCCAGCCATGTTACTTAGTACTGCAAAACTGCTTTCATTCTACTCTCCCACTATTTCTCATCTGTTCTAATTTTTCCTATCTCCATAGCACTCCCTCCTTTCAACCTATATTGTTTAGGGTTTTCATTGTTCTTGTTTTTAAAGTATTGGTTGTTAGGATCAAAGATCCTCTAGAACAGGAATGCATTCTTTTTTGGTATATATGTGTCCCCATTGTTTAATGCAGTGCCTGTCAAAAAAACTGGCCTTCATTAAATATTGATCAAATAAATATCTATTTTTTGAAAACATTATGAGTGACAAAAGAGAAGTAGAAGAGTGATATCGGGGTAGAGGACTACTTTAAAACTGAGAGATATGGAGAAACCTCTATGAGGAGGGAATGGTTGACATGAGGAGTCTCATCACCCCGGCCCACCTTGTCTACAATCTAGGTTTGAATGACTCAACACTATATTGTTCACAGAACTTTGCAAAGTGCCTTCCCTCAGCTGCTCCAGGAAATACTTGTAGAGTGAATGTTGAGTGGATTTTACCATAAGGCTACTAAATGCTCCCATTGTTAGGACTGTTGGTTGTTGATCTACTAGTTCCCTGTCTCTGCTCCAAAAACTAGCATGTGACTCCATGGGGAACTACAGTCCCTGGATGACAGTCATTGTTTGGGATTAGGATATGTTTGTGCTCCTGGTTCCATGAGGAACAAGAGAGATTCTACAAGGAATGGAAGGAAGAGCTGACTGGAGCTGACACCTGTTAGAGGGTGATTCCCGCCCAATTGACACGAGCTGAACATGAAGCCGATTACAGAATTCCAGGGTTGTGACCCATTTAACACATTCCTGGCCAGAGAGAATTTGGGAGTTGGTGAGTTTTTCCACCTACAGAGAACTAAAGAGACCATTCATGGGGTTTGAGGACAGAGTTCCAGAATTATATTGCTTTCAACAAAGTTCTGGGGCAAATTGCTCCACTGCCTGAACCAAAAATATTCAAGCTTCTTGGGTTCCTATGGTGTTTGATATTTTTTCTGCCCCAGGCAAGGTACTTCCAAGTTTGTCTTCCCAGGTTCTCTGCTTCCCCCGAGCAAAATTACTGAGCCAGTGCTCTTGACCTGGGAGTGGGGACAATGGCCCACTTCTCTCAGACACCCCCATTTTGGGAGTTGAAGGATCAGTGGGGTGGGTGGAAAGAAGCTTCAAGTCTTTTCAGCTGCCCTCTCCTACTATGGAAATACTTCCTTTCAGCTGGGGTGAAAATGACAGCGTACCAGTATTCTCAGCAGCATGGTGCCCCAGGTGGAGCCTCCAACCCAGAAGTGGTGATTTGGTGGAAGAAGAAACCTCTGGGACCATACTGGCCAGGAATTTAACCTTAGCAACAAGTAGCTGGGAGCAGGATGAGAAATGCAGACCTTCAGCCCCTCCTGGGAAGGTAACTCTCCCACTGGGAGCTGGGAGTGAGGGATCCTTGTGCTCTCATCTGCATCACCGTATAGTGGATTTTCTATCTCACTGAATCGCAAATGTTGAAGGAGAATGAATGTCTCAGTTCAAATACCACAGACTCATTGTTTTTACAGAATTATAGATCATCTTGAATAAATATTCATTTGTTGTGTATCCTTAGGAACGTTTCCACAGACATTAAATCTTGTTTGTTTTTGCTTGTTTTATTTTTTTTATTCTTTTTTAACGATTTTATTTATTTATTTGACAGAGAGAGACACGGTGAGAGAGGGAACACAAGCAGGGGGAGTGGGAGAGGGAGAAGCAGGCCTCCCGCTGAGCAGGGAGCCCGATGCAGGGCTCGATCCCAGGACCCTGGGATCATGACCCGAGCCAAAGGCAGACGCCTAACGACTGAGCCACCTAGGTGCCCTTGCTTACTTGTTTTAAAACTTTCTTCACCAGTTTCACTAGGGAATGAGTCCACATAACTACTCATCTTGTCAAGCTAGAAGTCCCTCCTTGTTCTTTTTAAATTTTTTTTATTTTTAAACAATTTTAGATTTAGTGTAAAGTGGCAGATATAGAGTTCCCATGTAACTTCCACCCAGTTTCACCTCATGTTAATATTTTACAGATATATGTTACATTTGTCAAAGCTAAGAAATTAACATTGGTATAATATTGTTTACCTTACAAACGATTTTGATTTTACTACATTTTTCCCCCCAACTAACGTCCTTGTATTGCAGCATCCCATTCCAGGGCATCAAGTTGCATTTAATCATTTTATGTTTAGTTTTCTCTCATCTCTGACAATTGTTCTGTCATATCTTGTTTTTCTTGATCCAAACACTTTTGATGAGGATTCATCAGGTATTTTATACAATGTTCCTCAATTTGCATTATCTGATCTTTTTTTTTTTTTTTTTATGAGTGAAGTTGGGGGTTTTGGGGAAGGACATCATAGAATAGTTTTGTTGTATTGTACTTGTGGTACCTGGTGTGAACATGACAATTACCAATGACGCTAGCCTTGATCAGGTGGTAAGGGTGATGTCTGCCAGTTTCCTCTGCTGTCAAGTTACACTTTTTCTCTTTCCATACTTAGTGTCTAAGTCCACCCAAACGAAGGGACTCAAGCTCCACCACCTGAAATAAGAGTATCTGTGTATTACTTGGAATTCTTTAGGAAGATTTCTCTTATCTCCCTCTCTGCATTTCCATGAGAGCACTATTCTTGTTTTTAAAAAATTGAATAAATACAAGTACTTACAAGAAATATGCGTGTTGTGATTCCCATTTTATACACATGGGGAGAAAAGAAAGGGGAGGTCTAGTCCTTTGTGATGTGTTTAGTAATCGTGACAGGACAGCAGGGTCAAATGCACACGCTGTTTCCATGTTTTTTATAACTGTACGTATGCTCAATTCATCGGAAGCTGCATTTTATTTTCTCACCTTGGCCTAAGAGAGAAAAAACAAACAAACCCAAAGAAGTAACCGATGATGACTTCTAAGAAGTTTTGTAATACATTCTTGAAGGATTGTTAGCATTCCTAACGTTATTTTGTTGGTTTCTTGTCTGCAGCTACTTAATGCCGGCTTGGTTCAGGGTTCGCCCCTGTCCATTCCTTTCTCCATCTAGTCTCACTCTCGTGTTGCCTTGAGATGGCAGCATCTGCTAACAATGCCCGAAATTTCCGTATCCACGCACGACCCCTCTGCCGGCGCGCAGACACAGCTGGAAGTGCCCACGCTCCAGACTGGAGTCCCGACCTGCCCCCAGCCTCGCTCAGGTGCGGCCTCCCCAGCTCAGAGGCTCGCACAGCGCTCCTCGGGCTCCCGGGGCCGCCTCCAGGCGTCAAGGCCCCGCAGCACGTGGCGCTGGACCAGAGGCGGCCCAGGAGGGGCCGTGCGCTGCGCGTGCGCCGCGTCGCAGCGGGCTTCCTGCGTCCCGGTCTCAGCGGTCACGTCACCGCTCGAGCGTCCATCTTCGCTCCAGGACGATCGCCAGGAGGAGAGGCGCACGGGGGAGCTCACCAGCCGAGCCGAGAAGCCGGTTACGGGACCTGGCACGTGCCCTGACCCCGGTCGGAGGCCCCCGCTCCCTGAGCCTCGCCCCCGCCCCTTGATCCCACTCTGAAGAAGCGGGTCTGAGGCTGCTCCCTGGACCTCGCGCACTCTTCCGGAGAAGACACGCTTGGAAAGTGTCCCACCGCCGATTGTCGGTAAGGGGAAAACCACATTACCCAGAAGGCTGTGCTCCGCGTGTCTGCGCGCGCGCTGGGCCAATGAGTGCCCAAGACAGGGGCATTTCCTGCGGCCCCTGCCGGCGGGGGCGGTACTTCCGGACCCTATGAGGCGTACGTCATCCGCCTGTGCCGGTTGGGCAGTGGTGCTGTGAGCGGTGGGCAGGGTGCATTTCCGAGGCCTGAGCGGAGAAGCTGTGGGCCGTAGGTGCCGCCTCCGTATCTTTTTACAAGCCTGACACCCGTCCCTCGTCCTCCGTAACGGGGTGTCACGTGAGCGCCCGCTGGGGCGCGGGGCGCTGTCCCCGCAGCCCTGACTCGACGCCCTGGGCCTCGGGCGCGTTTCACACTGGGGAACTCAGGCTCGGAGTGCGACAGTCAGCCAAGGTCACCCCGCTCTGGGCCGCGAACGGGTGGCGGTCGGCTGAATCCTGCAGGCCCCTCGGCCGCTGCCCCTCCGGGTCCTGCTCTGTGCACAGGCTCCTGTGATGGCGGCGGCGTGGATGGGGCCGGTGCGGGTGAGTGACGATGCTCAGCATTGCTTCCTCTGTGCTGCGGAGGGGCTCCCAGGCAGCCTGGAGGCCAAGAATGCCGTTCGGTTTCCTTTTCTCCTTGTCGTTTGTTTACAGCAAGTGGCGCTGGCTTGTCACCTTATCCGTAGTCCTGCGTCTGTGGCGGGTCTCTGGCAGGTGTTCAGTCAGTGCACGAAGGGTGAAAAGTGCTTACTCCCAAGGGCTTCGGTCACTTCTCAGTCCAGCCCGCTGCCATGACTTGCAGGTGCCTACCCGGTTCTCCCGCCGACGCCCTCCGACCTTGCCTTCTTTCCGGATGCACCAGCCCGACCCTGCCGAGTTCTTTTTCATCCGCCCAGCCTTCGCCCTTGCGCTGGCCTTTGCCTGGGGTACTGCCCCTGTGACTTTGCAGGGCCTCTCTCTCACATCCTTCTGGCTTCTGCTCGGATGTCACTCACTTGGAGAGATGTTTCCTAGCAGTTCAGGCTAAAATGGCCCCTTCCCTCCTTGCCCATCATCTGCATTTTTGTGTAGGGAACCTGGCAAAATTAGGTAAGTGTTCGTGGTTGGGTTTGTCTAGGATGTTGTGGGAGCAAAGAGAAAACAGTAACAAAAGAACCATGGTAGCTGGCTTTCACTGGGTCTTCCTGTGGGCTGACAGGCAGGCGTAACGTATCACCTCGTTTAATCCTCAGCTCCTCTGAGTTGAGTTGTGTTGTTATCGCTGTTTTTTTTTTTTTAAAGATTTTATTTATTTATTTGAGAGAGAGAGAGAATGAGAGATAGAAAGCATGAGAGGGAAGAGGGTCAGAGGGAGAAGCAGACTCCCCGCTGAGCGGGGAGCCCGATGCGGGACTCGATCCCGGGACTCCAGGATCATGACCTGAGCCGAAGGCAGTCGCTTAACCAACTGAGCCACCCAGGCGCCCCTGTTATCGCTGTTTTGCACAAGAACACCTTGAGGCTCAGAGATTTAGTGTCCAAAATCACTGCAACTCCTAAGTAGCAGAAACAGCCAATGTGTTGACCACCACAGCCTGCATTTTTACTCCTTTCTCTACAAAAAGCAGATAGGGATGCCTGAAGGTGACACCCGAAGTCAGCTTTGTAAGCCAAGCAGGCCTTGTGCATGAGGTGGGGATATGGCCTTTTAGCAAGTGGAAGTGTGTGGACAAAGAAAGGTAGATTGGTGGTTTAAGGAGTCCCCAGAGTACCTGTGTGATTTCCCTGGTGCCTCTACCCCCTTCTGCTGAGACATAGCCTAGGAGAGCCAGACCGTGTGGTCATTTGCTGAATGTTCCTTCATACTCGCAGCCATGACAGACACTGTGGCAAAGGCTGCTCTCATGGCCACAGCCTGCATTGTCCTCAGTAACTTCTGTGTTCTGGGCCTGAAGTATTCTTTCCTCAGGGATACGTGCTACTGAGACTCAGGTGGGGGGGGTTTGAACTCCCTCAGAGCTGCCAAAAGGGGTGGAGGGAAAGACTCAGGTAGGAAAAAGAAACATGGACGCATTGTGGATTCTCCTTAGTAGTCTCTGAGGAACAGAAGGCAGTGGGACCTGATCCAGGCCCTGCCACTTCCCAAGCAGGTGCCACCACCTCAGGTGATCGTCCTGTGAGGTGGGTGATGTTGAGTTCCCTCCTCTGCCCATGTCCACAGAATCATGTTCAGTGGTGGCTGAAATGAGTGTGTGGTAGAGAAATTGATCTGAAATGCTGCCCATCTTCATTAACTCCTTTGCTAATGGAGGAGTGTCAAGATTATGCCATTAGACTCTAGACCAGAGGGACCTCAGTTCAAATCCTGCCTCTGCTCATACCACATGTAAACTGTGGGTGAACTACTAGAGTCCCCTGGACTTCAGGGCCCTGACTGACGCGAACGTGATAATGATACTGACCTCACAGGCTGTGGCCAGTCACCCCAGTGTTTCTTTTACAAAGATTTTTTTCTTTAATTCTCATAACTATTACTGCTGAGTGAGAATTACTGTATTGATACAGAAATTGAGGCTGAGAGAAATGAAGTGAGGTTCCCAAGTTCACACGGCAGGCAAGTGTTGATTCTAGACTTCAGAGCTGGGGACTTTCATTCACATTAGCAAGACAGAGGTCAGCATGAGTCAGGCATGCAGTGAAGATCAGTGAGTCTTGGCTGCTGTTGCTGTAATTATTATTGGTACTGTTTTCATTATCTTTGTTACTCTCTCCCATTCCTGTGGCATCTTAAAGCCCTTACCATTCTGTGCCTCACAGTCCACACAGAAAGGTCCTGCCCTCACACCATTCTCCTTTGGCTCCCACATAGGAGGCTCTGTCTCTTATGAGTTGCTGCTGTAATCAGGACAAAACAGCATCTCTGCTTCCTTGAGTCCAGCACAGAGCTCAGCCCTCAGGGGGTGTTTGGTCACTCTGCCCCCTTGCCATTGAGAGAGATGGGCTCTGCTTCCCGTCAATAACCCCAAGACCAACACACTGCCTGTGTTTGACTTTTCAGATGCCTGTGACCTTCGAAGATGTGGCCGTGACTTTTACCCAGGAGGAGTGGGGGCAGCTGGACCCGGCCCAGAGGACCCTGTACCAGGAGGTGATGCTGGAGACCTGTGGGCTCCTGGTCTCTCTGGGTAAGGGCTCCCTAACTCTGCGGTGTGGGATAGCTGTCACTTCCTTCACTCTGCTCTTTGGCTCCAGGCCTGGCTGCTTGAGAAGGCGTCTATAGCCTTCCTGTTCTCCTCCCCACTTCAGTCATATTCTAGACTCCTGTCTTCTTTCCTGCTCTCCCGTGTCTCAAGGAGTGTTAAGTAAGAAACATAGTTTACTTTTTTTTTTTTTTAAGATTTTATTTATTTATTTGACACAGAGAGAGAGACAGCGAGAGCAGGAACACAAGCAGAGGGAGTGGGAGAGGGAGAAGCAGGCTTCCCACTGGGCAGGGAGCCCGATGCGGGGCTCGATCCCAGGACCCTGGGATCATGACTTGCGCCGAAGGCAGACTGAGCCAGCCGGGTGCCTTTTGGTCTAGTTTACTTTTGGTCACAGCCAAAGGAGAAGGGTGTGTTGGGAGGAAATGGGGTTGTCTCACAAAACCTAAAAGCAGGAATTCCAGCTGGGCCCCTTGAGGGACTGATACAGGAACTTAGAGAAACACAATCCCTGGCTTTTGGGACTTTTGTCCTGGCTTCTCTCTGTGGGTCTGCTTGTGTCTCTGTCTTTTCACAATGATTTTTTTCTGCCACAGCTATTTTGCAGCAGGAAGTGGCCACCCAGTCCTTGCTGTGTGAAGCCCCATGGTCCTTGTCTCTACTTCTTTCTGTATGCTGATACTGTTCCTCTTCACTCATTTAATTCTTCTGAGTGACATCCTTGGCAAATAAGGAAAATAGGGCCACTGCAGCGAGTCCCTCATAAAGCTTAATCTGTTCAATTTTTTTTTTAATATTTTTAAAAGGTTTTATTTATTTATTTGACAGAGATAGACATAGCGAGAGAGGGAACACAAGCAGGGGGAGTGGGAGAGGGAGAAGCAGGCTTCCCGCTGAGCAGGGAGCCCGATGCGGGGCTCGATCCCAGGACCCTGGGATCATGACCTGAGCTGAAGGCAGACGCTTAACGACTGAGACACCCAGGCACCCCAGTCTGTTCAATTTAAAAGACACATCTTCATTGTGAAAAGCTCTCCTCTGCATTTTTTGGTGGTTTCTTTTGTGAAATGTTGGCCAGAAGAGATGATATTTTCTATTTATGCTGGTGTCTTTTTTTGACCAAATTACTGAGTGCGGTTCCCAGCTTTTTGTTCTTAGTGGTTCATGAAATGGTGTCTAGCATCACCAAGTCTGCCTCTTCTCTTGACCCCCATTTCTTGAGGATTGAATCCTCCTGCGCACATCCCCCTCCCTCTCTCACTGCTTTAGCCTTCTGGGACTCAGGTTTTGTTTGTTTGTTTGTTTTTAAGGATTTTATTTATTTATTTCACAGAGACAGAGATAGAGCAGGAACACAAGCAGCGGGAGTGGGAGAGGGAGAAGCAGGCTTCCCCCTGAGGAGGGAGCCCGATGTGGGACTCGATCCCAGGACCCTGGGATCATGACCTGAGCCGAAGGCAGACACTTAACGACTGAGTCACCCAGGCGCCCTGGACTCAGGTTGCTGGCCCCATACAAGAGTGTTTGCTGTTTCCTTTTTACTGTAATGCTTAGGAGACCAGAGTCTTTTGTTTCTCCATATAAACTTGAGAATCAGTTTGTTGGTATCCACAAAATTACTTGCTGGGATTTTGACTGGTATTGCATTGAATCTATAGATCAAATAGGGAAGAACTGACATCTTGACAATATTGAGCCTTCCTATCCATGAACATGAAATATCGTTCCATTTATTTATTCTATTTTTATTTTGTTTGTTGAAGTTGTGTAGCTTCCCTCATACAGATCCTATATATATTTTGTTAGAGTTATACCTAAGTATTTCATTTGGGGAGTACTAATGTAAATGGTAATGTGTTTTTAATTTTAAATTCTACTTGTTAAGTTCTGGTATATACAAAGGCATTTTGTACATTAAGCTTGTATGCTGCAGTCTTGCTATAATTGCTTATTAGTTCCAGAGGTCTTTTGTTGATTCTGTTGGATTTTCCACATAGGTGACCATGTCATCCAAAAATAAAGAATTTTATTTCTTCCTTCTCAGTCTGTATACCTTTTTCTTGCCTTATTACATTAGCTGCTGCTTTCAGTATAATGTTGAAAAATGGTTAGAGAGGACATCCTGCCTTGTTCCTTATCTTAGTGGGAAAGCTCCAAGTTTCTCACCTTAAAGTAGGTTGTTAAGTGTAGGGTTTTTTTTAGATGTTCTTTATCAAGCTGAGGAAATTTCCTTCCATTCCTATTTTTCTAAGGTTCTTTTTCTTTTTTTAGTGAATGGGTGTTGGATTTTATCAATGCTTTTCTGCAGCTATCAATATAATTGTGTGATTTTTCTTTAGCCTGTTGATGTGATGGATTATATTAATTGATTTTTAAATTTTTATCCAGGTTTGGGGCACCTGGGTAGCTCAGTTGTTAAGCGTCTGCCTTCGGCCTGGGTCATGATCCCAGGGTCCTGGGATCGAGCCCCACATCGGGCTCTCTGCTCAGCAGGGAGTCTGCTTCTCCCTCTCCCTCTGCCTGCCGCTCCCCCTGCTTGTGCTCTCTCTCTCTGTCAAAAATAAATAAAATTTAAAAATAAATAAATAAATAAATTTTTATCCAGGTTTGTATATCTGGGATAAATCCCACTTGGTAGTGGTATGTAATCTTTTTATACATTGTTGGGTTTGATTAGTTAATATTTCGTGGGGGATTTTTTTACATCTATATTCATGAGAGATACTGTGTATACTTTTCTGTAATATGTTTCATTTTGATATTAGAGTTACAGATTTCCTAACTCAAACTTACAGATTGAGTTAGGAAATACCCCTCTGTTTCTGTCTCTGGAAGAGAATGTAGGGACTTGGTATAATTTCTTCCTTCAGTGTTTGGTAGAAGTCACCAGTTAACCCATCTGGGCCTGGTGCTTTGTTTTTTTGGAAGGTTATTAACTATTGATTCGATTTCCTTAATAGATACAGGCTTATTCAGATTTTTGTTTCTTGTGTGAGTTTTAGCAGATTGTGTCTTTCAAGTAATTGGTTCCTTCATCTCAGTTATCAAATTTGTGAAGATAAAATTGTTAATAGTATTCTGTTAATATTCTTTTAATGTCCATGGGATCTGTAGTGATGTTCTCTGTTATATTTCTGATATTAGTAATTTGTGTCATTTCTCATTTCTTCTTAGTCAGCTTGGCTAGAAGTTTATCAATTTTATTGATCCTTTTATTTTTTGTCTTTTTTAAAATTTTTTTATTGTTATGTTAATCACCATACATTACATCATTAGTTTTGGATGTAGTGTTCCATGATTCATTGTTTGTGCATAACACCCAGTGCTCCATGCAGAATGTGCCCTCTTTAATACCCATCACCAGGCTAACCCATCCCCCTACCCTCCTCCCCTCTAGAACCCTCAGTTTGTTTTTCAGAGTCCGTCATCTCTCATGGTTCATCTCCCCCTCCGATTTCCCCCCCTTCACTCTTTTTTTTTTTTTTTTTAAAGATTTTATTTATTTATTTGAGAGACAGAGAGAATGAGAGAGAAAGCACATGAGATGGGGGGAGGGTCAGAGGGAGAAGCAGACTCCCTGCTGAGCAGGGAGCCCGATGCGGGACTCGATCCAGGGACTCCAGGATCATGACCTGAGCCAAAGGCAGTCGCTTAACCAACTGAGCCACCCAGGCGCCCATCCCCCCCTTCACTCTTAATTGATATTTTTAGAGAACCAGATTTTGGTTTTGTTTATTTTTTCTACTTTCTGTTTTCAATTTCTTTGATTCCTGCTCTAATTCTTACTTCTTTTGTAGTATTTATTTTGCATTTAATTTATTCTTCTTCTGGTTGCCTAAGGTGGAAATTTAATAATTAACTTCAGATCTTTCTTTTAAAAAATATGCATTCTGTGTTATAAATTTCCTGCTAAGCATGCTTTGTTTCATCCCATAAATTTCGCTAGGTTGTATTTTTGGTTTTTTAGTTAGTTTGTTGAAAGTTTATTTATTTATTTTTTAGTAACCTATACATCCAATGTGGGGCTCGAACTCGTGACCCCAAGATCAAGAGTCACATGCTCTTCCAACTCTCCAAATACAGGTGCCCTGTATTTCTGTTTTCATTTAGTTCAAAATATTTTTTACTTTCTTGAGATTGTGTCTTAGACCAATGTGTTATTTAAAAGTGTGTTGTTCAGGGGCGCCTGGGTGGCTCAGTCATTAAGCGTCTGCCTTCGGCTCAGGTCATGATCCCAGGGTCCTGGGATCAAGCCCCACATCAGTCTCTGCTCAGCGGGAAGCCTGCTTCTCCCTCTCCCACTCCCCCTGCTTATGTTCCCTCTCTTACTGTGTCTCTGTCTGTTAAATAAATAAATAAAATCTTTAAAAAATAAACAAAAATAAAAATAATAAATAAAAGTGTTGTTTAATCTTTACCTATTTAGGGATTTTCCAATTATCTTTCTGTTATTAATTTCTAGTTAATTACTTTATTGTCTGAGAGCAGACATTTTATGATTTCTGTTCTTTTTAAAATTTGTTAAAGTGTGTTTTATGGCCCAGAATATAATCTATCATGGTAAATGTTCCATGTGAGTTTGAGAAGAACATATATTCTGTTTTTAGATGAAGTAGTCTGTAGATGTCCGTTATATCCAATTAATTGATGGTATTGTTGAGTTCAACTATGTCATTACTAGTTTTCTGCCTGTTGGATCTGTACATTTCTGATAGAGGGGTAGTGTGGTTTCCAGCTTTGATAGTGGATTCATCTATTTCTTCTTGTCATTCTATCAGTTTTTGCCTCATATAGTTTGACATTGTGTTGCCAGACACATAACAGATTAAGAATTTTTATGTCTTCTTTGCAAATTAACCCGTTTATCATTACATAATGCCTTCTTTAGCCCTGGTAACTTTCCTTGCTTTGAAGTCTCCTCTGTCTGAAATAACATGGGTATGCTTGCTTTCTTTTGATTAGTATTAGCATATTTTATTAACATATTAGTATATTTTTCTCCATTCATTTACTTTCAACGTGTATGTGTCTTATTTGTATATTTACAGTGGGTTTCTTATAGACAACCTATAGTTGGGTTTTGTTTTGTTTTTGTTTTTAAGATTTATTTATTTATTTATTTTATTATTCTTTTTTTTAAGATTTTATTTATTTATTTGACAGAGCACACAGGCAGGCAGAACATCATGCAGAGGGAGAGGAAGAAGCAGACTCCCTGATGAGCAGGGAGCCCGATGTGGGACTCGATCCCAGGACCCTGGGATCATGACCTGAGCCAAAGGCAGATGCTTAACTGACTGAGCCACCCAGGCGCCCCTATTTATTTATTTTAGAGAGAGAGAAAGCATGAGCGGGATGGGCAGAGGGAGAGAGAATTTCAAGCAGACTCTGCACTGAGCGTGTGGAACCTGACACGGGGCTCAGTCTCACTACCTGAGCTGAAACCAAGAGTCAGATGCCTAACTGACTGCCACCCAGGCACCCCAGGTCTTGTTTTTTGATCCACTCTGACAACCTCTGTCTTATAATTGGAGCATTTAGAAAAACATTGATGTTCCAAGTGATATTGACATAGTGGGATTAATATTTACCATGTTTGTCACTGTTTCCTATTTGTTGTCCTTGTTCCTGTTTTTGTCTTCCAGTCTTTCTGCCTGGAATAAACCTTTCTCTTCACTCAAAGTAGCCAGCCTTCCTCAGACTATCGATACTCAGGGATGCCATTTTTGAAATGATGGAAACGAGGGCTTTTTAACCTACCAGGTGGGGTGCCATCACCTGGGGAGTGTTTAAAATCTGATGCCTAGGGCGCCTGGGTGGCTCAGATGGTTAAGCGTCTGCCTTCTGCTCAGGTCATGATCCCAGAGTCCTGGGATCGAGTCCCGCATCGGGCTCCCTGCTCCTTGGGAGCCTGCTTCTCCCTCTGCCTCTCTCTCTCTCTCTCTCTCTCTCTCTCTCTCTCTCTGTGTCTCATGAATAAATAAATAAAAATCTTTAAATAAAAAAAAAGAAAGAAAAATCTTTTAAAATCTGATGCCTAGGCTTCACCCCAGAGATTTTATGTAAATTAGTCTGTGGTGGCATTCAGACTCACCAGGTATGGCTGATGCACAGGGAGGTAGAGGCGCCTAACTGGATTCATGAGAAAGCACATTCCGGAGATAGGTCTGAACAATGTTGGGATTCTACATGATGGAGGTCAAAGGGAATTGGTGCTGTCTCTGGAGCCAACCCTAATGTTTACGGTCTTTGGGGCCCAATAATGATGTTTTATGCATTGGTTTCCAGGTCATATCATTTTGTTTGCATGGATGGGAGCAGCTTCATTCTGAGACCTTCTCCAAATTCTGAAGTCCCAGTCTAGATTGAGAGGTTTCTTTCTTCTCGCCACAATTTCCACATCCTTTTCCTTTCTCCTTGAACAGGCTGTCCTTTGCCCAAACCAGAGCTGTTCTACCCATTGGATCACAGCCCAGCGTTACAGACATTGAAGAGAGGCCTCTCCCCTAACTCCTGCCCAGGTAGGTGCCAACAGCGTGCCGGGTCAGGGTCATGGCAGCTTGCAGACAGCACAGCGATTACTGCCACTGGAATTTGTGGAAGTTTTATTATTGTGGCCTCTCTAGAGGCTTAGGACCCATGGAGCCTTTTAACCTGTTGTCCTTCTGCCCACCCACTCCAGCCCTATCACAATCTCCAGCGCTCCTGTGGAGGTGTGGGACCTATTAATAATAAGTTCAGGCTCTCAGTTCCAGCTGCTTGGGCTTAAAAACTAGCTGGGACCCACAACAGCCTTGTGGCCCTGGGGAAGGTGCATGATCTCACTGTGCCTTTATATATAAGTTCAGCCAATGTAAATCTAAGTACTCTAACAGGCATATTCCAGAATCTTG
The DNA here is from genome assembly GCF_003265705.2 of Callorhinus ursinus. NCBI lineage: Eukaryota > Metazoa > Chordata > Mammalia > Carnivora > Otariidae > Callorhinus > Callorhinus ursinus. The sequence continues at coordinate 427,600 of NW_027397162.1, forward strand.
GTGGCTCAGCATATGAAAAGTACTTTTCTCACCCAAGGACAATGTGGGTCAGTGTGGAGCTGTGTACCACTCAGTTATTCAGGGACCCAGGTACCTCCTATCAACAAGAGACTTGCACGTTGTCCTGGCATCTTCCAGCTGGCAGAGGGGAAACGGGAGAAGAAAGGAAGGTGTCATACCCACTTCCACATACATTATTTCTCCTCACATTCCACTGACAAGGCATCTGGCCACACTTAGGCACCTGGGCATGGGAAATGAGGCTGAGCTGTGTGTCCAAGGAGAGGAACAAATGGTTCGGTGAGTGTAGTCTGCAACACTCAGTTTGCTCCCAGGTCATTGAGTTGTTTGAGGATGTACCAGATTGTGTATGAAACTGGCTGACACTGGCCCTGACCCATAGTGAGTGAATGGCTCAGCAAAAGTAAGCTGTTAGTGTTATTCAGATCATATTAGTCCTGATGAATAATGATAGTATCTCACATTTCCTTCTGCACTGCAAGGAAACAAGCTGTACTCTGCATCCCACCCTTCCTCACCTTCTCCATCCATCCAGTCTCCAGGTGCCAGTCAGACACTCAGAAGCACTCCCTTGCTCCATATCTTCGCACCCCTCCTGTTTGCTTAACCTTCAAGGTAACATTTTGCCTTCTGTTCCCCAAATCTGGGTTGCTGAGGCCCTGGAGATGTCAGGTATGGTGACTGGTGCCACTGCAGAGCCATGCTCTCTCCCCTCTGGTGGTCCCTTGGGCTTTCATCCCAGGTATGTGTCTCTTCGGCCCCTCGGAGTGTGTTCCAAATCTTCATCCTTGTCACTGGTCTCACATCTGTGGAAAAGTGGAAAAGACACTTCTCACTCAACATGCCTAAGAGGGAGCTCATGATTTTGCCTGCTCTTCCCACCTCCCATGCATGTTAGGCCAGATGGCAGCTTCAGATAACTCCTCAACACCTCCGTCTCTACTAACCCCTACATTCAGACATCCTCTCCATTTCACATGAACGTCTTCACCACCTCCCCTCCTCCCTGAGACCCATCCCTACACTCCTGAGTCCAGGTTTTCAACTTTTGCCTGGGTGATAGCTGGTCTCCCCACATCTGTGTCCCTCTGATCTGCCCTGTCTCCCGTACTGGCTCCCCCAGCCACTGAGAGCTTGTTCCAGACCTTCACCACATCCCCCAGCCATGGATGCCTTAGCATATTTTCATGTCAAAAATAATCTGTGTTCTTGTGTTGCTTGATCACCAACCATTACACACTGATCTGAATCTCTCATATGTGTGGTCTCCCTTCTCACCTCCCCCTAGAGGAGGCCTTGTCCCTGACCGTGGCAAATTCTCACACTAGAGGCCAGATCACACCTTTTCAGGGAACTGGCTTCTTGCTTCACTGCTTTTCTGCCTTTTCTGTAACTTTACCCATTCTCTGTTCAACATAAAAATATGCTTGGTTGCATCATACTAGGGGAAGGTCAATGAAAAAGTCATGGCTCTCCAATGTCTTCACACTGGTATCAACTGCTTTCCCTGTATAACCCATTTCCTAGGAAAAATTGTCTCATTTTTTTTTTTTTAAGATTTTATTTGTTTATTTGAGAGAGAGAAAGAGCATGAGCAGGGGGAAAGGGAGAAGCAGACTCCCCACTGAGCAGGGAGCCCAATGCAGGGCCCGATCCCGGGACTCCAGGATCATGACCTAAGCCGAAAGCAGACGCTTAACCAACCGAGCCACCCACGTGCCCCAAGTTGTCTCATTCTTGCAAGAGATGTGTATACTTGTGTTCCATTCTCCCATCTACTATTATTTTCTTCCACTTTTTTCTTAATTTTAATTTTATTTATTTTTTAAAAAGATTTTATTTATTTGTCAGAGAGAAAGAGAGCACAAGCAGGGGCAGCAGCAGGCAGAGGGCGAAGCAGGCTCCCAGCCGAGCAAGGAGCCCAATGCAGAACTCAATCCCAGGACCCTGAGATCATGACCTGAGTCAAAGGCAGACGCTTAACTGACTGAGCCACCCAGGAGTCCCTTCTTGCACTGTTTGAATGAGTTGTAACTCGTATGCTCTGTTGTGCAAAAATCTTAAGAGGTCAGCTTGATGAATCTTTGTGAACATAAAAACCTGTATAACCATCACCTATGTTAATATTTAATATATACCATGGTGCCCCCTTATCTGTGGTTTTGCTTTCCATGGTTTTAGTTACCCGTGGTCAATTACGGTCCAGAAGCAGATGATCGTCCTTCTGATGTATCATTAGAAGGTCACCAGTAGCCTAATACTATGTCACATGCCTGTGTCATTCTCCTCATTTCATCTCATCTTGTAGGCATTTTGGCATCTCACAGCATCACAAGAAGAAGGGTGAGTGCTGTATAATAAAATATCAGAGAGACCATGTTTGTGTAACTTTTATTACAGCATTTGTTATAATTGTCCTATTTTATTATTAGTTACTTCTGTTAATCTCTTATATACCAGATTTATAAATTAAACTTTAGTATAGGTTTGTATATATAAAAAACAGAGTATACATAGGGTTGGTACTAGCCACAATTTCAGGGGCCCACTGGGGGTCTTGGAACAAATCCCTCACAGATAAAGGGGACTACTGTACAATATTTCCAGCACCTCGTCAGGGTCTCATGCCTTCAGAAGCCCCTTCTGCTAGGTAATCCCTATTGAGACCATTAGCATGAATTTGTTTTGACTATGGAACCCCACCACGTCCTGTGTGTGTATTTGTCTCCTTTTGACCATCGTTATGTCTGTGAGATTCTTTTCATGTGGTTGCATATAGTTGGAGTTCGTTCACTCTCAATCTAGCGTAATATCTCATTGTGTGAAAAACTGCCACTCATTTATCCATTCCCCTCTTGGCAGGCATTCCTGTTGTTTTCAAGTTAATGCTGCTGAGAATATTCTTGTTATGTGTTTTGGTGCAGATAAGCACTGATTTCTGTTAGGGACAGATTCTGGTATGTTTCCAGGTCAGGTTGGCTTTATTGGAAAAATGCCAAGCAGTTCTGAAGAAGGCTGCACCCTTTCACATTCCCCCCATTCACATGTGAAAGTGGTAACATCATTCTCTCTGTGCTTTGAGGCCCTGTGGGGGGGTTCGTCTGTACCACAGCACTGAAAATAGTCCTTACACAGTCACTGCTTCGCTCCTAATTTTCAAATACAGCAGCAGCCATAATGATAATGGGTGATGGCCCACAATTTCCCAAATGATCCTCCAGTGGCTGGCACTGTGCTGACCACTTTATAGGCATTTTCTCATTTAACGTTCAGGACAGTCAGTGAGGCAGAAACAGAGTCCCTCAGTTTTTCACGTGAGGAAATTGAGATGGGAACAGCTAAGTAATTTGTATAGTATAAACTCACTTGGTACGGGCAGAATTTGTGCCAAGTGTTCTGGCCTCCAGCTATGTGAATTCATAATGCAGCAGACTTTTCAGATTGTATCGTGAGCATCTGATCCTCTTGGAGTCTCTGCCGCTAATCTCCCAGGACCTTCCTAGTCTTATTCTGGTGACTTTAATGTTGGCTTATCAGGCATCTCATGGACCATTCTTTTTACTCTTCAATACTCTTCAAGGTTAATCCACACATTCTGACACTGCCAATTTATATGCTTCCTAATTAGGCCCCAGATGTATATTATTTGACTAACCCATAATAAAAAATTAGAACTGACGTGTAGGTATGGCCTCATACTGAACATGATCCACATAGTAAATGTGGTAAATGCAGGAGGATTTCACTTCATCCTCAGAGTCCTACAGGACAGTCTCTATTTCTAGCTTTATTTTTTATAAGACAAAATGAGGACTTACGAAATTTGAGTGCCTTGCCAGGTGCCACAGAGCTAATACTAAGTTCTTGTGGGACTTGGGTCTAGGGTTTCTGTGGTCAGAGACCATGATCTTAACCGTAATACTGCTGTGACCTCTAACTTTTGTTTAGTGGACCTCAGGTACAGATTTTGATAATTCATAAACCTTGGTTTATGACACATTGTCATCACTGATTCACGAATGACCTTGATTAATTGATGTGTCAACTAAGTTACTTGCTCATTCATTTCTTTTTTGAAAATAATACACTTAACATCACTGACTTCAAGAATGAGGACATTACTTATACCAACTGCCTAGTCAGTCTGGACTGCTGTAACAAGAATGCCACAGAATGGAGGATTAAACAACAAACGTTGATCTCCCACAGTTCTGGAGGCCGGAAGTTTAGGATCCAGGGGCTGGCAGATCTGGGTGTCTGGTGAGGGCCCTCTTCCTGGTTTGCAGATAGGAGTCTCCTCTCCTCACATGGCCCTGAGAAGATGCAAACGCTCTTTTGTTTCTTCTTGTGTGGACACCAATCCCATGACAGGGGCTGCACTCTTACCAGCCTCATCGTCTGGTGCACTGAAGGTTCCCTGAATCTTGAAAGACTCTACCTTTGTTCATTCCATCAACTAAGGCTGAAATGGCTTTCCTGTTTTCTCTGTATGGCAATTTCTTGCATTCCCTGCCTAGGAACCCTCCCTTACCTCTTAACGGCTGCTGTGGAGGCTGCATCAGGTGCCCCTTCTCTGGCCTCTTATAGCACCTGGAGGCAGTCTAGCTTTGAGCAAACCCAGCAATGCAGTGTCATTACTCTGTGTACTTGTCCCTAGTTGCCAGACACTCTGTCCCCCATCTGTTCTCTCCCTCTGGGTTTCCCCTCAAAGGTTTCAAGAATTCAAGGTCCAAAAAGAAATTGCAAACTGGATTTCAGAGATTTGAAAACATGGCAGGCACAGAGCCACTATTTTCATCTTCTTATTCCCACTGAAATGGCGATTTTGTTTTTCTGTGTTGCCATCTCTAATAAGCTCTTCTGTATATTGTATTCCCTTCAGGTGACAGTACAAAACCCGGGACCACAGAGCTTTCCCTTTCTCACCTTGCCTTATCTGAGGAAGTCTCACCACAGGAACAACTGACTCAGCAAGCTCTGGGGGACTCCCAGCTGGAGCAAGGCAAAAATCAGGATAGGCCATCAGAAATGCTGGAAAGCCAGTTGAAACCAGGGATAAACCCCCAAATGGAGAAGCTCCCTGGGAACATGAAGCCTGAACATGATGGTTTAGGGACAGGTGATGGTGTACACTCAAGGACTGTACGGGAGCTGATCCCTCCAGGACGTGTTCTCCACAAATATGACTCACAGGGCCTACTGAAAGATCCCTTGATTCATAAAGGGAAACATCCCCATCAGTGTGAGGAATGCGGGAAAGTGTTTACCAAGAATTGCTTTCTTGTGCGACATGAGCAGATTCACTCTGGAGCAAAGCCCTATGAATGCACTGAGTGTGGGAAAACTTTTAGCAAGAGCACACACCTCCTCCAGCACCACATGATCCACACAGGGGAGCGACCCTATGAGTGCATGGAATGTGGGAAGGCCTTCAACCGCAGGTCACACCTCACAAGACACCAGCGGATTCACACTGGAGAGAAGCCTTATAAGTGCAGTGAATGTGGAAAGGCCTTTACCCACCGCTCCAATTTAGTCTTGCATAACAGAAGCCACACTGGAGAAAAACCCTTTGTGTGCAAAGAATGTGGGAAAGCCTTCCGTGATAGGACTGGTTTCCTTCGACACTACATCATCCACACGGGAGAGAAGCCCTTTGAGTGCATAGAGTGTGGGAAGGCCTTCAACCGCAGGTCCCACCTCACGTGGCACCAGCAGATTCACACTGGAGTGAGACCCTTTGAATGCAGTGAATGTGGGAAAGCCTTTTGCGACAGCACGGACCTCATTCAGCACTATGTCATCCACACAGGAGAGAAGCCATACAAGTGCCTCGAGTGTGGGAAGGCCTTCTACCGCCGGTCACACCTCAAGCAGCACCAGCGGAGTCACACTGGGGAGAAGCCCTATGTGTGCAGTGAGTGTGGAAAGGCCTTCACCCACTGCTCTACTTTCATCTTGCACAAAAGGGCCCACACTGGAGAAAAACCCTATGAATGTAAAGAATGTGGGAAAGCCTTTAGCAATCGATCAGACCTCATCCGACACTTCAGCATCCACACTGAGGAGAAGCCCTATGAGTGCACAGAGTGTGGGAAGGCCTTCAATCGCCGGTCATACCTCACAAGGCACCAGCGGATTCACAGTGGAGAGAAGCCCTATGAATGCATGGAGTGCGGCAAAGCCTTTTGCCAGAGGGCAAACCTCATTCGACATGCCATTATCCACACTGGGGAGAAGCCCTTTGAGTGCAGTGAGTGCGGAAAGGCCTTCACCTACTGTTACACTTTCATCTTGCATAAAAGGGCTCACATTGGAGAAAAACCTTTTGAGTGCAAAGAATGTGGGAAAGCCTTTAGCACTAGGAAAGACCTCATTCGACACATCAGCATCCATGCTGGAGAGAAGCCCTATGAGTGCATGGAGTGTGGGAAGGCCTTCAACCGCCGTTCAGGGCTCACAAGGCACCAGCGGATTCACAGTGGAGAGAAGCCCTATGAATGCAGGGAGTGTGGGAAATCCTTTTGCTGGAGCACAAGCCTTATCCGACACTCCGTTATCCACACTGGAGAGAAGCCCTATGAGTGCAGTGAGTGTGGAAAAGCCTTCAGTCGCAGCTCATCCCTCACTCAGCATCAGAGGATTCATAATGGGAGAAACCCTGTCAGTGTAACAGAATTGGGAAGACCCTTCACAAATGAGCAGCCATCAGTCACCCTCTAAGAGCTCCTATTGGGGAAAGACTTCTTGAATGTAACCACTGAGGAAACATCTTACTCAGAATCTGATCATTCACACCAAAGAGAAACCCTTCAGTTTCCTTCCCTATGAGAAACCCTTTTGTTGCAGGATATCATTTGTCATCTAAGGAGTCACACTGGAAATTTACCCAGTCTAGAGCCTTATTCTGCATCTGAGAATTCATCCAGGAGTGTGATCCAGTTATTCTCATGAATTTAGCATAACCATCAGCCACATCTTTCTCCTCAGTTTACACTGAAAAATTATCTCAGGGATATTTAAACAAAGGAAGAGAAGACATAAAAGAGAAATTCAAGCATGGTTTCTTTCAGACTTCTGTGACCAGCCTAGGGTAGTTTGTTCCTTATCTTATTTGGGGGAGGGGGAGTGTTGTTTCAGAGATGAGAGAGCCTTGTCCCCTTTATCTTGTGTATACTTCCACTGCTGTCCATTATCAGGACAGTTGGACATTTAGGGTGTGTCTGAAAACATTTATTGAAAGCCTTTGTTCTACAGCTTCGTCTCTACCCTTGAGTAGCATAAGCCTTAATGAGAAATATGAAGGCTTGAGTTATGAAATACTGTTAAATTTCAGGAGGTAAAGATGTATGTATAAATGGGCCCACTGTACCACACTCAAGATTTTGATTTAAACAAAAACAAAACAGTGTTTTTTCATGTGTCTTTAACAACCCACTACTTATACTTGCTCTTGATCTACTTGTTTATTGGTTTTTTTGTGTGAGGACAGCGGTGTAGCTATGTGACCTTCCCAGATGAATCTGAATTCTTCCCTCTGATTGTGGTTCCTAAGCTTCTCCCGTCCTCCTTAGGCTTCTCCCAAGTCCACATCAGTTGTTTTCTAGGGGTTGAATTAGAGCCAAAACAAAATCAAATACATAGCTAAATTAGCTTAAGAAAAAATAAACTCAGGGGCGCCTGGGTAGCTCAGTTGGTTAAGCGGCTACCTTCGGCTCAGGTCATGATCCTGGAGTCCCGGGATCGAGTCCCACATCGGGCTCCCTGCTCAGTGGGGAGTCTGCTTCTCCCTCTGACCCTCCCCCCTCTCATGCTCTCTGTCTCTCATTCTCTCTCTCTCAAATAAATAAAATCTTTAAAAAAAGAAAAAATAAAAAAGCACAGAGAAGAAATCTCATTTTTAATCTTACAAAAGATCGTGTGAAGATTCGCCATTGAGGAGATTGAGTAGAATTTTAACAGATGAAATTGATATGTGCACATGCAGGTATCTCTGAGTTTCACAGTTGTTACCATGGCCTTAATCCTGGTATAATAAGTAATGTGTAGTACCTCTTATCAGGGTCTTTTGGAATTCCTTCTTTGGTTTTTTTGTTTGTTTTTGATTTTTTTTTTTTTTTGAGCTACGCATAATAGTATTACCTCACACTAAGAAATATGCTGTGAAGAAATGTAAAAATAATCATGCATTCATGTTAACTCTCCTCAGGGCCTTTTAAATCACCACATGTGTACTTTTATATTGCCATTGTAGGCCAAGCCATTTCTGTTACATTGATTCATGGCATTATTATGAAGGAACCTCTTAATCCTTTTCATGTCATGTGTAAGAAGTCTTAAGCAAGCTTTCAGTCCTGAGTATTTTCTCTTAAAAGTTTTATAGTTTTACCCTTTACGTTTAAATCTCATCCATGTTGAGTTCATTTTTGCATTACCATGTGAGGTTGAGTTTCTTTCTTGTATTTTTGCCTAAGGATATTCAGTTGACCAGCACCATTAGTTGAAAACTAGACTACAGTATTATGCCTCCATTGAATTATGTTTACTCCTTAGTCAGAAATCAGTTAGGCATGTTTATGGTGGTTTATTTCTGAGTTCTCTATATTATCCCATTGATTTGTATGTCTAAACCTGTGCCAGTACCACACTATCATGATTACTGTAGCTTTCAGAAATCTTAAAATTGGGTAAAGTGATTACTCACCCTAAATTTTAAAAATTAATTTAGCTTTCCATATTAACTTTTTCCCCTTGGCTTTCTATATACACTTTATTGTGTTTTTCTGTATTTATAAAACATCTTGCTGGGATTTTGATAAACATTATATTAGTATATGGATCATTTTGGTGAGATTTGGCATCTATTATATTGACTCTTTCAGTCCATGAATGTGGTGTCTCTTCATTTATTTAGATCCTTTTTTATTTCGTTAGTGTTTTATAATTTTCCATTTGTAGACCCTGATCATATTTTGTTAGATTTTTATCTAGGCACTTTTTGGGGGGAGTCATTATATATCATATTGAGTTTTTAATTTCAGTTTGCACATGATCATTACTGTTACAGAGAAATACGATTAGTTCTGATATGTTGACCTTGTCTCCTGCAACCTTGCAGAATTCACTTTTCTAGATTTTTTTTTTGTGGATTCCTGAGGATTTTCTTCATAAAAAATAATGTTATCAGCAAATAGCAAACATCTTTTGTCTTCTTCCTAATCTGTATCTCTTTCATTCCCCTTTCCTACTTTTATTGTACTATAGCTAGAACTTGGAGTGCAATGTCGAATAGAAGTGGTGAAAGAAGACATACTTGCTTTGTTCATAATGTTAAGCAGAAAGCATTCAGTGTTGACCATTAAATGTGATGATAGCTGTGGGGTTTTTGTTTTACCTTTTTTTTTTTATTTTTAACTCCAATGTAGTTAACACACAACATTATATTAGTTTCAGGTGTACAATATAGTGACTCGGCAGTTCCATATATTAATCATTCCTCATCAAGATAACTGTAGCGTTGGGGCTCCTGGGTGGCTCAATTAGGCGACTGCCTGCGGGTCGGGTCATGTTCCCAAGGTCCTGGGATCAAGCCCCGCATCGGGCTCCCTGCTCAGCGGGGAGCCTGCTTCTCTCTCCCACTCCCCCTGCTTGTGCTCTGTCAAATAAATAAATAAAATCTTTAAAAAAATAAAAACAGGTAAGTGTACTCTTAATTCCTTTCACCTAATTCACCCATTCCCCCAATCACCTCCCCTCTGGTAACCATCTGTTTGTTCTCTATAGTTAAGGGTCTGTTTTTTGGTTTCTCTCTATATATATAGATGTTATTTATCTAGTTTGGAAAATCACCCTCTTAATTTGCTAAGAGTTTTCATTACGAATGGGTACTGAATTTTGCCAAACGCTTTTTCTTCTTTGGTTGATATGATCATGTGATTTATCTTCTGTAGTCTGTTGATATTATGGATTCCTTTGACTGGATTTGGATGCTGAACTGGCCTTGTCTCCCTGCAGGAAACTGCACCAGGCCATGGAATATTATTAATAGCATTCTATTTGCTAGTATTTTGCTGAGGAGTTTTGTGTCTAAAGTCATGAGCATATTGGTGTATAGTTTAATTTTTTTGTACTGGTATTGGTGTCTGAGCACTACTTGCTTCCCAAAATGAACTGGGAAGTGTTCTTCTTTTCTTTCTTCCTTTCTTTTCCTCTTTTCCCCCTTCCCCCTGAATGAGATTTTGTAGAATTGGTGTTATTTCTTATTTGAATATTTGGTAGAATTCTCCAGTGAAATCATTGGGACACTTGTTGTTGTTTTAAAAATTTTATCTATTTATTTGACAGAGAGAGAGATAGCGAGAGCAGGAACACAAGCAGGGGGAGTGGGAGAGGGAGAAGCAGGCCTCCCGCCGAGCAGGGAGCCCGATGTGGGGCTGGATCCCAGGATCCTGGGATCATGACTGGAGCCGAAGGCAGATGCTTAAAGACTGAGCCACCCAGGCGCCCCTTTCTTTGGGATACTTTTAATCACATATTGATTCAACTTAATTGGTATAGGACCGTTCAAAGTATTTTATATTGGGTGGGTTTTGATAGAATGCCCTTCTGGAGGAGTTGTTCCATTTCATCTAAGTCTTCTAATTAAATTGTGGAATTGTTTGAAGCATCCCTTTATTATTCTTTTCATGATAGGAAGATCTGTGTTTATATTTCCTGTTTTATTCCTGATATTGGAAATGCATATCTACTCTTTATTAATCTTCTTAGATTTTTATCAATTGTATTGAGTATTTCAAAGAACTAGCTTTTTTTCTTTTTAAGATTTTATTTATTTGACAGAGGGAACACAAGCAGGGGAGTGGGAGAGGGAGAAGCAGGCTTCCTGCTGAGCAGGGAGCCCAATGTGGGGCTCGATCCCAGGACCCTGGGATCATGACCTGAGCCAAAGGCAGACACTTAACAACTGAGCCACCCAGGCACCCCGAACTAGCTTTTTATATCATTGATTTTCTCTATTTCTAGTCTCAGTTTCTTCTCTTGTCTTTATTTCTTTTGCTCTCTCTGGTTTTATTTAGTGCTGTGTAGTTTCTTGAGATGGTAGATTAGATTATTAACTTGAAGGTTTTTTTTTTCTTTTCTAACGTAAGGAGCATTTGGTTCTATGAATTTCCCTCTCAGCATTGTTGAAGTTCCATCCCACAAACTTTCATTTGTTTTGAATTCATTTTCATTCAGTTTAAATATTTCTTGATTCCATTTTAGACTCCCTCTCTGACCCATGGATTATTTAGAAGTGTGCTCCTTGATTTCTAAGTGTTTGGAATATTTTATTATTTTTTCTGTTATTTTTAGTTTCACATGTGGTCCGAGTACATGCTCTGTGTGATTTCAAAATGTTTACATTTGTTGAGGTTTGTTTCATGATCCACAAGCAGGTTAGCCATAAGCAGCATTCTTATTGAATGTTCCATGGGCGCTTAAAGAAGATATATAGATTTGGGGGCACCTGGGTGTCTCAGTCATTGAGCGTCTGCCTTCGGCTCAGGTTATGATCCCAGGATCTTGGGATCGAGCCCCACATCGGGATCCCTGTTCGGCAGGAGGCCTGCCTCTCCCTCTCCCACTCCCCCTGCTGTGTTCCCTCTCTTGCTGTGTCTTTCTCTGTCAAATACATAAATAAAATCTTTAAAAAAAAAAGATATATAGATGTGTTTGCACAGTGTCTTTGCAGAAAAGTTCTGAGAGGTGTTCCCGGCGTCCGTGTAAATATTTGCAAACAACCACAGTCACTAGTCATAATTTACCGTTGACTGCATTCTCAATAAAATGAAGGTAGTTAAAGGCTCCGGAAAAAAATATATATATTCTGCTGTTGTTGGATGGAGTGTTCTATAAATGTGAGATTCTGCTGGTTATTGATGTTACCCAGATTTTCTCTATCCTTGCTGATTTTGTTCCTAGTGTTTCTATCAATCACTGAAAAAAGAGTGTCAAAATCCCCAACTAGAATTGTGGAATTGTCTATTTCTTTCTGTTCTGTTACCTTTTGCTTTGTGTGTTTGAATGTTTTCTTGTTTGGTGCATATACATTTATGATTGTTGTATCTTTTTGGTGTATTGACCCTTTTATCATTATGCAACTAATATCCCTCTTTGTCCCTGTTTATTTTCATGGCTCTGAAGTATACTTTACCTAATATTAATATAGCCACTGCTGGATTTTTATTACTATTTATATGGTTTATCTTTATCCATCTCTTTTATTTTAACCTACCTATATTTTATATTTTAGGTAATTTTTTTGTGGGTAGCATATAGAGGGGTCCTGCTTTTTTCCCCTACCATCTGACAGTGTGTCTTTTAATTGGTATATTAGACCATTTAAATTTGAAGTAGTTATTGACATGTTGGGACGAAATAATGTCATTTTTCTACTTTGATTTTTAAGTTTTCCTCTCTTGTTCCTGTTTTTCTGTTTTGGTTTTTGTGGGGGTGGGGGTAGGGGGTTTACTTGCCTTCTTTTAGGACCTTGGACATTTTTTAGAATTCAGTTTTGATTCATGTATAGGGTTTGGGGGGTATATTTCTTTTTTCCTTTCTTTTTCTTTTTAAGTGGCTACTCTAGGTATTAAAATGTACGTGTGCAATTTATCAAAGTCTCCTGTCAACTGTATTTTAGCAATTTAAGTGCAGTGTAGAAACTTTTTTTTTTTAAGATTTTATTTATTTATTTGACAGAGAGAGACACAGCGAGAGCAGGAACACAAGCGGGGGAGTGGGGGAGGGAGAAGCAGGCTTCCTGCGAAGCAGAGAGCCCGATGCGGGGCTCGATCCCAGGACCCTGGGATCATGACCTGAGCCGAAGGCAGACGCTTAACCGACTGAGCCACCCAGGTGCCCCGAAACCTTACTTCTATTAGGTCCCTTTACCACTCACTATTCTTTTATTACAATTGTCTTGGATGTTTACTCTTCATATGTTGAAGACCGTATCAAATGATGTTATTACTTTTGTTTCAGTTGTCAAACATTTTTAGAAGCTCATGAGAAGAAGGGTAGTCAGTTTAACCTCTGTTTCTTAACCCTTTTCATTGAAATGTCAAGCCTCTTTTGCTATCATTTCCTTTCTGTTGGAGAACTTCTTGTAGCCATTCTTTCAGTGTAGGTCTCCTGGTGACAAATGTTCTTTATTTTCTTTCATCTGAGAATGGCTTTATTTCCTCATCCTTGAAGGAAATTTTGATGTAATATAGGGTTCATGGTTGGCAGTTCTCTCTTAGTACTTACAAAATGTTATGTCGCTTCCTTCAGGCCTCCACGGTTTCAGGTGAGAAATCTGCCATTCAAACCATTGTTCCCCTACAGATAATATGTCATTTCCCTCTAGGTGCTTTTCAAATGTTTGTTTGTCTTTAGTTTTCAGAAATTTGATTATTCTGAGTCCTGGAGTAGAATTTTTTTTGTTTATCCTGTTTGGGGTTTGTTTAGGTTTTTGAAACTGCAGGTGTATGCCTTTAGGCAATTTGGGGAAATTTTCAACCTTTATTTCTTCCAGTATTATTTTTAGATCCACCCTCTTTCTCCATTTCTGGGGCTTGAATAACATACTAGATCTTTTTTTTTAATTGTCCCACATGTCCCTGAGGCTCTGTTCTTTCTACAGTTTTTTTCCAGTCTGTTTTATGTCTGTTCAGATTGAGTAATTTCTATCAACTGTCTTTGTGGAGGAATCAGGGAGTGGAGTGCCAACTACCCTCATTGCTTCTGGATGTGGTTGGAAGATAGCTCCTCCCCTGAGCCTTTGCGACACTATCCTGAAGTGAAAGCAGATTACCACCTTGGATCACCTCCTTCTGCCTTGGTACTAAGTGAGGGTGGGCATTTAGCTCTCCCACCTGTACAAAGGGAAGGAGCATGTGGGGTTTTTTCTCAGGTTGTCCAAATGTGGGGCAGAAGCGAGCGGTGGGATTGAAAGTGGATACCAATCAGACTCTTGTCCTTTTGATTTGCTGGTTGAATAGGAAAAACCCAGGCCTTGATTACAGACGGAGCACCTTGCTCTTTGCCGGGTACATCGCAAATGAACTGATGATACATCACATCTCATGTAGAGTACCCCTGTATGACACTGGTGTGGAGAAATCCTCTGTTTATATTAGGAGGGGTGGCCTGATGTAAGGATATATGTGTACTTTTGTGGCAAATGGCTGGTCTGGTTGTTCAGAAGCGCCGAAGAATCAAGACTGGCAGATCAATGATAAGTTTGTGTGGAACAGGAGCATGAAGTTACTGGAGGGAGTGCAAAGTGAATGGATATGTGTGTCCCCCATTAGTGCCTATAGGCACCCAGTGCAGAGGAGAAGGGAGGGGAGCAGAGTAGTTGAGGTTAGGCTCAGTCTTCGGCCTTCCCAGTCTTTATCTCTAGAGCTATAGGTAATATTGGCTATGGTAGCAGAAATGGAGGTTTTAGGGCGCCTGGGTGGCTCAGTTGGTTAAGCTACTGCCTTCGGCTCAGGTCAGGATCCTGGAGTCCCAGGATCGGGTCCCGCATCGGGCTCCCTGCTCGGCGGGGAGTCTGCTTCTACCTCTGGCCCTCTCCCCTCTCATGCTCTCTCTCTATCTCATTCTCTCTCTCAAATAAATAAATAAAATCTTTAAAAAAAAAAAAGAAAAGAAATGGAGGTTTTAGGTGAGCCTTACATCATGGCATCCCTCTTGCCCCAATTGAAATAGCCACTTCACTTACTGAATGTCTAATGTGCCAGTTACAAAGACCAACGCTAAGATCATGATGCAGTACATTCTATAGGAAACCAAACTGCCACTTGGTGGCAGATTGTTTATATCAGATCTGTTCCCTTCTGGAGGGGGAAATGATTCATCCTTACTGGAATTGATACTATTTCTGGATATGGTCTTAACTTCCCTTCCAACAGGGCCTCTGCAGACACCGTTACAACAGAGCGTATTGACTATGTGATCTGCCAACACTAGTTGGCCATTACAATGAAGATGCAATCACAGTATAGACACAAATGGATTGAGGTCTTGCAAGGCAGTTTCTGTAGCCAGCGCTGTTGATATCCCACACTCTGTATTACCCACTTTCCCACAAGTCTTATCAGAGGGTCCCCAGCAAGATGGAGCCAGACTTGCCCATGATGTCAGCCTGCTGTCCTGTGCATCCTAAGTTCATTTCTCAAATAAACTCCCCAGACCCCAGGAATCATCTCACAGTTTTCTGCTGTAAAATATCTGAAGAAGTTCTGTTTTCACATTTTCTTTCCGTTCACCAGCTGCCCCTAGTTCTCATTTTCCCACTCTCACTTGTAGATATTACTCCATGCTCCTCTGAAAGCTCCCCTTTTGGCTCCATTTTGTGGTACTTGCCATACATGGGCCTAAACCAAGAGTATTCATAAGCCCTACATTTTCTGAGCTGATTCAGGCTGTGGGGGAATTCTGGAGAAAGCTGGAGACCCCCATCTCCACTACCCCACAAACCTCTGCCTACCCTTCATTTCCAAGTATATTCATATTTTTCAGCATCGTTTTAGCCTTCTCTCAGGGTTCCAATTTTTATATTTACAGCTTGAACATACCTGCCCTTATTTATCATCATGTTTTCTGATCCATTTTCTTCAAGCAGCTCTTCTCTACACAGGTGAAATCCTAGATATCCATAAAGTAAACTAAAATATCTGGAGACTTCAGCTACTCAGATGAACAGTATTTTCTGACTTTGTTATCACCATTTCTAGAATTCCACTGCCTCACTGATTAAAGGAATTTCAAATAAAGTTTTATGTGTTACTCTTCCAAAATCATGGCAACCCCAGTGTGCATTTCCCCATGAGTTGTACACTGCTCACCCACTGTGGCTCTCTACAGCATTTCCCTTGTGGTGTTAATATTTTCAGCCTATAAAATGATTGATATGCCAGATACTCTCTTTTCTAAATCTTTCAAAATTTTCACCCAGTGTAAAACAAATTCAAAAATTTTATTCGTTTGTGCATATTTTCTTTACGTTCCTTCTTTGTTCTTTTGGACAAGTCTAGGGAAGTATCTGAACTGCATCAAATTATCTTAAACTTTAATTTATCTAAAAAATGTTTTGGGGTACCTGGGTGGCTCAGTCATTAAGCGTCTGCCTTTGGCTCAGGTCATGATCCCAGGGTCTTGGGATCGAGCCCCGCATCAGGCTCCCTGCTCAGCAGGAAGCCCGCTTCTCCCTCTCCTACTCCCCCTGCGTGTGTTCCCTCTCTCACTGTGTCTCTCTCTGTCAAATAAATAAAATCTTAAAAAAATAAAATAAAAAATGTTTTGAAGCAAAAAAATGTAATTGAAGCATAATTTCCATTCAGAAATTTCACTTTTAAGAATATATCTTGATTGGGGTGCCTGGGTGGCTCATTCGTTAAGCATCTGCCTCCGGCTCAGGTCATGATCCCAGGGTCCTGGGATCGAGCCCCGCGTCGGGCTCCCTGCTCAGCGGGAAGCCTGCTTCTCCCTCTCCCACTCCCCCTGTTTGTGTTCCCTCTCCCGCTGTGTCTCTCTCTCTCTCAAATAAATAAATAAAAAATCTTTAAGATATATATATCTTGATTAATTTTGAAATATATATATACAATTTTGTGACCACTATTACCATCAAGATGTGAAATATTTGTATCACCCCAAAATCTTCCTTCATGCAGTCAAATTCCTCTCCAAAACCCCAGCCTTAGGAACCACTGACTTATTTTTTTAGAATGTCAAATGAATGGAATCGTTTAATATGTGGTCTTTCTTTTTTTCAGGTATTTTCATTTGCATAATGATTTTGAGATTCGGTCATGTTCCTCATCTCTTCCTTTTATATAAAGCCAAGTAGTATTTTAGTTTTTTGTATGTGCTACAATTTTTTTAAGATTTTATTTATTCATTTGAGACACAGAAATAGAGAGCAAGCAGGAGCAGGGAGAGAGGCAGAGGGAGAAGGAGAAGCAGGCTCCCCACTGAACAGGGAGCCCGATGCGGGGCTCGGTCCCAGGACCCTGGGATCATTACCTGAGCCGAAGGCAAGACACCCAACCGACTGAGCCACCCAGGCGCCCCTGTATGTGCTACAATTTGTTCATCCATTAATCCATTCATGGACAGCATTTCCAAGTTTGTGGCTATTGTGCATAAAACTGCCCTGAGTATTTCAACAAGTATTTGGAAGGAGACATTTTAACTTGTGTAAATTTGTAGGAGGAGATTGCTGTGTCCTATAGCATGTGTATATTTACCTATATAGGAAACTGCCAAATTGCTTTCTAAAGTGGCTGTACCAATGTGCATTCACCAACAATGCATGGGAGTTCTAGTTGTTAAGCATCCTCATCAGTGCTTTGTATTGTCAGTCTTTTTTAATTTTAGCGATTCTAGCAGGTGTATATTGTATTGTAGTTTTAAGTGTTGCGAGAATGACTAATGATACTGAGCATCTTTTCATATGTTCATTGGTCATTCATAGGTCTTTGGTTCTTTTTCTTTTTTTTTTAAGATTTTATTTATTTATTTGACAGAGAGAGACATAGCGAGAGAGGGAACACAAGCAGGGGGAGTGGGAGAGGGAGAAGCAGGCTTCCCGCTGAGCAGGGAGCCCAACACGGGGCTCGATCCCAGGACCCTGGGACCATGACCTGAGCCAAAGGCAGACGCTTAACGACTGAGCCACCCAGGCGCCCTGGTCTTTGGTTATTTGATCAAATTCTTTGCCCATTTAAAATTTTTTTCCTAACATGATTTGTAAGAATTTGTTTAGTTAAGGGCGCCTGGGTGGCTCAGTCATTGTCTGCCTTCGGCTCAGGTCATGATCCCAGGGCCCTGGGATCGAGCCCCACATCAGGCTCCCTGCTCAGGGGGAGGCCTGCTTCTCCCTTTCCCTCTGCTGCTCCGCCTGCTTGTGTTCCCTCTTTTGCTGTCTCTCTCTCTGTCAAATAAATAAAATCTTTAAAAAAAAAATTTTTTTTAAGAATTTGTTT
The DNA here is from genome assembly GCF_003265705.2 of Callorhinus ursinus. Lineage (NCBI taxonomy): Eukaryota > Metazoa > Chordata > Mammalia > Carnivora > Otariidae > Callorhinus > Callorhinus ursinus. The sequence goes on from NW_027397162.1 coordinate 445,635, forward strand.
ACTTAATATTCCGGATGCTAGTCCTCTGTCCGATGTGTTTTACAAATAGTTTCTCTCAATCAATGGCTTATGTCTTTATTATTTTAGTGGTGTCTTTTGAAGAACAGATGATTTTAATCTTGATGTAATCCAAAATTCATTTTTTTCTTTTATGTGTTCTTTCTGTGTACTCTCTAATTGGAGTTTGTGCAACCCAAGGTTGCAAAGCTTTAAATTATGTTTTCGTCTAGATATTTTATGGTCTAGACCCATTTTTGAGTTAATACTCATATATGGTCTGAGGTAAAGATTTTATATTACTTCTAAACATTTTATAACCAAGCTAATCACTTTGGAGGCATACCCATTAGGAATGAGTGCTTTTTACACCAACATAACTATACATAAATGTTATAACAATTTCATAATAACCAAGAACTGGATATAATTCAGATGACAGTCATCTATAAGATATTTAATTTTTTTAAGATTTTATTTATTTGACAGAGAGCACAAGTAGACAGAGCGGCAGGCAGCCTTATAGGTGCCCCTGTAAGGTACTTAATTTCTACCTTTCATTCAGTGGAAGAAAACACAGAGATTAAGACTGTGCTTTCATGCAAAATGCTTTGAGGGGCAATGTATATTGGACCCAAAATAGTAAATTCTGCAGAATTCTATAGACAGGTTCATAACCAGGAAAACCTAATACATGGTGATTAAGAACATCATAATGGGGACGCGTGGGTGGCTCAGTCGGTTAAGCGACTGCCTTCGACTCAGGTCATAACCCCAGGGTCCTGGGATTGAGTCCCGCGTCAGGCTCCTTGCTCAGCAGGGAGCCTGATTTTCCCTTTCTCTCCCTCTGCTTGTGCTCTGTCAAATAAATAAAATCTTTAAAAAAAAATCATAATGGTCATGTTTGCATAGTATTAACTGAGGGAAGGTAGATATGTGTCTGAAAAGGTATTGGGGATGTTCTCTCTGTACAGCTAGGGGTTGCATGGGAAACACATAACTAGTCTCCAAGCTATACTTTTATGATTTCTCCATTTAATCTCATTGAATTAGACATGTATGAAAAAGAGGAAAAAAAGGTAAATGTAATAAATTGATACTAATGCATCCCCTCTCCCCAGTAAAAAATGGAATATGGCAATCTTAGCATGCCATGGATGAGCCTGTGAGATTGCAGATTCTATCCTTCACTTCAGAGAACACCATCCAGAATTTTACTTTACTAATTGTCTTTTCTTCATAGTTTAACACCTTAAATGTGTATTACTAATAGTGGTTACTATATTTTTGTTGGATTTTGAAATTTATATGAATGGAATAATGCTTTACAGATGCTTTTTTTGTATTACCTGTTAATGTTATTTTTAAAGATTTCTTTTTTTTTAAAAGATTTTATTTATTTATTTGAGAGAGAGAGAATGAGAGACAGAGAGCATGAGAGGGAAGAGGGTCAGAGGAAGAAGCAGACCCCCCGCTGAGCAGGGAGCCCGATGTGGGACTCGATCCCGGGACTCCAGGATCATGACCTGAGCCGAAGGCAGTCGCTTAACCAACTGAGCCACCCAGGCGCCCTATTTTTAAGGATTTCTGAGATGAATGTATACTTGTCTCGTTATCATCCTTTCTTATATATATTAAATGGTACTCCTTTTAATGGAATTCATTAATTGCATCTCATCAGAATATGTAGGGATATCATCATTTTTGGTACATTGTAAAGCAAAACTTCAAGTTGAATATAAGAATTTTAAAACAAGTGTCGCCTGGGTGGCTCAGTCGTTAAGCGTCTACCTTCAGCTCAGGTCATGATCCCAGGGTCCTGGGATCGAGCCCCCCATCGGGCTCCCTGCTCAGCGGGAAGCCTGCCTCTCCCTCTCCCACTTCCCCTGCTTGTGTTCCCTCTCTCGCTGTGTCTCTCTCTGTCAAATAAATACATAAAATCTTAAAAAAAAGAATTTTAAAACAAAAGTATGCTTTGAATAATAGAGGTTGAGCACTTTAAAGAACCATGGAAACCCCTTCAATGTAATAAGAAAACTGAAGTGCAGAGAAATCCAATGAAAAACCCAAGCCCATACTCAAGGGCAGACCCTATTTCTCCTAATTTGTCTGATTACTGTCCATTATGCTATTTATAAAAGGCCTGCCAAGTTGGCATTGGGAATGTCATTATTTTCAAAAACCATAGTTCAGGGGCACCTCGGTGGCTCAGTCGTTAAGCGTCTGCCTTCGGCTCAGGTCATGATCCCAGGGTCCTGGGAATCCAGCCCCGCATCGGGCTCCCTGCTCCGCGGAAAGCCTGCTTCTCCCTCTCCCACTCCCCCTGCTTGTGTTCCCTCTCTCGCTGTGTCTCTCTCCGTCAAATAAATAAATAAAATCTTAAAAAAAAAAAAACCCATAGTTCAATATTGTCTTTGCTTTCTTTAGGCATGGGTTATTTAGTATTTCAGAACTCGATTTTCAAGCATATCTTTAGGTTTTTTTTTTCAGATATTTTCTGTTACTAATCTCCACCCTAATTGCAATCTTTATTTCATTCTATGCAGTTAAAGAGGGCGTTTTTAAAATGATTTTGTTTATTTATTTTAGAGAGAGCATGAGGGGGGAGGAGTAGAGGGCTAGAGAGAGAGAATCTCAAGTCAGACGCTCAACCTACTGAGCCACACAGGCGCCCCTAAAGAGTTTCTTTTTTTTTTTTTTTATGGTTCTGTATATTGTCAGTTTTATACATAGTCAGTTTGTGCTAAAAAGCAAACCTCCTCTAGTCAGTGTCTACAGGTCTGTATGTATCCTTCAGGTCAGGTTTGTCCATCTTGGTTTGTGAAATCTAATGGAAAATTACCATTATACCTGCTTTTTAAAAATCATAGTAAAATATCCCAGATTTAACTCTTTATTCTTATAGTAAAATTGTTGTTTTTTACATAGTTTGGAATTGATGTTAAGAATTGTATACAAATTAGGGGCGCCTGGGTGGCTCAGTCCTTAAGCGTCTGCCTTCAGCTCAGGTCATGATCCCAGGGTCCTGGGATCGAGCCCCGCATCGGGCTCTCTGCTTCGCAGGAAGCCTGCTTCTCCCTCTCCCACTCCCCCTGCTTGTGTTCCCTCTTTCGCTGTGTCTCTGTCAAATAAATAGAAAATCTTAAAAAAAATTGTATACAAATTTTAGGGGCACCTGTGTAGCTCAGTCGGTTAAGCATCTGACTTCAGCTCACAGTCCTGGGATTGAGCCCCATGTCTGGCTCCATGCTCAGCATGGAGTCTGCTTGTCCATCTCCCTTTCCCTCTCTCCCTCCCCCTCCTTGTTCTCTCTCTCTCTCTCAAATAAATAAAAATTTTAAAAATTGTATACAAATTTTACAGGGCCCCTGAGTGGCTCAGATGGTTCAGCGTCTGCCTTCAGCTCAGGTCGTGATCCCAGGGTCCTGGGATCAAGCTCCGCAGGAAGCCTCCTTCTCCCTCTCCCTCTGCCTGCTGCTTCCCCTGCTTGTACACACTCTCTCTGTCAAAAATAAATAAAATCTAAAAAAAAAAAAAAATTGTGGCGCACCTGGGTGGCTCAGATGGTTAAGTGTCTGCCTTTGGCTCAGGTCATGATCCCAGGGTCTTGGGAGCGAGCCCCACATTGGGCTCCTGGCTCAGCGGGGAGCCTGCTTCTCCTTCTGCCTCTGCCTCTCTCCCTGCTCATGCTCTCTCTTTCTCTGTATCTGTGTCTCAGATGAATAAATAAAATCTTAAAAAAAATTGTGTACAGGGCGTCTGGGTGGCTCGGTTGGGCGACTGCCTTCGGCTCAGGTCATGATCCTGGAGTCCCGGGATCGAGTCCCGCATCGGGCTCCCTGCTCGGCAGGGAGTCTGCTTCTCCCTCTGACCCTCTTCCCTCTCATGCTCTCTCTCATGCTCTCTCTCTCAAATAAATAAATAAAATCTTAAAAAAAAAATTGTGTACAAATTTTAAAGTATGTCTTCCAGTTGTTTTCTTCCTTATATCTTTTTTTCCAATACAAATACACATTTCTGTGTTTTTGTGTAATAATTATTAGATATAGGGGTGCCTGGGTGACTTAGTTGGTTAAACGTCCAACTCTTGATTTTGGCGTCATGATCTCAGGGTTGAGAGATTGAGCTCAGTGCAGAGTCTGCTTGGAATTCTCTCCTCCCTCTGCCCCACCCGCACCCCCACCCCCCCATCCCTGCTCACTCTGCCTCTCAAATAAATAAAATCTTTAAAAATAATTACAAGATGTGTATTTCTCAAACTTTTATTTCATTTATGTAACATCATATCTTAGAAGTATGACATATACGGCGCCTGGGTGGCTCAGTTGGTTAAGCGACTGCCTTCGGCTCAGGTCATGATCCTGGAGTCCCTGGATTGAGTCCTGCATCGGGCTCCCTGCTCGGCGGGGAGTCTGCTTCTCCCTCTGACCCTCCCCCCTCTCATGTGCTCTCTCTCTCAAATAAATAAAATCTTTTAAAAAAAAAGTATGACGTATAAAGTAATTATTGTGGGATATCTTTCAACCCACCAAAAATAACTGATTACTAATTCAACCATTTATTCCATATTCATTTCATGTGATGGCTGGGATATTTGGGTTCAAATGCATCTTCCTATTTTGTTCTTATTTTTGCTTCAGTTCTGTTTGTTATACTTTCCTTTTAAAAATTTGTATAGATTATTTGCTTTCCTTTTTTATTATTATTTTATGTTAATCACCATACATTAGTTTTTGATGTAGTGTTCCATGATTCATTGTTTGCGTATAACACCCAGTGCTCCATGCAGAACGTGCCCTCTTTAAATACCCATCACCAGGCTAACCCATCCCCCCACCCCCTCCCCTCTAGAACCCTCAGTTTGTTTCTCAGAGTCCATAGTCTCTCATGGTTCGTCTCCACCTCCTATTTCCGCCCCCTTCATTCTTCCCCTCCTGCTATCTTCTTCTTCTTTGTTTTTTTTTTTTTTAACATATAATGTATTATTTGTTTCAGAGGTACAGGTCTGTGATTCATCAGTCTTACACAATTCACAGCACTCACCATAGCACATACTTGCTTCTCCCTCTCCCTCTGCCTGTTGCTTCCCCTGCTTGTACACACTTTCTGTCAAAAATAAATAAAATCTAAAAAAAAAAAAAAAATTGTAGGGCGCCTGGGTGGCTCAGATGGTTAAGCATCTGCCTTCGGCTCAGGTCATGATCCCAGGGTCCTGGAATCGAGTTAATGTCCCCAATGTCTATCACCCAGCCACCCCATCCCTCCCACCCCCCACCACTCCAGCAACCCCCAGTTTGTTTCCTGAGATTAAGAATTCCTCATATCAGTGAGGTCATATGATACATGTCTTTCTCTGATTGACTTATTTCACTCAGCATAATACCCTCTAGTTCCATCCACGTCGTTGCAAATGGCAAGATTTCATTCCTTTTGATGGCTGCATAATATTCCATTGTTAGATTGCTTTCTAAACATTGCTTTTAGTTGGGAATGTATATGGTCCTATTTTATTAATGTTTAAGGTAAAAATTATAATACATGTCTGTAACACAACAGAATATAGTGTTACTACCTTTACCCTTTTCTTGAACAATATAAGGGGTATTATTGAGGACTGCATGGTAATTCTATCATTCTACTCAACAAGGAGATATTGTTCATGTGTTATTCAGATAGTGAATAATTGTATTAATCCACAGATGTATCTCTCTCTTGGATCTTCATTCCTTCCATCAGTGCAGACCTTTTACCTAGGATCACTTCCTTTAAATATAAACCTGATTCATTTTATATGGCTTAGTTTGCTATTATATTTTTCATTTTAGGTTTCATACAGTCTTATTTTATGTTCTTTCTTGAAAAATACTATTTTGTGAAGTATAGAAATCTGTGTGGACGATTATTTTTTTGGCACCTTCACTGTGTCATTCCATATGTTCCTGACCCACCATATACTGGATATGAGTGGAAGCAATTTACTTTGTGTTGATAGTTTCCTAATGTTAAGGAACAGTATTTGAACAACACACTGTAGAGACTGTAACGGGGAGATGGCCTCAGTAATTACATGGGGTTTGAGTTGGAACAATAAAAAAGTGACAGTGTAGAATGCATAGGAGAAATAATAAAGTATATATCTGATGACCAAATTGATGGATTATGACATAAGGTGGCTGGATGCTTACTAGTCCCGTTTGCTCTGTCTGGACACCTGGGAGGATGGCATGTCTCAGCTCTCCTTAAACTTCTTTTGGGACCATGTGAGTGAGCTGTGGCCAACTGGATATAGGCAGAAGTGATGGTAAAATTGTGCCTTAATTGTTCTCACACTTGTGCACAATTCTGGGAATAGTCTCATTGGATCTAGATTTCACAGCGCCCCAGGATTTTGTACTCCTTTGGGGGCTGCAAGTTCAGGTGATGGTCTGACGGTGACACTGTTTTGATAAGGACAGGGCATGATGACCTAAAGCTTGAGCTTCATGATCACGTATTTGTACCTAGGCCTACCTGCCCTCAGCATCAGAAGGGCAGGACGAGGTGACGAAGGTCCTGGTTACTGTGAACTAGATGACAGGTCATGTCACAAAATTGAGACCAGGTCAGCTCCACTCTCCACTTAACCCTGACAGCCGCTAGTCATGATGCTGCCGAGATCTGAGTCCTGTGCCCTGTAGTAATGCATGTGTTGGGCAACTTGCCTCCCTGTAGTTTAAGAAACTCTCCTGCCACGCTGTTTAAGAAATAACTAAATAAGCCAAATAGTTCAAGCTGTGCTTTTATGTGAAATTTTTAATCAGTACCTGTGAGGCTACTTTCCGGTGAAGAAGTCATTGTAGATTGTTTCGATAATGCCAAGGATCCTGCGAAGAGGCAAGCCCGACCTCGCCAACCCCAGCAGGGTATGTTAATGCCAACTCCTAGTTACTTAATGAGAACGAACCACGTGAAAGGCACTTGAAATCCCCCGAGCGACCTAGCTCCCGTTCTAGTCTCGGTAGAGCCACGGTTCCCGAACCTGGGAGCAGCGGCAGGATTCCTTACTGCAGCGCTGAGCCGCCGCCGCAGTTTCCCGCATCCGGGTCGGGGCGGGCCGCAGAGGTCCCCGGGTCCTGCGACGCCTGGCTTCTGGGGGCGGGGCTCCACGCCTCGCCCGCGGGAACTGGGGTGCTTCTCTTCACGGGGAAACCTGGCTCGACTTATTTCCCCGCGCGCTCCGGCTGACCCTTGTCGTCGCCGTGAAGACGGGACTGGCGCACGCGCCGGGGCGCCGGCGCGCTTACACTACATTACCCAGAAGCGGGGGCTAGGCGCTTCCGCCCCGAGCGACGGGCCGCAGAGCGCCGGGGAGGGGAGCTTCCTGTGCGCCGGGGCGGGACTTCCGTCCGCGGCGCAGGAGCGCATCCCTTGGTGAGCGGCGGCTGGTCGGGCCACGACCACGTGGACTGGAGCGCGCACCGGGCCAGTCCGGGCCGCGCGGGGCAGGAGACTGACGTGGCGGGGACCGCCTCCGCGCCCTGGGCGAGCCGTGACGCCCCGGCGTCGGCCGCATCTCCCCGAGACTGTGCCCGGCTGTGGGACGGGCGCCGCCGGCTCTGCCCCTTCCCTGAGGTCCCCTCGCTCCGTCGCCCGGGCCCCCGAAGGCGGCAGCCGGGGCCTTGCGAGCATCTCACACCATCTTACAGCGAAGCTCGGAGCGCGACACGCAGCCGCAGGCGACCCCGCCCCAGCTGAGCCCTCGGGACCCACCCTGGTCGCCCGACCCTCGGGCCCTGCTCAGCCCAACCGGACCCCTGGCGTGGCAGGGGCGGCAGCACGGATGAATACGGCGCAGGTGAGTGGAGGGTCACCCAGCCTCCTCCCCGCCATCCCCCGCCACGTCTCACCCTCATGGTCACCGTTCCTCCTTATGGCGGATGGTGGTGGTGGGACTATTATCTCCCGTTTTCTTGGTCGTGGAGTCCCTGGGGGAGGTCACTTGTGGCCGCGCATCCGGAGCCCAGGTCAGGTATTACATGGGTATGTTCCCGATCAGGGCGGCCAGTGGAAGGGTGACCGAGTCACGGGAACAGGCTTGTGCCAGTGCTTGGAGGTGAGATTGAGTTGGGAGTGAGCAGGGTCTCCATGGCGTCTTAAGGGGAATAGAGAGCAGTGGAATGGCAGCCCCGGACGCTGGGCCTCTCTTCTGGGAGTTTGGAGCTGAGGACGGAGGTGGTTTGACACAGATTTCGTTCAGCAGGCTTCCCCTGGCTACAGAGTGGAGACTGGAAGTGAGGGAGGAGGTAGGGAGACTCGGGAGGAATGTGACCTGCGAGTTTTAAGGCCCTAGTACTGGGGGCTTATGGAAGAAGGCTGAGCCCAAGTTTGCTTTTGTCTGGGAGGCATGGTCTGAAGGACACCGGGAGAACTGGCCAGCTAGAGAGTTTGGTGCCCCTCATGGAAGACCCACAGCTTGCACAGTATTTATCTGTCCACCTGCCTGGCTCCAGGCCGCACACAGTGATCAGACAGACATGAGGAGAGAGCAGGTGCTGGTGGTACCAAAGCCTGGTATCTGCTCTGAGGTGGGAGGCTAGGAGGAGAGGGACCAGGGGTGGTTGTGTGAGTGGACAGACAGGTGACCCCTGTGGCCTGTGGGCTCAACTGTCCCCCGTCGTGACAGGGCTGTGTGACCTTCGAGGATGTGTTCGTGTACTTCTCCCGGGAGGAGTGGGAGCTCCTTGAGGAAGCTCAGAGACTCCTGTACCGTGATGTGATGCTGGAGAACTTTGCACTTGTGTCCTCACTGGGTAAGGCCCTGCTTTAGTTATCTGTTGCTACATGGCAAGTTATCCCAAAGCTCAGTGGGATGAAGACAAACACTTATTATCTCAGTCTCTGTGGGTCAAAAATCAGGCATATCGTACTTGGGTACCTCTAGGCTCAAGGTCTTTCACAACCTTGCTGTCAAGCTGTCCAAGTTTGCTGTCTCATCTGAAGGCTCAACTGGAGGTGAATCTCCTTTCAAGGTCATGCCCCTGAGTCAGAGGCTGTTGGACTAATTAGTCATTTTCTTGCTGGCCTTTGGCCAGAGCCCTCCCTCAGGGTCTTGCCATGTTGTCTTCTCCATATAAGCAGATCACAACAAGGCAGCTGATTTCCACCAGCATGAGTAAGAGACAGCATCCAACGTAGAAGCTGGTATTTTCATAATTTATTTTCAGAAGTGACATCCTATCATTTTTGCCATATTCTGTTCATTAAAAAGAAGTTTTAGGTTCAGCCCACATTCAGCTGGAAGGACTTACAAGGACATGGATACCAGAGGATAGGTATGAGTCCCAATTTCCTGGGCTGAGTTTTGTTCTTCCCCTTTTTTCCCAAATGGCAGCTGTCTGTCTGACAGTACTCTCATGGCACGACCCCTTTCCTTGGCTTCCTGGAGTAGGTGGTGGGTCCCAGGGCTGGACAGTGGGCACTAGCTCCTCTTCTGCAGCAGCCCCAACCTCTCCTCTCCCAAAGCTTTGAAATGAAGGATTTGGGGGTCAGGAGTCTTGGGGTCTGCCCAACAGATCCCAGATGGCCTGGCCACACCTTGACTGGGTATCTGTCCAAACCCCTGGTCTCTGCCCACATTCTTACCCCTTCTTCTAGTTGACTTTTCCTGGGGCCTGACTGTTCCAGGAATTGCAGGCACCAACGTGGTCATTCCTTGTGAAGAACAGTGAGCTGTTCCTGCAAGACACTTTTCTAAGATTCTTCTTAAAATATTTAATCTTTTCTGTGGAGAGCATTGCTCTGGGGTGCTGCCAGCCACTCAGCAGCTCTTCTTTCCCTTTAGGACTCGCCGTTTCCAGGTCCCATGTTGTTACCCACATGGAGCCGGAGGGGAGCCCAGGGTGCCTGAGAAGGTAAACACAGCTCCAGCTACAGCAAAGCAGATCTGGAGGAGGCCTGGCCCTGGTGAGTAGAAGCCATGGGGACGGTCGCCTCAGGGCTGGCTTCACATTATACCAGCAACCCCTGTTGTATCTCCTAGTATTCTGATGCCAGTACCCGTGGCTGACCTCATCCCCCTTTTCTTTCCCCATTTGGATGCTTTGCCCACTGTCATTTCTACTCTGATCTCAGTTACCTGTTAGTTCTTCCCCTCTGCCCGCCATCTCCATGTCATTTCTTTTCTTGGTACTCTGCAGCATTGGCTTTCATTTAATATGTCATGAGTTGTGCTCACATCCTTCAGTTTTCCTTGAAAACTAAGTATTGCGTGCCAGCCAGATTCTCCTGGCCCTGGGCAGACCCTTTTGCACAGCACTCACCTATCACAAGGAATGAGGCCTTGCTGGGAGACCATTGGCAGAGGAGTGATTTGGAGACCCTGCCCCTCCTCATACTGCACTCCGTTCTTGTACCCTCTCCCTGTGAGGTCTTCTTCATTCTCTGACCTTTAGAGGCCTGCAGCGCACAGCTTCCCTTTCTCATCCTGATTCTACTCCCATGTTCTGCATGCAGTCCCTTGGACTCGTTCCTGGTTGTATCCCACAGCATGTGTTATGGCCTGCCACTTGCCACCAATTAAACTTGAACTTAACCCGCATTTATCTTCCTTCAGGTTGATGGCATGGAGTGAAGGATGAGGCTGCGCATTCTAAGCGGGGTGTTTCTGTGAGTGTCACAGATGGGAACTCCCAAGGCAGGTCCTTCCACCCGAAAGGTTCATCCCTGTGATATGTGTGACCCAGTCTTGAAAGACATCTTTGCACCTGGCTGAGCCACAGGGAACACCATCTGAGCAGCAGGAGAGACTTCTGGTGTAGTATAAATCTTGACCAGATGCAGAAGCCGCAGAGTTGAGAAAGTTTCTTCAGAAAGGAAGGGAGCCAGGCTTCATTTGTGAAGATCTGCAGATCCCATGTGTTGGAGAAGGCTTCTACTTGCAGGGAGGGTGGGAAGAACTTTGTGGGCAGCTCTGGACTTATCCGGCACCAGGCTTCTCGCAGCAGGGAGAAACCACACAGGGGTCCTGAGTGTGGGGAGGCCTTTTGTGTATCAGATTTCCTTTAGGCAAGAAAGCACAACCCGAGACCATAAGCCTTCTCTTTGTTGGAGGCAGCCTCACTCCAGGGTTGATTGACTCAGAGCATCTCAAGGGACTCTTGGTTGTGGTGAACCGGGGAACAAGGGCCATTGGAAATGCAGGAAAGGCACCTGACCCTGGGACACTTTCCCACAAGGAGAGTCTTCCCAGGAAGGTGAGCTCTAAGCACATTGGTGTGGGAACAGCTAATCTGCATTCAGGACTTTCATGAGAGTGAGTCTCTCGGGGAGGGCGGTGCTTTCCATGAACCACTCACATGGGCCACAGAAAGCTTCCATGGTCTATGGGCAGAATTTCTACAAGTGGAAGTTTAACAAATGTTGGCGTGGTTTCGACATCAGCAGATCATGCTGAGGGAAGCTTGTGACCACAGCGAAGGTGAGAAAACCTTTCTTGAGGGATTTACACTGAGCGAAGCCAGGTCAGGATTTACAGTGAGCGAAGCCAGGGCAGGATTTACACTGAGCGAAGCCAGGGCAGGGTTTACACTGAGCAAAGCCAGGGCAGGATTTACACTGAGCGAAGCCAGGGGAGTACTTCCAAGTGTGGGAAGGCCTTCAGCTGCAGGTCAGACCTCATGCAGCACCAGCAGATTCACAATGGGAGAGGCCTTGTGAATGCAAGGAATGTGGGAAAGTCTGGGACAGCTCTGCTTTTGTCCAAAATAATTTCCCCCACCCAAGAGAAAGTCTCTTCAAGTACAAAGTATGTGGGTAAACCTTTGGTGACAGCTGTTTTCTCACTCATCATGTAGGGTTTTCCCAGGAGAGAAGGCCTGAGTGCAGTGATGTGGGAAGGCCTTCATTCACCATTTTTATTTCTGGCATTAATAGCATCCGCACTGGGGTAAAATCCTTTGAGTATAAAGATCTGAGAGCCTCTTGTGACCGCTCTTCCCTAACTCTACACGAGGAGTCACGGTGGGGAAAACCTTGTGGATTCAGTGAATGTGAACACACTTTCAGCTTTCGTTCATCCCTCACGCACCCCCTAAGTGTTCATACTGGGGAGAAACCCTGTGAGTGTAAGAGATGTGGGAAAGCCTTTTGCAAGTGGACTTAACTCAGTCAGTACCAGAGAACTCATACTGGGGAGAATGTAACTCCTGAGGAAAATGTTTGCCAGAGGAAACCTCTTGCTCGGCATCTGAGAAATTATACCAAAGAGAAACCCTGTAAGTGTCATCGTGAGAAAATCTTCTGAAGCAGATCATAACTTACTGTCTTCTAAAGGGTCATATTGGAAGTTGACTCAGCTTGGACCTTACTCTACAAATGAGAATTTAAAAAGGAGAGGAAACTAGTGGTTATTGTGCAGTTTCAAAACCTTCAGCTACAGCTCAGTGTTAGTATGCGCTGAAAAGCAATCATGGACTATTTTTAAAAAAGAGAAAAGGCATAAGGGAGGAGGAAGAAAAGATGTCGATGTAACAGAAAAAGGAATGCATTCATGGTTTCTTTCAGGTTTCCCTACAAACCCATGACAATTTGTTTTCAGTTGTTTTTGTTTGGGGTGGCAGGTGGGAGCAAAGGGGCCTCATCCCTTCACCTGACTTAATATACATTCACTGCCATTCTGTGACAGGAGAGCTGGATACTTGACAGCATCTAAACAAATATTTATCGAAATCCTTCTTTGTTAAAAAACAGACTCAACTAGTAAGGGTCATTTAGTCTTTGTGATAAATGTGAAGTCATAATTTATGAAACATTTAAAAGAAATTAGAACACTAAAAATATTGTCACCTAAAATTATTTCATATGTAAGGGGCTAAGGACATATATATGAATGGGTACATTTTCTGCACCATTTAAGACCATTTAGTTAAGGCTTCAGTTATTTATTCACTTATTTATTCTTCATTGAGATATAATTGACATATAACATCATGTGAGATTAAGGTGTACAACATTGATTTGATGAATTTATATTGCAATATGATTGCCATTGTAGCATTAACTCCTATATCCTAGTGGTATCCTGTGTTCCTCGTGGTAGGAACAGTTAAGACCTAGTCTCTTGCCAAGTTTCATGTTTTTAATATAGTTTTGTTCCTTGTAATCCCTTTACTGTGTCTTAGATCTTCAGGATTTATTTATCTGCTAGTTGCAAGTATGTACCCTTAAACAACATCCCCCCACCCAAGCCTTTGGTAACCATCATTCCACTCTCATTTGAGTTCAGTTCTATTCCACATATAAAAATATATAGTATTTGTCTTTCTGTGTTTGACTTATCTCACTTAGCATAATGTCCTTAAGGGCCATCCTTATTGTCGTAAATGACAGCATTTCCTTTTTTCTCAGAGCATCTCAAAGGACTGAATAATATTCCGTTGTACATATGCCACATCTTCTTTATCCTTTGATGGACACTTAAGTTGTTACCATATCTTGTCTCTTGCGTACAATGCTACAATAAACATGAGAGTGCAGATATCTCTGAGATCCTGTTTTCATTTCGTTTGGATATGTATATACCCAGAAGTGGGATTATTGAACCATATGGTGGTTTGCTTTTTAATTTTTTTAAGGTTATTTCCTTATTTATTTGAGAGAGAGAGTGAGCACAAGCAGGGGGAGCGGAAGGCAGAGGGAGAAGCAGGCTCCCCACTGAGCAGAGAGCCCAGACCTGAACCAAAGTTAGATGCTTAACTGACTGAGCCACCCAGGCACCCCTTTTTTAAAATTTATTTATTTATTTATTTATTATTTATTTATTTTTGGTGGGCAGCAAAAGCAAGGTTCATTGAGTGATAGCAAAGTGATAGTACAAAGCTCCAAGGAGGGAGGGGACCCCAGAAGGTAGCCCCTATTTTTAGTTTTTTGAAGAACCTCCATATTTTCCAAAATGACTGGACCAGTTAACAGTCCTACCAACGGTGCGCAAATGTTCCCTTTTCTCCACATATTTGCTGACATTTACCTCTCATCTTCTTGATACTCGCCTTTCTGACAAGTGTGAGGTGATAATCTCATTGTGGTTTTCATTTGCATTTTCCTGATGATTAGTGATATTGAGCACCTTTTCTTGTACCTGTTGGCCATTTGGATGTCTTTGGAAAGATGTTTGTATAGTTCCTCTGCCCACGGGTTAATCAGATTGGTTTTTTTGTTATTGACTTACATGAGTTCTTTATAAAATTTTGGGTATTAGCCCCTTATCTGGTAACATGGTTTGCAAATATTCTCTCCTATTCCATAGGTTGCCTTTTTATTTTTTTTAATTGTTTCTTTTGCAACGCAGAAGATTTTAAGTTTGATATAGTCCGACTTGTTGATTTTTTTCTTTTGTTTGTGCCTTTGGTATCATATCCAAAAAATCATTGCCAAAACTACTGTCTTGGAGCTTCCCTTGTTTTCTTCTAAGAGTTTTATAGCATCAGGTCTATGTTTAAGTCTTTGATCCATTTCAAGGTAATTTTTGTGAGTGGTGTAAGATAGGGATCCAATTTCATTTTTCTGCATGGGATTATCCAGTTTTCCAACACCGTTTGTTGGAGAGACTATCTTTTCCCCATTTGATATCCTTGGCTCTCATCAAATACTAGCTGACTGTATATGTGGGGTTTTAATTGTGTCTCTTTATTCTGTTCCGTTGGTCTATTTTTAGCCAATACTATACTGTTTGGGTTACAATAGCTTTCTAATATAGTCGAAATCAGGAAATGTGGTGCTACCTGTTCTTTCTCATGATTGTTTTGGCTATTAGGGGTCTTGCAGTTCCATACAAATTTTAAGATTGTTTCTTCTATTCCTGTGAAAAGCGCCATTGGAATTTTGATAGGGATTGTGTTGAATCTGTAGATAGCTTTGCATGGCATGGACATTTTAACAGTATTATTTTTTCTAATCTATGAACACAAGATATCCTTCCATTTGTGTCTCATTTCTTCCAACAGAATCTTATATTTTTCATTGCACAGATCTTTCACTTCCTTGGTTAAATTCACTCCTAGGTATTTTGTTTTTGATGCTACTTTGAATGAGATAGGTTTTTCCCCCCCAGATGTTTCATTGTTATTGTATAGAAACGCAAATGATTTGTGTGTATAAATTTCATATCCAGCAACTTTACTGAATTCACTGATTAGATCCAACAGTTTTTATTTGAGTCTTTTGGATTTTCTTTTTTTTTTCCTTTTTTAAATACTTTATTTATTTATTTGTCAGAGGTAGAGAGCACAAGCAGGGGCAGGCAGAGGGAGAAGCAGGCTCCCTGCTGAGGAAGGAGCCCGATGCAGGACTCAGTCCCAGGACCCTGGGATCATGACCCGAGCTGAAGGAAGATGCTTAACCAACTGAGCCACCCAGATGTCCCTGGATTTTCAATATAAGAATATATCATCTGCAAATAATGACAGTTTTACTTCTTTCTTTTTCAATTTGGATACCTTTTAATTTCTTTGTCTTGCCTAATTGCTCCAGCTAGGATGTCAGCACTATGTTGAGTAAGAGTGCTGAGCGAAATCTTCGATTAAAAAAAACAAGCCTTTTCTTCATGTCATTTTAAACATCCAGTCTGCTCACTTTTCCTTAATCCAGATTTGCATTTTTCTTTATTTTCTCTGAGGCATGATGCTAATCATGTAGCTATGTAGTCTTCCCAGGTGAGTCTTAAACCTTCCTCTGACTGGGTTTTTCACTTTTTTAAATCTTTTGAGGGACTTCTCCAAGTCCACCTCAGTACTTTTCCGGGGTCAGATTAGGGCTAAAACAGTAAACCACACATTCCAGTTAAATTCATGATAAACTCTGGGGGCGCCTGGGTGGCTCAGTTGGTTAAGCGATTGCCTTCGGCTCGGGTCATGATCCTGGAGTCCCGGGATCGAGTCCCATATCGGGCTCCCTGCTCAGTGGGGAGTCTGCTTCTCCCTCTGACCCTCTTCCCTCTTGTGCTCTGTCTCTCATTCTCTCTCTCTCAAATAAATAAATAAAATCTTTAAAAAAAAAATTCATGATAAACTCTGGAGAAAAAAAAACAGATAAGGAATCTCATTGTTTAATCTTACGAGAATGTGTCAAGTGCTGTTATAAAGAAAAGTGACTGGGGGGCGCCTGGGTGGCTCAGTCGGTTAAGCGACTGCCTTCGGCTCAGGTCATGATCCTGGAGTCCCGGGATCGAGTCCCGCATCGGGCTCCCTGCTCGGCGAGGAGCCTGCTTCTCCCTCTGACCCTCTTCCCTCTCGTGCTTTCTATCTCTCATTCTCTCTCTCTCTCAAATAAATAAATAAAATCTTTAAAAAAAAAAAAGGAAAGAAAAGTGACTGGAATTTACCTGAGGGATGAAGCTGAATGAGTGCAGGTGCACGTACTTTCACGTTTACCCCCTGTGGACTTACTTCCTTTGTGCTCTCATCAGGCAGGGCATTAGGGAATATCTCCTTCCTTTGGGACTGTCTTTGAGGACAGATGCTGAACTATATGAGGTGATCATTGTTCCCTCATGATAAAAAAAATTGTGCAATTTTTTTAAAGATTTTATTTATTTATTTGACAGAGAGAGCGAGAGCAGGAACACAAGCAGGGGGAGTGGGAGAGGGAGAAGCAGGCTTCCCGCGGAGCAGGGAGCCCGACGCGGGGCTCGATCCCAGGACCCTGGGATCATGACCTGAGCTGAAGGCAGACGCTTAACGACTGAGCCCCCCAGGCGCCCCAGCAATTTTTAATATAAATACAATCATTCTCACTTTGAGTCTTCCTCAGAGCCTTGTCAATGACCACAGGCATAGTGTTGCATCCGCGCTGTGGGCCAAAACCATTCTGTGGCGCTCTGCCACACTTACTCATTCATTCATTTCTCAGTGAGTCAGTAGTCACAACACTTCTAATTATTAAATGGCACCATATATAGTTTCCTATCGCTTGGGAAAGAGAGTTGCCTTCCAGGGGCTCCTTCCTCCTCCATCCTCCCTGCACAGACCAGTGGCTGTAGCTATAAGGGTTGAAGAAACACTCTACAGAGGATGTCTCCTTCCCCACCTGGGAGCTCTTTGGTACAATGCAGCACATTCAGAGGCCTGGGCCTGTGTTTGTCTCAAAGCAGTTGTGACACGTTGTCCAGCGGAGGAAGGACTGAGGTTTGTTCCCCCATCTCCCATTTCTCACCAGCCAGCCTTCCCTTACGTGTTCAGAGAGCCTAGCTATTGACCTTGCTACCGTGTGGGCAAGAAGGATGATACCGCATGCTTCAGTCATGGCATGCCATGGGGAGTTAGGACACGTGGGGGACTGAGGCACGGGCCCTGCCCTTGAGCTCTCATAGAAAATACATTAAACAGGTGGAATCAAGGAACTCTTGCTTTGACACCACTGTGTCTGGGAATCCTGGAAATATGAGAGAAGGATCGAAATGGGCATGTGAGGACAGGTGTGGAGGGGGCTAAGAGCTTGGAGTTGCAATTCGTTGGGATTCCAGCCTGTCTGCACCGTGCCCATCCCGGCCACATGACTTTGCTCCTGTCACTTGTCCCTGGAGTTCCGTGTTCTTATATGAAATGGGAAGATGGACATTGGACTAAAGCACACAAAACAAAGCCAACCCTGGAAGGATGCAGGACTCTCAGGCAGGGTTAGAGTTGGAGAGCATCTGCAAAGTAACAGCGTGTGTCACGACGCAAGACTGATGAGTGTGGTCTGGTGTGGGAACCAGAGCCCAGCCACTGTGGCTAAGGTGGGAAGGGTGCAGCGGGGTAGGGCGAGATGAGGAATTGGGTTTTGTGCTCAGTTGTTTTGAGATTTCTACCAGACATCCAAGAGGAGGCATTGATATGTAGCTGGATGTGCAAGCCTAGAATTCAGAGAAGTGTTCGGGTTTATGGGTAGTTGGCGCCAGCGCCCTCTGGCACCAGAAATGCACCTGACACCTGTAGTGGAAGAGAGTGAGGTGTATTGGTGCACTGCAGGGGGGATAGCGCACTCTTGGAAATGTGCAACACTCAATAAAAGGGTGTTAGGATGTCTTCCAGGCTCTGGGCTTGTGCTCAGTGATTTGTAGGAGGGTTTAAGAAAGTGGAGATTTTGGGGGGCGCTTGGGTGGCTCAGTCAGTTGGGTGTCTGCCTTCGGCTCGGGTCATGATCCCAGGGTCCTGGGATTGCGTCCTGCATTGGGCTCCCTGCTCAGCAAGAAACCTGCTTCTCCCTCCTCCCTCTGCCTGTTGCTCCCCCTGCTTGTGCTCGCTCGCTCTCTTTCTTTCTGTGTCAAACAAATACATAAAATCTTTAAAAAAATATCCAACAATAGCATGGATACAAGATACACATCTAAAATATTACAGGGGACGCCTCCCTCTGCCCCTCCTCCCTATTTGTTTTCTCTCTCTCAAATAAATAAAATCTTAAAAAGAATATATAGGGATATCATTATTTAGCAAAAAAAAATAATTTCCGGGATGGCTGATATAAAAATGCTTGATATATTAATGAACTGGTATCTTTACCCTTGTTATTCTGAAATAGTTTCTTTATGTAATTTGAGTCAGTATTACAAATTACATACATATTTTATCTTTTTGGTGATGCTTTCTCCATTGAAATTATTTTTTTCTGATATAAATACAAGATTCACATGTGTTCATGTGTTATTTTTTAATGATTATAACAGGTGTGGGGGGCACCTGGGTAGCTCAGTCGTTAAGCGTCTGCCTTCGGCTCAGGTCATGATCCCGGGGTCCTAGGATCGAGGTTTTAAGTCTTTTCAAAAATGATTTTAACAGGTGTGTTTTTCAAGACCTGTTTCAAATATTTCTGTAATGTTTTATTTTAAAAGATTTTATTTATTTATTTGACAGAGAGAGACACAGCGAGAGAGGGAACACAAGCAGGGGGAGTGGGAGAGGGAGAAGCAGGCTTCCCGCGGAGCAGGGAGCCCGATGCAGGGCTCGATCCCAGGACCCGGGGATCATGACCTGAGCCGAAGGCAGACGCTTAACGACTGAGCCACCCAGGTGCCCTTTCCTATGCTCTTTTTTATGCTATGGGTTGTGCATTGTATTTATTTATATTTTTTTCTACATAGATAAAAAGATAAAATGGACAAATCTTAAGTGTGTGGCTTGACGAGTATTTGCCTGTCAACACGCATATAAACCCGACTCATACAAAGTCATAGGACGTTCTCAACAGCCCTGCACAAAGATGACCATTGTCCTTTCTCACCATATATTAGTTTCACCTGTTTTTTAACCTTTCTACAAGGTTACAGCACGTACTACTTTGTCCCTGACTCGTATCGCTGTCACTCACTGTCTTTCTAGGAGATTCATCTGCACTGTCGCATGAAGCAGTAGTTTTCATTCCTGTGTTTTCTTCTGTTTTGTGGCCATATAATTTATTTAGGCATGTCTCCATTGATAGCTCTGTGGGTGGTCTCAGGTTCTTGGTTATTATCAATAAAGTTGCTTATAAACCTATAATCCTACAGCTGACCTTGAACAACACGAGGGTTAGGTGTGCCAACCTAAAGTTGAAAATCCGTATGTAAACTCTGACTCTCCTAAAACTTAACTAATAATAGTTTACTATTGACTAAAAGCCTTACTGAGAACATAAACAGTTGATTAACATATCTTGTATGTTACCTCCTGTATCCTTATAATAAAGTAAGCTAGAGAAAATAAAATATTATTAAGAAAAACATCAGGGAGGCACCTGGGTGGCTCAGTCGGTTAAGTGTCAGCCTTTGGCTCAGGTCATGATCTCAGGGTCCTGGGATGGAGCCCCGCTTGGGGCACACTGCTCAGCGGGAAGTCTGCTTCTCCCTCCGCCTCTGCCCCTCCCTGCCCCTGTTTGTGCTCTCTCTCTCTCAAATAAAATAGAATCTTAAAAAAAAGAAAATCATAAGGAAGAGAAAATACATTCACAGTACTGTACTGTATAAAAAAAAATCCAGGAGCGCCTGGGTGGCTCAGTCATTAAGCGTCTGCCTTTGGCTCAGGTCATGGTCCCGGGGTCCTGGGATCGAGCCCCGCATCGGGCTCCTTGCTCAGCGGGGAGTAGGCTTCTCCCTCTCCCACTCCCCCTGCTTGTGTTCCCTCTTCGCTGTGTGTCTCTCTCTGTCAAATAGATAAATGAAATCTTAAAAAAAAAATCCACATATAATGGACCCATGCAGTTCCAATCTGGGTTGTTCAAGGATCAACTGTATATTTTGAAAGAAAAATGCCCTCATTTCTATTGCGTATACACGCAGAATTGGATTTGCTTGGTTGCAATATACAAATATGTGGAAATTTTATACAAATCTTGACACATCAGAGTTAAAGCAAAAACTAATGAAAGCATTCTTTGAGAATCATTTGGCTATGCGAAGCTTACAATAGAGACCACTGTATATATTATTATCATCTGTAAGCTGCATGCTACACATCCTTTATATCAGTGAAGTGTGTAATGAACTTCTGTAATCCAAATGCACTTTTTTCTCAGAAGCAGATGTTACACATTTATCACCACATTCCTGGGGATATGGATCTGTTTACCCGCATTAGGGAATTTCTTTGTGAATGTGTGTCTGTGTGAGTGAGTGAGATTTTGTGTGTGTGCCTCTCTCTGGATGGCTGTATCTATCTATATATGACCATTTGTACACGTGTGTCTGTCAGTGTGGCTGCTGTATACATGAGTCTACTTTTGGCTATGTGGTTGTCTCTGTTGTTCTTGTGTTCTCTTGTGTCCAGGACTTTCTTTCTGCGGATGTCTGCATACTCTTTCTGCATGTGTGTGTCCTAGTGTGTACCTGGATGTCTGCATGTATGCATTCGTGCCAATGGGTGCATCTGCTTGTTACCCACAGTGTCCCTGGGAGCACTGTTCTTGATGTGTGTGGGACTTGTGTCTGGGTGTCCTTCTATGTCTGTGTCTGTCTTGCAGGTGCATGTGTCTTCAGTTGATATAAATATAACAGTACCCCCAACTCTTATGTCTTTGTCTTCGTGGGTATCTGTGTGTGCATCTGCATAGGACATTGTGTCCTGTATGTGTGTCTCTGGCTGTGCATGTCTGCCAATACATTTTTGGTAGATCTGGGTATGATGGTGTTGTAGGGTCAGCTCCCAAACTGTGTATGTTCGTGGTGTGCCTGAGTGTGCTCTGCCTGCATCTGCCTCTGGGTGCCCCTCACCAACTGCCCAAACTGGACCCAGGTCCCTGGTTCTGCCACAGTCCAGTCACCTCTGACTAAGGGGATCTCTGCAGGCTTCACCAGCAGCGGGGCACTCTAGAACAATGTCCCCTCTGGCATATCCGTGCCCTCAGCTTGTCCCAACTCAGAACTCCTCTCCTCTGAGAGGCTTCTCTGACCAGCCTCTCAGGGGGACCAGTCACCAAGGCCCTGACCTCAGATCTCCCCAGCCTGCACTTCCACGTTACCCAATGCACAGGATCCTCACATGCTCAGAGCTTTGTGTGTGATGTTCCCGCTTCCTAGAACTCTGTGTGGGGCTAATTTCCTTCTGTATTACAGGTGGAAATTTTCCACAGGAAGGGTCATAATGGAAAGGGAAATAGGAGCTCAGAGGGATCCCGAGGGCCAGGTCACGGCGTTAGTAGCCGATCTGGCACTCAGCTCTAAACTCTGGGATTCTCCTGTCTAACATAAACAAGTTTACAGAACACCAACCGCAGTCAAGGCCACTCAGTGACCATGACAGACTGAGACAAAGACAAAACCATCTCATCATCATGTCATAGCACAGACAAAACCAAGAACTCTGCAAATAATGGAAATGACCAGGTATCAGCCCTCTCCTGGGTGACCTAAGGGATAGCTAAGTCATCTCCCAGCTGCTGCTGGAGTGACACTCCCATCCCCCGCCTTGTAGAATAAACATGTGAGAACTTTGTGATGATGAATAATAACAACAGCCTGTATGTATTTAGCACTAGGCCCTGTGTTAAGTATTTATCATCTCATTTCCCCTGAAGTAGGTTGTACTATTTTCCCATTTTAGTTATTAAATTTGGGAGGAAGGGGGACAGTCCTGACTTGTAAGATTTTGTTTATTTGACAGAGAGAAAATGCACAAGCAGGTGGGGCAGCAGAGGGAGAGGGAGAAGCAGGCTCTCCACCAAGCACTGAGTGAGCCACCCAGGGGCCCTGGTCATGACTGTTCAAGAGACCAGTCCTCAAGCTTAAGCTAGGGCCCTGCCCCCGGGGCTTACATGTCCGAAAGTGTAGGTTGGGTCAGAGAACTTTGATTTTCAGTAAGTTCACGGGTGATGATGATACTGCCCGTCAGGGGCTTAAAGGTGGGAATCAACGAATTAGAGGAACATTTCATGATACTACCGAAAGGCCCCACCAGCGAGGCATATGCACTATTCCATTTAAAGCTCAGTCCCCGCGGCGCCTGGGCGGCTCAGTCGTTGGGCGCGTCAGCCTTTGGGTCGTGATCCCCGGGTCTTAGAATCGAGCCCCACCCGCGTCGGGCTCCCTGCTCGGCGGGAAGCCTGCTCCTCCCTCCCCCACTCCCCCTGCTTCTGTTCCCTCTCTCGCGCTGTGTCTCTCTGTGAAATAAATAGAATCTTTAAAAACAAACAAACAAATAAGTAAATAAATCTCAGTCCCCAAAGCTCAGAGAGGTGAAGCAGCTCACTCAGGATTAAAAGACTGGATCACGTGCTGGAGACCTCTGAGGACGTGGCTCTGTCCCAGGTGACCACAGAAGTCTGGGTGCGTCCCCTTTAAGAGGAGCTTTGGCACTACTGGGCCGCGTTTCTCCCTTATCTTTCTCCTCCAATCGGCCTCCGCCCCGGGCGGCTTTGCGGTTGCCAGGACAAACCGGCAAGATGCCCATCGCCTCGTCGACGCAGGGTACCAACTACATTACCCAGAAATCTGTGCTCGCCGCATCTTCGTCCTGCCTACGACAGACCGGAAGAGAGGCGTTTCCCGCCGCCCGGCGAGGCTGAGGAGGGGCTTTCGGCGTCGGCGTCGTGACGTCTTTTGCCTGTGCCGGGACTATCAGCACCGGCGGCAGAGGCTCTGGGACTGGGGCGGGTCCGCTTCCCCCGCGGCTCCTCGGCACCGAGCAGGGAAGGACGGTAAAACACGCGCCTTTGTTGCCCTCCACGAGCCCCGTCGTGGGACCGGCTGCCTTGCGCGGAGGTGTCCCCCGGGGCTGCGCCCTTCCCGCGGCCTTCGCATCCGCGCCCTGTCCTCGTACGCCCCCGGCCGCGGCGCCCTAAGCCTGTGCGCTTCTTCACGCGGGGGAGACGGGCTCGGAGGGCGGCGGTCGGCCCGAGGTCTCCCCGCCTGGTGGAGCTTTGGGGTTCCGGCCGATCCCGCAGGGCCTGTCCGGTTTGCCCGCTTCTGCTCACAGGATCCCATGGCAGCCCTGGCGCTGATGGATGGGGCTCAGGTGAGCAGAGGGTCCCTCAGGCCCTCACCGACGCGGATGTAGGGGGTGGCGTGTTCAGGGACCTTCCTCACGTAGCGCGCCCCGCTCTTGAGCGTCAAGGCGGCGGAGGGCGGTCAGTCCCGGCGGATATGTGGCGAGGTTCCCAGTACTAGCGTCGGTGGGTTGCGGTGTGCAAGGGTTTCCAAGGTGCAGGAGCCAGCTGGTACAAACCCTTGCGGTGGGAATGAACTAGGAGTGTTCCAGGAACCGAGGGTCCCTGTTACATCTGGTGAGAAGGCACAGCGGGTGGCCAGGAGTCAGGCCGGGAACGGCAGCCTGAGCGGCTGGGCTTATGTTCTGGTGGTAGTGGGAGCCATGGGAGACTTGGAACAAAGAAGGGAGACGATCTGACTTAGGTGTTAACAGACTCCGTCTGGCTGCAGAGCGGAAAGATTGGGGGCGTGGGGCTGGGCAGGGAGGCCAGAGCGGAGCTTACTTCGATAGACCAGGTGAATGTTGATGGTGGGTGGACCAGAGTGGTGGCAGTGGAGGTTAGGGAAGTGTAGGAGTTTGGTGCTTGCTTTTAAAGTAGGGCCCGCTGGGTTTCCTGATGAGACATAGTGATATTCTAGGACTCTTTAATTTTCCCTCTGCATTTGAGTCTGGGGACCCTAAATTGGCGGGGAGGTCATTTCTAGCCCAGCATTCTGAATTCAGGCCAGGAGTTATATAGAGAGGTTCCTACTTCAGGCAGCCAATAGGATGAAGACTAAGGGTGTATTGGGCCCAGGAGCAGCCTTGTGTAAATGCTGGGAGGTAAGATCGAAGTGGGTGTCCTCAAGGAACCACAGATCTTAATTGTCTGTTGGGAATAGGGTCAGGAGTCAGACAGGAATGGCAGGCTGAGGAGCTGGGCCTCATTCTGAGGGTGGTGAAAGACATGGGAGATTTGGAGCAGAAGAGAGAGGCGACCTGACTCAGATTTTAATGGACTCCCTTCGGCTGCTCCTTGGTTGAGAACAGAGCATTGAGTACGGGTGGGGCACCTACCGCAATAGGCTGTGAGTGTTGATGGTAACTGGCCCGGAGAGGTGGCTGTGGAGGTAAGAGATGTTGGTGGATTTTGTATCTGTTTTTTAAGCAGGGTGACCAGATTTTCTGGTGTGAAGGGTGAATGAGAGAAACGGATGAGTTGTGGGTGACCCTGGGGGTTTTTGGTTTTTTGTTTTGTTTTGTTTTCTTTACCTGGTTGAGTGATGGAAATGCCATCAACTGAGATAGGGAAGCTGGTAGCAGGAGTAATTTTCTGTGATTATTTTGGGAGGTAGGCTTTTCTCATGTTTAGTTTAAGAAGTGCCAGAGACTCCTTAGTTGAAACATCAAGCTGGATATAGGTTTTTAGTTCTGGGAGAGGTCCTGGTTGCAGAAGTTCAAAAGGTGGGGGCCGATGTGTGGAATGGGGTGAAGCTGTGCGTTACATTTAGGAGGGAGTATCTCCAGGTCATGGCGGCAATGCAGTTAATAACAAGAAAGTTGAAACTTGGGACTGAGGACTGGGTCTCTTGCATAGGCGCTGGGTGACACTGGTTCCTGTCACAAAGATATCTGAGCACTTCCCACACACCACGTGCAGAGTGGCATGGGGGTGTGTGTGCCCTGTAGGTGCACATGTTGTGGACCAGAAAGTTGTTGTTGGTAAAGATGGTTCCAACTGGGAAGAAGGGGTAGTTCAAAGAATGATGTACATGTTGGGAGAAGTGTGAACTGATGGCCTTAAGGTTGTGTCTGGGAGGCATGGCCTGGAAGACACCGGGAGAACTGGCCAGCTAGAGAGTTTGGTGCCCTTCATGGAAGACCCACAGCTTACACAGTATTTATCTGCCCACCTGCCTGGCTCCAGGCCGCACACAGTGATCAGAGAGACATGAAGAGAGAGCAGGCGCTAATGGTGCCAAGGCCTGATATCTCCTCTGAGGTGAGAGGCTGGAAGGAGAGGGACCAGGGGTGGTTGTGTGAGTGGACAGACAGGTGACCCCTGTGGCCTGTGGGCTCAACTGTCCCCCGTCGTGACAGGGCTGTGTGACCTTCGAGGATGTGTTCGTGTACTTCTCCCGGGAGGAGTGGGAGTTCCTTGAGGAAGCTCAGAGACTCCTGTACCGTGATGTGATGCTGGAGAACTTTGCACTTGTGGCCTCACTGGGTAAGTCTTTGTTTTATCTACTGGTATATGGCAAATTACCCCACAATTTAGTGGCTTAAAACAGTAAAAATTCACTGTTTCAGTGCATCAGGGACCTGGTGACAGCTTACCTGCGTGCTTTTTGCTCAGGCTGTCTCATGAGGTTTCAGTCAAGCTGTCAGCCAGGGTTGTGTTCTCATCTGAAGGCCAGTCTCAGGAAGAATCCACTTACAAACTCACTCATGTGGTTGTTCGCAAGATTTCGTTTCTTGTGGCTTGTTGAACTGTGAGAATAGTTCCTCTCTGGCTCTTGGCCAGTGGCTTCCCTCGGTTCCTTGTCATGTTGGCCTTTCTCTAGTGTACCTCCTAACATGGAAGCTGCCTTCTCTCCAAGTGAGTGAGAGAACGCCCAGGATGGCATCCGGTCTTTTTCTAACCTGGTCTTGAAAGTGACATCCCGTTATCCTTAGAAATGGGTCAGGCAGTCCAGCCTACAGGAAGGAAGAGGCTCACACAAGGGCGGGAATTGGGTTAGGGGTTCAGGGCTTTTGCAGTCTGTTCAACAGGTTCAGCATGGCTGGTGCGCTCCTTGGCCAGGTAACTGTCCAGATCCATGGTACCTTGGTGTCCCAGGTTCTGCCCTCATTCTGTAGTTGACATTTCCTGGGGCCTGAGCATGCCAGGAATTACAGGTACTGGTGTGGTCACTGCTCATGGATGTCTCAGGGCTGTTCTGCTAAATCCTCCTTTGAGGCTCTGTTTTTTAACATTTAATTTTCTTCTCTGTGGGGTGGGACTGCCTGGGCCATTCATCTGCCCTGTGTTTTCTTGACAACTTCAGATCCCATGAGGTGGCTCAGTTGGAGAGGGGCAGAAAGCCCTGGGTGTCTGACAGGGCAGACCTGACTCCAGCCACAGTGAGAGAGACCCAGAGAGGACCTGGCCCTGCAGAATGGGAGCTGGAGGAGTGGCACGTTAGTGCTGGGTTCAGATCATACTTTCAGCCTACTTTGTGTCCACCGGTGTTTTTTTCTCAAGGCCTACAGCGATACCTCATTTCTGCCTCTCCTTCCCCATTCTTGGCACTTTGTCCACTTGTAACTTCTCTTCTGTCTTCCATCGCTTGGCTGTTTCCTCCCTTTTCTGGCTTCTGTGTCTCATTCATTCTGCAGTGCTGGCTACTTTAATGTGCAGTGAGTTGTGCACATATCCTTAAGAACCAGCTACTTATTCGCAGTCAGATTTTCCTGGGCCTGGACACATCCTTCTGCACAGAGCTCGGCTGGCACCAGCAGCCAAGGCCCTACTCCATAGAGGAGTGAGCTGGAAAACGCTTCTCTGTTCCCTAGACCATGTACCACCATCGTGTCTACCCTTACTATGACCTTTAGAGACCTGGGACTGACAGTGGGCCTTTCCTCACCCTGACCCTGCCTCCCTTGTCCCACCAGCAAGCCAGTGCCCTCATTCTTCGGTGTTTCACACACACACATGTGATGGGGCTGCTGCTGTCCACCAAAGTCAACATGTACCTCACCAGCATCTTTTTGCTTTCAGGTTGTTGGCGTGAAACAGATAATGAGGAGACTCCTTCTGAGCAGAGCATTTCTATAGGATTGTCGCAGCTCAGGACTCCCGAGTCAGGTGCATTTATCCAGAAAGCCCACCCATGTGAGGTGTGTGACCCGCTCTTAAAAGACGTTTTGCACTTGGCCGAACACCAGGGATCACACCCCTTGCAGAAACTGTACACACGTGGCCCATGTGGGAGAGGATTCTTGATCAGTGCAAACTTTTACCAGCACCAAAAGCGATATAGTGGAGAGGATCTCTTCAGTGGGAGTGTTAGTGGGGCCTCATATATGAAGAGCTGTGCAGTCCACATGTTAGGGAGACCCTTTACTTGCAGGGAGGAAGGGATGGACTTGCTGGACAGGTCTGGCCTCTTCTTTTGCCAGACCACTGGCAATGGGATGATTCCATACGAAAGGACTGAGTTCATGGAATCTTTCCCACACAGTGCCAGTCTTGGCCAACACCAGGGAGACCATGATGGACTGGTGCTTTTCAATTGCACTGACAATGGGAAGGGCTTCCTGAATACCTTTACTCTCCTTGGCAACCGGGTGAATGATACTGAAGTAAGACCTTTTAGATTCCCACCTTGTGGAAGTATGTCCAAGGAGAGATCAGCACTTACTAATCACAGAAAAGTTCACAGTGGAGAAATATCACATGTGTGTAAAGAGTGTGGAAAGGCCTTCATTCATTTGTCTCACCTAAAAATGCACCAGAAATTTCACACTGGAAAAAGACATTACACATGTAGTGAATGCGGGAAGGCCTTCAGCCGCAAAGACACACTTGTTCAACACCAGAGAGTTCACACTGGGGAAAGGTCTTATGACTGCAGTGAGTGTGGAAAAGCCTACAGCAGAAGTTCCCACCTTGTTCAACACCAGAGAATTCACACTGGCGAAAGGCCTTATAAGTGCAGTGAATGTGGAAAAGCCTTCAGCCGCAAAGACACTCTTGTGCAGCACCAGAGGTTTCATACTGGAGAAAGGCCTTACGAGTGCAGTGAATGTGGGAAATTCTTTAGCCAAAGCTCCCACCTTATTGAGCACTGGAGAATTCACACTGGGGCAAGGCCTTATGAATGCATTGAATGTGGAAAGTTTTTTAGCCATAACTCGAGCCTCATTAAACATCGGAGAGTTCACACAGGAGCAAGGTCTTATGTGTGCAGCAAATGTGGGAAAGCTTTCAGCTGCAAAGACACACTTGTTCAGCACCAGATAATTCACACTGGAGCAAGGCCTTACGAGTGCAGCGAATGTGGGAAAGCCTTTAGTCGTAAAGACACACTTGTGCAGCACCAGAAAATCCACACTGGAGAAAGGCCTTATGAGTGTGGTGAATGTGGAAAATTTTTTAGCCATAGCTCCAACCTTATTGTACACCAGAGAATTCACACTGGAGCGAAGCCTTATGAGTGCAGTGAATGTGGAAAATGCTTCAGCCACAATTCCAGCCTCATTCTACACCAGAGAGTTCACACCGGAGCAAGGCCTTATGTGTGCAGTGAATGTGGAAAAGCCTACATTAGTAGCTCCCACCTTGTTCAACACAAGAAAGTTCACACTGGAGCAAGACCTTATGAATGTCGTGAATGTGGGAAATTCTTTAGCCGAAACTCTAGCCTCATTCTACATCAGCGGGTTCACACTGGAGAAAAGCCTTACGTGTGCAGCGAATGTGGGAAAGCCTACAGTAGAAGTTCCCATCTTGTTCGGCACCAGAAAGTTCACACTGGAGAAAAGCCTCATGAATGCAATAGATTTGACGATCCTTTAGCTACATCTCTTAAACTTGTTTAGCAACAGAAAGCTCACACTAAAGAAAGGCCTTATGAATGCAGAAAATGTTCCATCTCTTTGTTCGACCTGATAGGATTCACACCAGAAAAAATCTCTGTGAGTACCCTTTGTGAGGGAACCATCAACCAGCAGGTGAACCTTGTACATTCATACAGGTATCATGGGGAGATTCCCAGTTAGTACCACGTAGGTGGGAAGCTTTTATAGGTGCATTGCACTTTCTAAACTGTCCAGGGCTCTTGACAGAGTTCTGTCACTGCCAGTGCCTGTGGCAGGAGCCATCTCATTACTACCAGCTGTCAAAGGTCCCACAGTGTGTGTCAGTCACTCCAGTATGCTCGGGGAAGGCAGACCCCTGTGCTCCCCGTCCTGTTCTCTGGAGGGAATCAAGAGTGTTCTGAACCCAGTGAGATCCTCACTGCCTCCCCCGTGACTGGATTCTCAGTGGACATGATCCAGCTCTGGCCAAGAGGATCTGAACTGGAGGCTGCTGGGGATTTCCAGACAAGTTTCTCTTCATAAACAATGTTGACTAAACATAATAACCGTGAACTCATTTGTCTTCTTCTAAATCACCCATCTTTAGAACTGCTTGTCCCATGCTGCTCCGATTCATGCAGTGACACAGGCCTACTGTGGCGATCTCTACTGTTGTTTGTGTGGTGGGGTCTATTCACTGTGTGGAACAGATTAAGAAAAAGTCGGGTTCTTCCACCAACTTCATGTGCCTCAGAAGGGTCAGCAGGATGGCAGAGAACAGATCTCAGTCTAGCTGGCCTAAGTTGCATTGTGCCCAAGGCTTGCTAGAAAAGAGCGAAGAGCTTTGTACGCCTCATCCTGTGGCCTGGACGGCAAGATTTCCTGTGAGCCCAGAGTTCATTTCTGAGGAAGGCATAGTTGGTGTGAAAATCTCCAGTTCTTCTGGAAACATGAATTGGGTCTCTTGTTCCTAGGGAATGTTCCATATTCCCCAGCACTTTTGAGAGATTTCTGTCTCCTAGATCTGCATAGGAGCCAGTGCCTGATGTCCAGAATCCCGTAGGCAGGTGTCATTGGAAGGCCTACAGGGCAAGGTGAGGCTCATAATTGGGACAACAACACTGAGATAATGGAGTGGGGATGAATGTGGCCAATGAGAGGATATGTGTCTCTTCTAGCAGAGGCATCTACAAATGTCCATGTGATTTTTGCGGGATGAGACTATAGAAATTCTCTGGACCTCAGACATCTGTATTTCCTGCGGCCAAGGCCACTGTCAGTGTCTAAAAGTTTGTGGATTCCTGTACCTCCCTGGGCTGTTGATGTTGTGGCCATAACTACACAAGCAGGAACCTCAGCATCGACAAAAGAGAGATCCAAGGATAGGGCTTCCCTGACCCAGGTAGCATTCCTGGTGACTGAAGTGGACATGGATTTCATTGCTCTCCAGTTTTTGCTGACATTGAGGCAGGGTTCATTCTCCTAAATTGGGAGAGGGATATGGGAGAACCAAAATAGTTGGCAGATGTGACTTTCTAAGAGGGATGGTAAATAGGGACTTTATGGGGAACACTTAGTTCTCAAACTTTATTGAGGTATGACTGACATGAAATAAACTGCACATGAAAGTGTGAAATGTATTATGTTTCAGCATATGTATATACCGTGAAACCGTCACCACAATCAAGATAATGAACATATTCAACACAACCAAAAGATTCCATGTGTCCCTTTATAATCCTTTTATCTTAGTCTTTCTAATACCCTTTGCCACAATTCATAAACAACAAGCATTTTCTAGAATTTTATATAGACAGAGTCATATGGTATATACATTTGGGGGAGTGGGGACTCTAGCCCTTTTCACTATCCATAACTATTTTGAAATTAATCCATCTTGTTGCATGTATCAATAGGTTGTTCATTTGTATTGTTGAGTATTATTCCATTATATGCATATACCACAATTGTTTTTTATCCATTAAGCTATTAGTGAATTTTTGGGTTGTTTCCAGTGTGGGGCTGTTACAAATAAAGCTGCTCTGAAGATCTCTGTGCAAGTTATCACTTAATAACATTTCATTATATAAATACGCCACAGTTTGTCTGTTCACTACTGAAGGACATCCTGGTTGCTTCCAAGTTTGGCGATTACGAATAAACCTGCAATATACATTTGTGTGTAGGTTTTGTGTGGATGTAAGTTTTCATCTCTTGGTTCTAGCCAAGGAGTGTGATTTACTGGATCATATAGTAAGAGTATGTTTAGATTTGTAATAATTTGTCTTCTTTTTATTTTAAGATTTTATTTATTTGAGAGAGCACAAGTAGGGGTAAGGGCAGAGGGAGAGGGAGAAGCAGACTCCCCACTGAGCAGCGAGCCTGACATGGGCTCAATCCCAGGACCCTGGGATCATGACCTGAGCCATAGGCAGACACTTAACCAACTGAGCCACCCAGGCGCCCCTGTAAGAAACTGTCCTGCAAAGTGGCTGTACCATTTTGCATTCCCACCAGCAATGAATGAGCGTCTCTGTTGCTCCACATCCTCATCAGCATTTGGTGGTGTCAGTGTTTTGGAATTTGGCCATTGTAATAGGTATGTAATGGTATGTCATTGTTGCTTTAATTTGAAATGCCCTAATGACATGAATATCATTTTCATGTTTTTTAACACTATCTTTTGCAGAGGAGAATTTTAATTTTATTTATTTATTTATTTATTTATTTATTTATTTTTAAGATTTTATTTATTTATTTCACAGAGAGAGAGAGAGAGAGCATGAACCCAAGCAGGGGGAGTGGGAGAAGGAGAAGCAGACTCCCCGCGGAGCAGGGAGCCCGATGTGGGGCTCGATCCCAGGACCCTGGGATCATGACCTGAGCCGAAGGCAGACGCTTAACAACTGAGCCCTCCAGGTGCACCCAGAATTTTAAGTTTAATCAAGTTGAAATTACCCAGTTTTTCTCAAGGATTGTATTTTTGGTGTTGTGTATAAAGCATTGCCAAATCCAAGGTCACCTGCATTTTGTTCAATGTTATTGTCTAGGTGTTCTGTAGTTTTGTGTTTTGTGTTTAGGTCTATTACCCATATTGAGAAAATATTTGTGCAAGTGTAAATTCTATATCTAAATCATTTAAAAAAAGATTTTATTTGAGAGAGAATTCACAAGCCAGGGGAGGAGCAGAGGAAGAGGGGGAAGCGGACTCCCCAATGAGCAGAGGAGCCTAATGTGGGGCTCAATCCCAGGACCCCGAGATCATGAACCTAGCCGAAGGCAGACACTTAACCCTTAACCCTTAACCCTTAACCGAGCCGTCCAGGTGCCCCTAGATCTTTTTTTTTTTTTTTTTAACATGAGGATGCTCAATAGTTCAAGCACCATTTGGTGAAAAGACTATCTACTGAATTGCCTTTGCTCCTCTTTCAACAATCAGCTGACTATTTCTGCTGATCTATTTTTAGATGCTGTTCCAATTTTTTTCCACTTATTGAGATAATCCTGTTGGGTGGGCTTTGGCGGGGGGGGGTTATTTATATGGTATAATCCATTAATTTATATTCAGATGTCAAACTAACCTTGCATTTCCTGGGACAAATCCCACTTGGTCATGATGTATGGTCCTTTGTATATGTTGCCAAGTCAGTTTTCTGATACTTTATTAGTGTATTTTGCATCTATATTGATGAGAGAGAACAGTTTTGTAGATTTCTTGTGCTATCTCTGTGTGACTTTGCTATCAAAGGAATCCTGACCTCACAGAAAAAGTTGGGAGTGTTTCCTCCTTTATTTTCTGGTAGGATGGAAGAGTTTTTGAGTTTTGCAGTTTAGTGATATTTCTTTAAAATGTTTGCTAGAATTCCTTAGTGAAGGCACTTGACCCTACAGTTTTCTTGTGGGAAGACTTTCGATCAATTTTCAGTCAAAATTTGCTTAATACAGTACTATGTAGTTTTTCTACTTGTGTCAGTTTTGGATAATTGATGTCCTTTAAGGAATTTTTCCATTTCAATGGAATTGTCTAATTTGGGGGGACAAAGATTTTAATAATATTCCTTTATGATACTTCTAATTTTTTTAGGGTGAGTAGTGTCTTCATTCCTGCTTTTGTTAATTTGTTTTCTTTGTCTACCTCAAGTTTTATCAATTTTGTTGATCTTTTGAAAGAACCAATTTTTAATTTCATTGATTTTTTTAGTTGAAGAATAATTGACCTACTATATCGTGTAAGTTTCAGGTGTACAACATACTGATTGAGTATTCATACACTTTACAAAATGGTCACCACAAGTCTAGTTGCCATATGTCACGATACAATGTTTTTAAAATATTACTGACTATATTCCCTGGTCTGTACTTTGTATCCCTGTGCCTTACTTATTTTACAATGGGAAGGTTGAACCTCTTAACCCTCTTTGGCTCTCTCATCTGTCCCCATCCCCCTTCTCTTTAGCAACCATCATTCTCTGTGTCTGTGAGGCTGTTTCTGTTTCATTTGTTCATTTGTTTTGCATTTTAGATTCCACATATAAGTGAAGTCATATGGTATTTGTCTTTGGGTGATTTATTTCACTTAGCATAATACTGTCTAGGTCCATCCATGTCACAAATGGCAAGATTTTGTTCTTTTTTATGGCTAATATTCCATTGTATCTATATATAGCTAGGTAGATAGATATTTATAGAGATAACTAGAGAGAGAGAGAGAGAGATGTGTAACTCCACACACATCTTTATGCATTTGCCTATCATTGGACATCCTGGTTGCCTCCATATCTTGGCTATTGTAAATAATGTGATGACATAGGGGTACATATGTCTTTTTGAATTAGTGCTTTCACTTTCTTCAGATAAATACCTAGAAGTGGAATTGCAGGATCATATGGTATTTCTATTTATAATTTTTGAGGGAAGTTTCATACTGTTTTCCATTGTGGCTGCACCAATTTACATTCCCACCAACAGTGTACAACTGTTCCCTTTTCTCCACATCCTTGCCAATACTTATTTCTTGTCTTTTTTTTTTTTAAAGAATTTATTTGAGAGAGAGAGAAAGAGAGCATGAGAGGGAAGAGGGTCAGAGGGAGAAGCAGACTCCCCGCTGAGCAGGGAGCCCAATGTGAGACTCGATCCCAGGACTCCAGGACCATGACCTGAGCCGAAGGCAGCTGCCTAACCAACTGAGCCACCCAGGCACCCTATTTCTTGTCTTTTTGATAAAAGCTATTCTGACAGGTGTGAGGTGATACCTCATTGTGGTTTGGATTTGCATTTCCCTGGTGCTGATGTTGAACATCACATCTTTTTGTGTGCCTGTTATTCATCTGTAAGTCATCTTTGGAAAAAGGTCTTCAGGTCCTCTGCCTATTTTTAAATCAATTTTTATATTGAATTTATGAGTTCTTCATATATTTTTGATGTTAACCCCTAATCAGATATGTAATTTGTGAATAGCTTCTCCCATTCAGTAGGTTGCCTTTTTGTTGTTGATAGTTTCCTTTGCTGTGCAAAGCTTTTTAGTTGGTGTCCCATTTGTTTATTTTCGCTTTTGTTGTCCTTACCTGAGGAACATCCAAAAACATATTGCTAAGACCAATGTCAAAGAACTTACTGCCTATGTTTTCTTTTGGGAATTTTATGCTTTCAGGTCTTATATTTAAGTCTTTAGCCCATTTTGAGTTTAGTTTTGTATATGGTATAATAAAATGATCCAATTTCATTCTTTTTCATGTAGCTGTCTAGTTTTCCCAACACCATTTATTAAATAGGGTGTCTTTTCTTCATTCTGTATTCTTGTCTTTTTGTCATAGATTAATTGACCATATAAGTGTGGGTTTATTTATTGGATTTCTGTTCTGTTTTGTTGATCTATGTGTCTTTTGTTGTGCCAGTACCGTACTGTTTTGACTACTATAGCTTCATAGTATAGTTTAAAATCTGGGAGCATGGTATCTCCAGCTTTGTTCTTCTTCAAGATTGTTTTGGCTCTTAGGTCCTTTGTGGTTCCATGCAAATTTTAGGACTATTCTGTGAAAAATACCATTGGTATTTTGATAGGGATTGCATTGAATCTGTAGATTGCTTTGGATAGTATGGACATTTTAACAGTGTTAATTTTTCTAATCCATGAGTGTGAATTATCTTTCCATTTATTTGTGTTGTCTTTAATTTCTTTCATCATTGTCTTGACAGCTTTTAGAGTACAGGCTTTTCACCTCCTTGGTTAAATTTATTACTTGGTATTTTATTCTTTTTGATGCAGTTGTAAATGGGATTGTTTTCTTAATTTTTCTTTCTTTTTTTTAAGATTTTATTTATTTATTTGACAGAGAGAGACCTAGCGAGAGAGGGAACACAAGCAGGGGGAGAAGCAGGCTTCCCGTTGAACACAGAGCCCAATGTGGGGCTCGCTCCCAGAACCCCGGGATCATGACCTTAGCCGAAGGCAGACACTTTAACAACTGAGCCACTCAGGTGCCCCTTAATTTTTCTTTCTGATAGTTTGTTATTAGTGTATACAAATGCAACAGATTTCTGTATATTGATTATGTATCATGCAAATTTGCTGAATTCATTTATTAGTTGCAATAGTTTTTGAGTGGAGGTTTTAAGGTTTTCTCTATGTGGTTTGTCATCTGTGAATAGTGACAGTTTTACTTTCTTAGCAATTTGCATGTCTCTCATTTCTTTTTCTTGTCCATTTGCTGTGGCTAGGACTTCCAGTACTAATCTAATAAAAGTGGCAAGAGTGGCACCCTTGCCTTGTGCCTGATCTTAGAGCAAAAGCTTTCAACTTTTCACTCTTAAGTACGATGTTAGTTCTGGGTTTGTCATATATGGCCTTTATTCTATTGAGGTACATTTCTTCTATATCCACTTTGTTGAGAGTTTTTGTCATAAATTGATGTTGAATTTTGTCAATGCTTTTTCTGCACCTAGTGAGATGATCATATGATTTTTATCCCTCATTTTGTTAATGTGGTGTATCATGTTGATTGATTTGCTGATGTTGAACCATCCTTGCATCCCTGGAATAAATCCCATTTGATCATGGTGTATGATCCTCTTAATGTATTGTTGAATTCAGTTTCCTAATATTCTTTTGAGGTCTTTTGCATGTGTGATCATCAGGAATATTGGCCTGTAATTGTTTCTCTTATAGGGTTTTTGTGTGGTTTAGTTGTATCAGGGTTTTGTGTGTGCGTGTGTGTTTCTGTTTTCTAATTTCAGTAAGCTTTTTTTTTCTTCTAATCTTTATTATTTTCTTTCTTATCCTTAGTTTGGGATTAGTTTCGTCTCATTTTCGGTTTTCTTTTTTTTAACATAAAAGTTTAGGTTATTTACATCGTCTTTTGTAATAAGCTGTTTATACATTTACCTCTAATCGTTTAGTTTACTTGTGTCACATTGATTTTTATATGTAGCATTTTTACTTTTATCAAGCTCAAATACTTACACTTTAAAAATTTCCCTTCTAGTTTCTCCATTTACACATAGGATATTTGGTAGTATGTAGTTTAATAAATCCCTATTAAATTTGCAGGGTTGGCATCACAGAGCAGGAGGAATGCTTTTAATCTTTCAGTCAGGGGCCCAAGGGTTATAATTCAGGCTTGAAATGGAGAAAATCTATTTGTTATTTTAAATATGTTACATTCGGAGGAAGAGACTGAACAAAGCTGTCAGTTTTTAACGTAGGAAGAGTAACCCACTCTGTCAGGAATTGATGAGGATGACCATCGGTTAATTCATCTTGGTTATTAGGCACTTTTTCCTTCCTCAGAGCACCCTCATGGATCTGACTTGAGGTGTTTTCTTTGTCTTAGTTTTTGTTTCATAAGATGGGACAATCCTTTTTCCAGTGTTCCTTCTATGTACAGTATCTACAAGTGTCTTTGTCAATAAGTGGTTGATTGGGAAATGGGCTATTATCTGTTAGACCTGCAGGGACACAATTTACATTGGGTCCTGTCTTGTTTTTATTCTGAAGCCCTTTCAAAATGTACTGCCATGTGCTGTAGTTCAGCTAAAGAGACTATTATTCTAATTTCTGTAAGTGCTCATTGAACATTCACAGATCAGTAGACACAATAGTACAACTTCCCTACTCCTTTTTATCTTTCTGGCAACTCTGTAAATATTGTGTTTTCCTCTCCCTACAGGCTGTTACTGCACAATGTTTCTAGGTATTAAAAATAATCACATTTTGGGACCAACCATGAATGAAGCCAAGGTTTCAGCAAGCTGCAGTCTCAGCTTCATTCTCTGACTTCTTAGACTTGGTGTCTCACTCAGACTTCACTGAGATCTTAACTTTTCCCCCCACTTGTCACACATATATTTCTCTAGAACTATTTTTGCCACTTTCCTTGAAAAACGTTAATAGCATTCAGTAATATCAATCTCACAAGTGTTTTTCCAGAGATAATCTCAACTCTCTGTGCATTCACTGTTGCTGCAATTACAGATGAAATGGTAATCACTAACCAGCAAAGAGATGAGATTATGGATACTCGGTTCTTTATCTCAGGGATAAGATGTCCCTTTGCACACACGGCCAAATCGTGTGGAAGGCATACACTGTTCAGGTAGAAGATGGCACGTGATAAGTCCTTTTTTCAGATAGGTTTCAGATTCTTAAACGGAACGTATCTCAGATATACAGTAATAAATATTATCTGAATAAAAGTATTGTTCTCTAGGTTGGAACACCATTACTGACCGTACAGGTGGGAAAAATGTTTTCTGTGGGAATCAGAGGCGCATCCTCACCCTTTCTAACTCCTTCAAGGCCTCCTTACGCCCCTCCTTCAAGTTCCCCATCACAGCCCTGTCTGGAGGCCCTTCCATTCCTTCCTTCCTTCCTTCCCCCCCTCCCCCTTCCCCTCCCCCCTTTTTATTTTATCTTATTTTATTTTATTTATCCATTTGGGGGTAGAGGGAGAGAATCTCAAGCTGACTCTGCGCGCTGAGCATGGATCCCGAGGCAAGGCTGGATCTCACGACCCTGGGATCAAGACCTGAACTGAAATTAAGAGCCCCACACTGAACCAGCTGAGCCACCCAGGCGCCCCTGGAGGCTTCTTACTGAAACTACTGAAGCCCATAAAAAGGACTCCAAAGGGTCAGTGTACTCATCTTTGGCAAGCAACAGATATAGCTGAGAACGATGAGGGGACGGCGAGTGACATTACTGTATGCGGTGTCCCTGGCTCCGTGCAGGCTTTTGGAAGTGTGCTGCGATTCACGGAATCTGAATCAACAGGTCTTTGACCGTCCTGTGACTTGTTCTACGCCGCGCTAGGAGGAAAGCTACCTATCGCCCCTTTAAGGACCAGCAAGGCCCCGCCCCTTTAGAACCCGGAACTCCATTTCCCAGAGCTCCTCACAATCTGGCCTTTATCCCCCGTCAGGAACGACCTACGTCCTGGGTCTGCGCAGTGATGGCGCGGAAACTACATTACCCAGAAGGCCGTGCGGCCGCAGCGGCGGGGGCAGCCCAGCCTGCCAGGCTTACCCGAGAGCGTTTTCGTGCGTGCGTGTCGCACGGGGGCGGAACTTCCGGCAGCATCCCCATAGCGTCTGGTGCCCCTGTCGTTCTCGGGACTGTTCTCTCCTTATTGCGAACCGAAGTCCCGACTGAAGTACATGGAAAGCGCGGGGAGAGGCGTAGTCTCCGCCGCAGAGGCGGCTGCGAGGCGCCTTCGTCCCCGCCCGGTGGCCGGCCGCTCCCCGCCCCGCTCTTCCCACCGCTCGGAGGCGGAGGCCGCGCCGATGAAGCCGGCTCAGGTCGGTGGTGCGACCCCCGAGCCCTCGGCAGCCCGCCCCTCGCCCCGAGCGCTGCAGCCCCGATGGAGGGGCGCCCGCTCAGCTCCCCACAGCCAGGCCCGCGGGGCGGGAGCAGAGGGCGCCCCGGCGTGGGGTTCCCGGCTCCGTCCGTGCGGTGGGGCGTGGCGGGGGGCGATCCCGGCAGGGGCTCCCGAGTCGAGAGCAGGGGTGGGGGGGACCGGGACCCTTGTGTGTGCGGGGAAGGGAGGGCGGGGCGGGGTGCCGCCCGCAGTGCGGCGTGGGCCCCCGGGTCCGCGGAAGGTCGCAAGGGGGCGGGGATGGGAGGCGCACGCCCGGAGTCCGAGGTTGAAGGTAGGGGAGAGCGGGACGGGGAATGCAGGCGGGGAGCCTGCTGAGGAGGCACGGCAGGCCCCCGCGCGGCAGTTCTGGTGGAGGCTGGGCCAGGGCGGTGGCGGCAGAGCGAGATGCGAGGAGGTTCTGCGTAGGGTTCCACGACAGCCGACAGGACTGCCCGCTGCATCACGTCCGCGTGTGAGCAAAAGCAGGGCGTGAAGGGCCGTGTTAAGGCTTCTTCGCCTGGACGTCTGGAAGGAGGCCGGTGGGGCAGGCGAGCCCAGGGAGCGGGTATCGGGGAGATGATGAGTTTGGTTTTGGACGTGTTGATGCTGAGATACCTCAGTGGGGAGACGTGACATGAGCATGTGGAGGTGAAGGTCTGGAGGACGGGGAAGGGGCTGGGCTGTCACAGGTGTGGAGGGTGTGGACTGCTCCAGAGCACGGCCTCGGGGCCAGATCAAGGAGGGAGTCTTAAGGTCGTTATTGCTGATGGGCTCTGTGGTGTCAGGAGGGGTGAGGCTTTGAGTGTGGGGGCGATTCAGCATCCTTAATGCTCCCTCCATAAAGGAGCATACCTGACATAGAAGGTATTCTGGCCTGTGTCTAGAAGAGAATGCCTGGATTTGTAAGTTTGCTGGCCTGGGTGGAGATGGATGTATAGACTCTCAGCCCAGCAGGTCAGCTGATCCTTAGAGACAATTCCTGTGAGATAAAGGAGTAGCCAGGTTTGGGGAGCAGATGGGTCCCAGACAGGGGCATTGTCTTCTCCTCCTCCACCTTGAGGACAAGAGGAAGGAAGGAGTGCTACAGTAAAGGGGTCCTGCAAGCGTCCTTCAGGGGATCATGTAGCAGGTAGGCTTGTTTGCTGAAAGGGAGAGTAGCTGAGCTGCCTGCTCAGACTGTCCCTACAATTCATTAAATTCAGGATGTATGAAACATTTATTGATTAAGACGTCGGGTAACCGATAGTCCTCTAAATATGTACATATAGGTAGGCAACTAGAAATTAATTCATTCAATAAATTAAGCATGGCAGTACTTCATAAAATTGCAAAATTAATTTATCTGTGGTATTTGCTAACAGTAGAATGTTATATGTCACATCTTCTGAAAATCTTAAAAAGCAGAAACAATGCAGACCTGCATTTTTAAAACTCTATCCCTTTATTTGCACTGACAACATACAGAATTGTTAATCCCGTGGATAGTTACGGCTGCCAGGTGGTGTGTATTAATTGTGTTTAATACTGTTATCAGCTCTTTGAGGTGGGGGCCATTGTTAACCCCATTTTACAGGAAAGGAATTGAGGCTCAGGAGGTTCAGTCCTTCTGCAAAGTCACGCAGCAGGTAAGAGCAGCATTAGAAGTCAGAGGAGCTGAGAGCTTAGGTTATCAGGCTGAGATCTCAGTGCTCCAGGGCAGGGCAGGGGCGGTGGTGGTCCAGTTCAGTCTGTAGGATCCTACCATGGTTGCCCCTTTCTCATGGCCTCCCTCTTCCCACAGGTTCCTGTGGCATTTGCAGAAATGCTTATGGACCCTGTTCAGGTGAATGGAGGATGTGACAGATCTTCATCCACCCCAGTTATCACCCTGATGGTTTTGCCACTCCCATGTAAAGAATGATGGTGTCCTGAGATTGTTCACCTGGTCTTCTCCCTCCCTTGGGTCTAAAGTCCTTGTGGTTTCACCAAAGCCCAGGGTTTTGAACTGAGGCCTGGATTCTATGGAGCGTTTCCCATTTCTGGCAACTGATGGGGTAAGATGTGGAAGGGTATCCTGGGCACAGGTTCCAGAATGTTCAAGTGATGGGGGTGAGAGTGAGTTGGAATGTTCAGGGAACTGCAAGGCTCTTATATATGGTGGGAATATGGGGGGGGGGGGGAGGGTGGGGGGGGAGGGGCACACAGTTATCAGATCCACAATTACAACCTGAGGTTGTGGGCCTCTGATCTGAAGGAAGTAGGAGCTATAGAGAAGTTTTGGAGCAGAGGAGCCAGGTGATCACATCCAGATTTTAACAGGCTATGTCTAGCTGCAGTGTGGAGGAGAGGCGGGAGTGAAGGTGGGAATAGTGACCTGGGAGGGAGCTCCTGTGACAGTGCAGGTGAGTCCTGCTGATGGCTGGACAAGGGGTGGTGGCTGTGGAGGTAGAGGACTGGTGCTTTCTGGATGCGTCCTGCACAGAGTTGCCCACGTTTAGTGATGTGGTGAGTGAGGGCGCCAGGAGGTGTGAAGGGAACAGGGGTCAGGGACAGCCCCGAGGCTTTTGGCTTTCTCTGGAAGTTTGGATGTTCTATCGGTTGAGATGGGGAAGTCAGTAGTCCGAGGGCTTTTCAGAGGGAATAGGAAGTCAGATTCTGTTACTGATGTGCAGATGTTCCAGAGACTCCCAAGTAGAGGTACCCAGTCGGCAGGTGTACACACAGATCTGGAGTTTAGGGGAGGCATTCAGGTTGCAGACAGCCACAACAGAGTGGCCAGTATGTGGACTGAAGTGTCGCTGTGCCTCAGTTTTCAGAGGGGGCATCATTAGGTTGTGGACGTGGGAAGGGGAAGGAGGCTGAGATTTGAATCTTTTTTGGGAGCCTGGATGGTGGTAGTGGATGTCACAAAGGCAGATGAGAAAGCAGAGTCGCTCTTGGGGGGTGGGGGGTTGTGCTTATGAGGAATAAAGGTGAGGAGTCCGAAAGGCTTCCAAGGGGTCAAGGATATGAGATAGGTGTTGCAGCATCTCCATGAAGGAAGTCAGATGTCAGTGAGCTCAGAGCAGGGCACATTATCTTTCTTTGGACTCATCAGTGTTTTGTGGTGACTCTTGGTCAGACCCGTATTGTTCCTTCAGGCTGGTAGATCAGTTGAGGTTAAAATGGATCAGCCTGGAACATTGCTAGGCCTGGGGTGGGGAGTTCAGTGTAGCTGGGCTTTGAATGTGGGTGAGGTAAACACAGACTGTTTGTGACTGCTTGTAGGACACCGTGTGTAGCGGAGATGTAGCAGAGGACCAAGGGTCCGTGAGGTACTGACGTTAGGTTTGGGAGGGTGAGTGTGACACAGGTGGCAGGGCCAGGTGGGGAGAACCACAAAGGAACCCTGGTGGTCTGTGGTGCTAGGAAACTTGGGTTTCTGGGGCAGGATGGGGCCAAATAGGCTGTTGATTCCATTTGCAAAATACTACCCGGGTTCCACGTGCACAGTGGTGTGCTGGGAAGCCATGGAATTACCTATAGAGCGGGCTGGTGGGTCTCAGTAACTGAGTTGCAGAAGTGGAAGGACCAGATCTGTAGAGGTTCAGATCAAGAACGATGTGCAGGCGAGGAGGAGTGTGAATGTTTGACCCCAAGTCCTGGGATGGGGTGCTTATGGGAGAGATAAGTTCAAGTTGTGTTGTCTGGGAGGCAAGATCTGGGGGACCTCAGCATAATTTACTGATAAAAGAGAGAGAGCCCCATTGCAGCCCCAGAGCCTAGGTGGGGCTTTTCTGCACCCTCCCCTACTTGTTTTCCCGAGTCCTGGACACAGTGATCAGTGGCAGTGACGAGAGAGAGGCACCAGTGCCACAAGACCTTGTATCTCTTCCACATGGGGAAGTTGGGGTGGAGGGCAAGGAGCAGATGGAAGTGGGGCTGGGGGGCCGCACTGAAGATCCTGGAGAGAGAAGCTGCACATTGACTGAACTGTCCCCATTTTGGCAGGGGCTTTTGGTTTTTACAGACGTGGCCATACATTTCTCCCAGGAGGAATGGGGGCTCCTTGATGAGGCTCAGAGAAGCCTGTACCACAGCGTGATGCTCGAGAACTTTGCACTTTTGTCATCACTAGGTAAGGCCCTCCCACCTACTGCAGCGTCTGGGGCTGGGCGCTGGTTTTCCCCTTTCCCGGGGGTAGTGCTGTC
Organism: Callorhinus ursinus; assembly: GCF_003265705.2. Lineage (NCBI taxonomy): Eukaryota > Metazoa > Chordata > Mammalia > Carnivora > Otariidae > Callorhinus > Callorhinus ursinus. The sequence continues at coordinate 488,604 of NW_027397162.1, forward strand.
ATTCCCACACCCACATCACGGTCACTACTTCCCTTCTGGTTTCCTAGCACACACTTATGGGAGCCAGGTCTGGGCCCAGTGCACTTCTGCTCCAAGTTTGTCTGAGAAATCCCAATGGTCTTGCTTGCCATTGGTCAGGTTATTCTCTTCAGCCCCTGTGCTCCATGCCTTCTTCCTCCTTGCTGACATTTCTTGGGGCATGCCTGTGCCAGAAATTTCAGCCACCAAGGTAGTCTGTATTTGTAGAGACCGCTGGTTCTGCAAGACCCTCCTTTGAAGTTCTTTTGGTTTTAGAATGTGGGATGTTGTGAGAGGGATCACTCTGGGGGCATGCTTTCCACTTCCTTTTCCTGTGTTTCACCTAGGTTGGCCCATTTCAGGTCCCATGTAACTGCTCATCTTGAAGAAGTGGGAGGGGCCTGGGTGCCTGACAGTGTGGACATTACTCCATCAGTGGCAATAGGAGATGGCCCTGGGGCTCGGGAGCTGGAAATGGGTCTGTTGTCAGAGCTGGGTTCACCATTGTATGATGCCAGGGACAGTGGTCATACTTCATTTCTACCTCTTCTTTCCCATCATCATTTCCTTTTTTTTTTTTTTAAAGATTTATTTATTTATTTATTTATTTATTTATTTGAGAGAGAGAATGAGATAGAGAGAGAACATGAGAGGGGGGAGGGTCAGAGGGAGAAGCAGCCTCCCTGCCGAGCAGGGAGCCCAATGCGGGACTCGATCCCAGGACTCCAGGATCATGACCTGAGCCGAAGGCAGTCGCTTAACCAACTGAGCCACCTAGGCGCCCTCCCATCATCATTTCCAATCTTGCATTCCCCAGCTCCCCCACCCTCGTGGCTTCTCTCTGTCATCCTTTCCTTTTTGCTCCCTTTGCAGTACACTTGACATATGACCTATCCTAAGGTATTGTAATGGCATATTTTTTAAAATATTTTATTTATTTATTTGACAGAGAGACAGCAAGAGCAAGAACACAAGCAGGGGGAGCAGGAGAGGGAGAAGCAGGCTTCCCGCCGAGCAGGGAGCCCAACGCGGGGCTCGATCCCAGAACCCTGGGATCATGACCTGAGCCAAAGGCAGATGCCTAATGACTGAGCCACCCAGGCGCCCCTGTGATGGCGTATTTTTAAATAATCTCTGAACACCAGCTACTGTGTTGCAATCACACATTTCTGCATCTGGACCCAGTCTTGCATCAGTGCTCACTGGTCACCAGCAGCTCTTGCCTTGTTGAAAGTCATTTGCATGGGGCGCCTGGGTGGCTCAGTCGTTGAGTGTCTGCCTTTGGCTCAGGTCATGGTCTGGAGGTCCTGGGATCGGCCCCACATCGGGCTCCCTGCTCAGCAAGAGACCTGCTTCTCCCTCTCCCACTCCCCCTGCTTGTCTTCCCTCTCTCGCTGTGTCTATGTCAAATAAATAAATAAAATCTTAAAAAAGAAAAAGTCATTTGCAGAGGAAGGAGTTGGGAGACTGTCTCTCCTCCCTGCACTTCCCCATTCCTCGGGTCCTTCCCCAGAGTCAGGGCTCTCCCGTCACGGGAGCTTGCCAGGCTGAGCTCTGCACAGCAGGCCTTCCTCTCACTGTCTCGAGTCCCCCTCGCCCGTCAGCAGTCTCGTGGCCTCCTCCGTGAGTGTGTCTGGCACACATTCCCGATGGGGCCGCCTCCTCCCAACGAAGTCAGCAGGCACTTTACTGGCATTTCTCTGCTTACAGGTTGCTGGCATGGAGCCCAGGATGAGGAGGCCCCTTCAGAGCAAGAGGTTTCTGTAGGAGGGTCACAGGTCAGGACTCCAAAGCCAGGCCCATCCATCCAGAAGTCCCAGCTCTGTGAGACGTGTAGCTTGCTCTTGAAAGACCTTTTGCATTTGGCTGAGCATGATGGAACACACCCTGAGCGAGGCTTGCACACTTGTGGGGGAAAGCATTTCCAGCACCAAAAGCATCAAATTAGAGAGAAACTTTCCAGAAGTGATGAGGGGAGGCCTTCATTTGTGAAGAGCTGCAGAGGTCACGTGACAGAGACGACCTTTACATGCAGGGAAGGTAGGAAGAACTTCCCAGCCAGCTTAGGCCTTCTCCAACCACAGGTTCCTCATGTTGTAGGAAAGCCACACTGGGACACGGCAGGTGGAGAGGCCTTTCAGAATGAACAGAATTATTATAAGTGCACCCAGTGTGGGAAAACCTGTAATCATAAACATATACTTGTCGACCATGAGAAAATCCACACTGGAGAAAAGCTTTATGAGTACAGGGAATGTGGGAAGGCCTGCCTTAGAAAGGCCCACCTCCATCAGCACCAGAAGGGCCATGATGAAGATCAGCTTTATGAGAACCCAGAACGTGGAGGATTCTTTACACAGATACCTGGCCTCAGTGACCACCAGGGTATTCACACCAGGCTGAGGCCTTTTGAGTGCAACCAATGTGGGAAGGGTTTCCTTCGACTCTCCCAACTTGTTGGGCACCAGAAAATCCACACAGGAGAAAGACCTTATGGCTGTAGTGAATGTGGAAGTTTTTTTAGGAATCGCTCTACACTCATTAGACATCAGAGAGTTCACACTGGCGAAAGGCCGTATGAGTGCAGTGAATGTGGAAAAGCTTTCACCCGCAAACATAAACTTGTTGAGCATCAGAAAATCCACAGTGGTGAAAAGCCTTATGAGTGCAGTGAATGTGGGAAAGCCTTCAGCCGCAAAGACAAAGTTGTGGAACACCAGAAAATCCACACTGGAGAGAGGCCTTATAAGTGCAGTGAATGTGGAAAAGCTTTCAGTCGCAAACATAAACTTGCTGAGCACCAGAAAATCCACACTGGAGTAAGGGCTTATGAGTGCAGAGAATGTGGGAAATTCTTTATGGACAGCTCCTCACTCATTATTCATCAGAGAGTTCACACTGGAGAAAGGCCTTATGAGTGTGATAAATGTGGGAAATTCTTTAGGTACCGCTTCACACTCATTAGACACCAGAGAACTCACGCTGGAGAAAGGCCTGATGAATGCAGCAATGTAGGAAATCCTTTAGTTGCAACTCCACGCTCATTAGACGTCGGACAAATCACAGTAGAGAACAGGCTTATTACTGCAGCAAATGTGGGAAGTTTTTGTGATACACCTCCAGTCTCATTACACAACAGAGAGTTCACACTGATGGGAGAGTCCTTATGAGAACAGCAAGTATGGGGACATCTTTACTTAAAACTCTGGCCTCGTTAAACACTGTCAAATTTGCAACAATAGAGAAATGCCTTATGAGTGCAGTGAATGTGGGAGAGTCTGTTGATTTATGTCATTTTACACTAATTTGCATGTTTTTAGTATTTATATATATTTGGAATCCTACAGTCTACTTTTGCATGGCTGCTTTTTATTCTGTTTTTACATAAATGGAATCCTAAAGTATATCCTTGCATAGCTATTTTGAGATTTATCCCTATTGTGTTCATTCCTTTTTATTGCTGAGTGGTATTCCATTGGGTGTATAAAACACAATGTGTTTATCTATTAATGGACACGTAGGTTGTTTCTAGTGTTGACCTATTATAGGAACAACCACTGTTATAAGTAAATACCTGAGAATAGAGTGTTGCTCATAGATGAATGTTTAACTTTTTAAGAATTGACCAAATTGATTTCCAATGTGAATGTGCCACTTTATACTCCTACCAGCTGCATATAAGAGTTCCACTTTGGAACACATCTTTGTCAATAATAGGTATATTTATACTCTGTCTTTTTTAAGTTAAAATAAGTGTGTCATAGTCTTATTTTAATCTGCATTTCTGTAATAACTAGTGATATTGAGTATTTTTTATGTGCTAAGCAAGACTGCATTATGTATTAGAGCTGTATTATGTATAAACGACAAAAAGACTTTTAAGTGTAGACAGTGACTGAGCAAAGAGTAAAGTAAGAAAGTGAAGTTTAAGCTAAGTCACTCAAATTTAAGTTCAGCTGCATATGAAGTGATTGTCAAAAAACTTGATGAACCATCTGCCTTCTACACAAATGTCCAGCAAGGCATTGTTCTAGAATTTTCTCTTTTTACTTGATTACTTTTTTTTTTAGTGCCTTCAGGGTATGTTTTTGCGACATAAAATTTCTTAGAAATGTTTTAGGGGCGCCTGGGTGGCTCAGTTGGTTCGGCGGCTGCCTTCGGCTCAGGTCATGATCCTGGAGTCCCGGGATCGAGTCCCGCGTCGGGCTCCCTGCTCGGCGGGGAGTCTGCTTCTTCCTCTGACCCTCCCCCCTCTCATGTGCTCTCTCTCTCTCTCCTTCTTTCTCTCAAATAAATAAAATCTTTAAAATAAAAAAAATGTTTTAAATAGTTAATCATTTTTACAGTGATATAAATAATACAAAATTTGCTATTTTAATCACTTCTAAGTATTTGGTTCTGTTGCATATTAGAGTTATCCAGAAAAACAGAACCAAACTAGTGTATGTCTGTCCATATATGTATGTATGTATATAGAGAGGTTTTTTTTTAAGATTCCATTCATTTTTTGACAGAGAAAGACACAGCGAGAGGGAACACAAGCAGGGGGAGTGGGAGAGGGAGAACACGCCTCCCATGGAGCCCAATGCGGGGCTCAATCCCAGGACCCTGGGATCATGACCTGAGCCGGAGGCAGACGCTTAACGATGAGCCACCCAGGCGCCCCTAGAGAGATTTATTTTAAAGTATTGGGTGACACGATTATGTTGGCTTAGCAAGTCCAAAATCTTCAGGGTAACCTGGCAGACTGGAGACTCAGGTAAGAATTTCAGGGCAAGTCCAAAGCAGTCAGCAGACAAAATTCCCTCTAGTTTATGCAGGTTACTGCTTTTCTATTAATGCTTTTGAGTGGATGAAGCCTACCCTCATTACAGAGGGTAATCTGCTTTACTCAAAGTCTACTGATTTAAATGTTAATTCAAAAAGCACTTGAAAGAAACACCCAGAATAATGTCTGACCAAATATCTGGATGCCATGGTCTAGCCTAGTAGACCCACAAAATCAACCATCACATGTATTATTAAGTACATCACCATCCATCTTCAGAACTTTTTCATCTTCCCCAACTGAATGTATTTTTGTATCATTAAACACGTTCTTCCCAACTTCACTCCCCCCCAACCCCCAGAAACCATCATTCTACTTTGTATCTCTATTGTCTATGAATTTGACTACTCTAGGAACCTCGTATAGGAGAAATCATACATTTGTCCTTTTGTGACATTTCATTTAGCATAATAGTTTCATTTTCGACATTTTTATTATGAATACATTGCATAGAAAAAAGATCTTGAATTAAAGTTTATCACTTCATTTTTAAGAGCTAATTTTCTAGACTTGCATCCACTGGTTTTGATCAAAATTCATGGCTCAGTCCCATTGTTGTTCTAAAGTGATCTATTTTTTTCTTATTGTCAGCTTGCAAGACTTTCTTTATTCTGTGATACTTTATTTTAATGTGACAAACTATAGAAATGATCCCTGAAAGTACAGTAGTTATGGGTTATTCTTTTATAAGTATTTGTCTCACTAAATTTTCCTTATTCATAGATTCTGTGTTCATGTCCCTTATTTTTTTAAATGTTTTTAGATTCTTTAAGCATCCTCTGATCTGAACTTACAGCATTTTAATTCATAGCTGGTTGTATCCATTATGTTATTCGTCCTACCTACTCTATTTTTCACATATTTTGTATTTTATAGTTATTTTGAGTTGAAATCCTCATTACTTATATGACTCTGCTGTTGTCCTTTCCAGTTTGTAATAAAATTTATATGCATGCTTCATAACTTTTAATCAAACTATTTTAAATTTATACAGTAAACTTTATAATGCTTTTACTTTTCAGGTACCTAAAATACTTCCTATGAGGTCATGGCCCACTAGGGGGTATCTGTTCAGCCACATGCTGAGGATGGGATTGAGTGTCGCCACGCACTGAAAATAAAACACTCAGACTTAATACTGAGCAGACATGCAGGACTGCCTCCAGAGGAGAAAAGCAGCTGCACAGGCTTAAACATGGTTTTTACTGAAAATCTTATCAGACAAATTCATCAAAGAGCTTCAAAGCAGGGAAGGCTTAGAACAAAGGAGAGCTATTACTTTTAAACATTAACTACTAACTCATCCATAGGATATGTGCCATTATTCAGAAAGTACGTATAGAAAAAAAGATTGGTTATAATTACTCCTGCCCTCCTGAGCCTTGTAAGGGTCATGAGAGCTTTGTCTCAAATGCCATCGCGTGAGACGGGTTGAGGCAAAGCTGATGCTGAGGTTTCAGCAAATGCCTTGGACTCATGCCCAGAAGTCAAATCATATTTTCTTTCTTTCTTTTTTTTTTTTAAGATTTTATTTATTTATTTGACAGAGAGAGACACAGCGAGAGAGGGAACACAAGCAGGGGGCGTGGAAGAGGGAGAAGTAGGCTTCCCGCGGAGCAGGGAGCCCAATGCGGACCCAATCCCAGGACTTCGGGATCATGATCCAAGCTGAAGGCAGATGCTCAATGACTGAGCCACCCAGGTGCCCCTCAAATCATATTTTCTAAAGTTAACTCCACAATTGAGGTCAGGCCTTAGTTTTTGCCCCTTGAGTACGGTTGAAGCTGGCAAGAATAAACCCCTCCCAATCCAACACTGCTGGTAACACACCCACTTCTGTCTTCCACTTCCTGATAGAACTTTCTCTTTTTTCTCATTTGAAAATTTTAATTCCAGTGTAGTTAACATACAGTGTTTTACTAGTTTTGGGTGTACAATATAGCATTTCAACAATTGAGGCAGAACTTTCTCTAAATATTTGGAGACTGATAAAAATAAATGCAAAAATCCTCAAAGAAATGCTAGCAAACCACATTCAGCAGCACCTGAAAAGTTTTACGCTATGATTAAATTGGATTTATCCCTGGGATACAAGGATGACTCAATTTATGCAACATGTAATACTCCACATTAACAAAGGATAAAAATCATATGATCATCTCAATAAATGCAGAAAGCATTTTACAAACTTCAACATCCTTTTATGATAAAAAGTTTGTAACAAATTGAGTAGAGTATACCTTAACATAATAAAAGGCATATACGAAAAGCACATAACTAACATCATACTCAACGTTGAAAAGCCAAAATCTTTTCCTTTAAGATTATAAACAAGGGTGCCCATTCTCTCCACTTTTATTCAGCATCGTACTGGAAGTCCTAGCCAGAGCAATTAGGTGAGAAAAAGAATTGAAAGGTATCCAAAATGGAAAGGAAGAAATACTGTCTCTGTCTGCAGATGAACTGATCTTATATGTAGAAAACTTGAAAGGCTGGGGTGCCTCAGTGGCTCAGTCATTAAATGTCTGCCTTCGGCTCGGGTCATGGTCCCAGGGCCCTGGGATCGAGCCCTGCATCAGCTCCCTCCTCCACGGGAGGCCTGCTTCTCCCTCTCCCACTCCCCCTGCTTGTGTTCCTGCTCTCGCTATCTCTGTCAAATAAAATCTTTAAAAAAAAAAAAAAAAGAAAGAAAAAGGGGCACCTGGGTGGCTCAGTCATTAAGCGTCTGCCTTCGGCTCAGGTCATGATCTCAGGGTCCTGGGATCGAGCCCCACATCGGGCTCTCCGCTTCGCGGGAAACCTGCTTCTCCCTCTCCCACTCCCCCTGCTTGTGTTCCCTCTCTCGCTGTGTCTCTCGCTGTCAAATAAATAAATAAAATCTTAAAAAAAAAAAAAACTTGAAAGGCTGTACCAAAACAAACTGTAAAACTAGTAAGTGAATTCAGTAAAGTTTAAGAATACAAAATCAACATACAAAAATCAGTTTTGCATTTCTACACACTAACAAATGATCTGGAAAAGACATTAATAAAACAATCTGCTTGACAATAGCAACAAAAAGAATAAAATACTTAAGAATAAATGTAACCAAGGAAGTGAGAGATCTGAACACTGAAAGCTATAAAACATTGATGAAAGCAATCAAAGACAACTAAATGGGAAGATATCCCATGTTCATTGATTGGAAGAATTAATAATGTTAAAATGGCCATTCTACCCAAGGTAGGTAATCTACAGATTGAATGCAATCCCTATCAAAATTACAATGACACTTTTCACAGAAATAGGAAAAAAATCTAAAATTTATATGGAACTACAAGAGACACTGAATAGCTCAATCTGGAGCAAGGAGAACAAAGCTGGAGGCATCAAACTTCCTGTCTTCAAACTATACTACAAAGTTATACTAATGAAACCAATACAGTACTGGCATCAAAACAGACACATAGACCAGTGGAAAAGAAGAGAGAGCCCAGAAATAAACCCACACATACAAAGTCAACTAATTTTTGACAAAGGAATCAGGAATATACAATAGAGGAAAGGGTAGTCCCTTTAATAAATGGTGTTGGAAAAACTGGATATCCACATGGAAAAGAATTAAATTGGACCCATATCTTACACCATACACGAAATCAACTAAAGACGAATTAAAGACCTAAACATAAAGACCTGAAACAGTAAAGCTAGAAGAAAACATAAAGGGAAAGCTCCCTGACATTGGTATTGGAAATAATTTTTAATTAATACCAAAGCACAGGAAACAAACAAGTGGGACTACATCAAACTAAAAAGTTTCCGCACGGCAAAGGAAACAACAAAATGAAAAGGCAAGGAGGTTATGCTATCTACTTTTCGTGTGTATCGAATAGCAAATACCAAAATGCACATGTCAATTTGTGGTGAGTTTTCTGAAGAGTTGGCATTAGATGATAAAACTTCCTTTCAAATGTATTTGTGTGGTATGCAATTGTTCACTCAATATCGAAAATGATGAGTAGTCAAGTTCACAATTCTCTCGAGTTTTCCCAGGTGTAGTCTAAAACCAGCACCTGTATGCAGAGAGTGGGGAGAGAGCAAAGAGAGAGGCCAGTCCAGATTCGTAGGTGGCTGTTTTAATAAGCAAAGGGAACTTACATATGAGGCTTGTCTTGGGTAGCTGCAAGACGAATGGATCCCTGCACCACTTGCCAAATCTTAGAAGTTTATAAAGAGGCTTTACTTGGGTTCAGTCACATACACTGTGCAGGTGTTCTCAACACCACATCATGATCTCAAGGCTTTGTCCTTGGAGCAGTCTTTGGGAGTGAGAAAGACAAGCAGGACCCACATTCCAAGGACAGGGGCGGGGGTGAGGAGCCTCGGAGTGCCTGGGGTCTAGCTCACAGGTCAACTGGCAGTCACATCTTTTTGGTGATGTTTTCCAACAGATATAAACCAGTATATACTAACTGTTAAACTTGAGAAATGTAGGATTTCCTTTAATAGCAAAGAAAATGATTAAAATAACATTTTATGTTACCTAACTGAAACTTTATTTCTGTTGATTAGTAACTTCTCATTTCCCCCTCCCTCCAGCTCCTGATCACCATTCCAGTCTGATTTTATGAATTTAACTATTTTAGATTCCTCATCATCTAAGTGGAATCATGCAGTACTTGTCTTTATACTGTGTCTGGCTTATTTCACTTGGCATAATCTCCTCAGGGTCTATCGCGTTGTCATGTATTGTAAAATTTCCTTTTTATTTTATTATTTTTTAAAGATTTTATTGATTGGGCTCCTGGGTGGCTCAGTTAGTTAAGCGACTACCTTCAGCTCAGGTCATGATCCTGGAGTCCCGGGATCGAGTCCCGCATCGGGCTCCCTGCTCAGCAGGGAGTCTGCTTCTCTCTCTGACCCTCTTCCCTCTCGTGCTCTCTATCTCTCATTCTCTCCCTCTCAAATAAATAAATAAAATCTAAAATAAATAAATAAAATCTTTAAAAAAACCTTTAAAAAAAGATTTTATTGATTTATTTGACAGAGACATAGCGAGAGAGGGAACACAAGCAGAGGGAGCGGGAGAAGGAGAAGGAGGCTTCCCACTGAGCAGGGAGCCCGATGTGGGGCTCGATCCCAGAACCCTGGGATCATGACCTGAGCTGAAGGCAGACGCTTAACGCCTAAGCCACCCAGGCGCCCCTAAAATTTCCTTTTTAAAGATTGAATAATATTTTGTCATTTGTATATATCATGTTTTCATCATCCATTCATCTGTTGATGGGTACTTAGTTTGTTTCCACATCTTAGCTATCATGAATAGTGCTGCAGTGAACATGGAACTGCTAATATCTCTTCCAGGTCCTTTTGGGTGTATACCTGGAAATGGGATTACTGGATCATATGGTAGTTCTATTTTTAGGTTTTTTTTGAGGACTGTCCGTGTTGTGCTCCATAGCAGCTCTACCATTTTGCATTCCCACCAACGGTGTAAAAGCATTCCAGTTTCTCACATCATTGGCAAGACTTGCTGTATTTTGCTTTTTTGATAATAGTTGTCCTGTCAGTTGTGAGGTGATATCTCGTTGTGGTTTTGATTTGCATTCCCCTGATGATTAGGGATGATGAGCATTTTCTTATATACCTGTTGGCCATTTGTATGTCTTTGGAGAAATTTTTGTTCTTTGGGTGTTGGGTTTGATAAGTTCTTTTTTTTTTAAGATTTTATTTATTTATTTATTTGTCAGAGAGCACACAGGCGGGGGCGTGGCAGGCAGAGGGAGAAGCAGGCTCCCTGCTGAGCAAGGAGCCCGATGCATCACTCAATCCCAGGACCCTGGAATCATGACCTGAGCCAAAGGCATTTAACTGATTGAGCCACCCAGGCATCCCAAGTTTGATAAGTTCTTTATAGATTCTGGATATTAGCCCTTCATCTGATATGTCATTTGCAAATATCTTCTCCCATTCTGTCAGTTGTCTTTGGTTTTATCGACTGTTTCCTTTGCTGTGCAAAAGCTTTTTATCTTGATTAAGTCCCAGTAGTTCATTTTTGCCTTTGTTTCCCTTGCCTTTGGAGACGTGTCTAGCAAGAGGTTGCTGCGACCAAGGTCAAAGAGGTTGCTGCCTGTGTTCTCTAGGATTTTGATGGATTCCTGTCTCACATTTAGTTCTTTCATATATTTTGAGTCTATTTTGGGTGTATGGTGTAAGGATATGGTCCAGTTTCATTCTTCTGCATGTGGCTGTCCAATTTTCCCAACATCATTTGTTGAAGAGACTGTCTTTTTTCCATTGGATATTCTTTCCTGCTTTGTCAAAGATTAGTTAACCGTAGAGTTGAGGGTCCATTTCTGGGTTCTCTATTCTGTTCCATTGATCTATGTGTCTGTTTTTGTGCCAATACCATACTGTCTTGATGATGACAGCTTTGTAATAGAGCTGGAAGTCCGGAATTGTGATGCCATCAGCTTCGGTTTTCCTTTTCAACATTCCTTTGGCTATTTGGGGTCTTTTCTGGTTCCATACAAATTTTAGGATGATTTGTTCTATCTCTGTGAAAAAAGTTGATGGTATTTTGATAGGGATTGCATTGAATATATAGATTGCTCTAGGTAGCACTGACATCTTAACAATATTTGTTCTTCCAATCCATGAGCATGGAACGTTTTTCCATTTCTTTGTGTCTTTCTCAACTTCCTTCACGAGTATTGTATAGTTTTCTGAGTACAGATCCTTTGCCTCTTTGGTTAGGTTTATTCCTTAGGTATCTTATGGTTTTGGGTGCAATTGTAAATGGGATCGACTCCTTAATTTTTCTTTCTTCTGTCTCATTGTTAGCGTATAGGAATGCAACTGATTTCTGTGCATTGATTTTCTATCCTGCCACTTTGCTGAATTCCGGTATGAGTTCTAACAATTTTGGGGTGTAGTCTCTTGGGTTTTCCACATAGAGTACCATGTCATCTGCATGACTTTTCTGTAACACATTGTAAAAAGCTGTGATACAGGATATTTATGGTGTCCTGACAAAGTCAATGTAGGAATCAGGACCAAATCATTAAACACAGGACATGTCCTTCAATTGTGACAGAGTCTTGATTTATAAAGGTGACTGAGTGCAACATGGAGGGGTCAATGCCATTGAAAGGGAAGTTGTGCTACTCAACAGTTTCCTGTGTTATGACTGGTAAGTTAACATTTGCTAAGTACAGCACGGGGTGCTGGATGGTGGGCCAAGTTGTGGTTCAATGACAGACCATAAGAGAAATTGAAAAAGAGAAGTTTATACTCACAGGTCCTGGAGGAACTACATGGCACACTTCCAGGGGCCAAACAGGGACATCAAGGAAGAGTGCAGGCAGAAAGAAAGGCATGACCTGGGGCACATGCCTTTACTAGGGTCCATGGGTTTAGGGCTTCCAGGTTTCCCAGTTAAGCCCAGATTGGTCAATTCTTTTCTTTTCTTTTCTTTTCTTTTAACGTAGGCTTCATGGTGGGCGTGGAGCTCAACACGGAGTTTGAACTCATGACCCTGAGATCAAGACCTGAGCTGAAATCAGGAGTAGAGGCTTAACTGACTGAGTCACCCAGGCGGCCCTAACTGTTCAGTTAAAACCAAAAAGAGGTGGGTTTTGGTAAGCTCCAAGGAGGTCTTATCTAAGGGTGAACATAAGGCATATAGGTGCTGGGAGGCTAGGGATGGTTAATTACAAGGGTCTTTGGAAGTCCTATCAGGAACTTTTATTTGCTTATGGCTCTTTGGGCTGTCATGCAGGGCATGTGCTTCCATGAGGGGGTGAATGTCAGTGTAAGGTCCCCTGCAGGCGGCTTGGCCAAACAAAATGGATGCTGAGACAGTGACACCATGAAGTAACATAGCGAAATCCTCAACACCCTGGAAATAAGAGACACAGCACACCATGGAGGGCCACATGAAACCATGTGACATTCAGGAAGGAGGGGGCAGGCGGAGAAACTGAGAGTATGCCTTTAAGACTAAAATGCCTTATTGGGCAGGAAGTAAAAACACAGATTAGGGTTTGTTCTTGTGTTTATAATAGCAGTTTTGCAAGTCTGTGAAGCTGACTTGCCAAGAGAGAAGTATACATCTTTGACCATTAGTTTGGCCTTCAGATAAACGAATGCTAAATAAACAACTACAGAAAACACAGAACAATCCTGTATACTGAGAGCAGCTGGCAACCCTATCCCCAGTGTGTCCTATGCACCCACTGTTGTGCCCGAAATCCAGTAGGTATGCACCGTACATTTCTTTTTTTTTTTTTTTTTTTTTTTTTAAAGATTTTATTTATTTATTTGAGAGAGAGAATGAGAGAGAAAGCACATGAGAGGGAAGAGGGTCAGAGGGAGAAGCAGACTCCCTGCCGAGCAGGGAGCCCGATGCGGGACTCGATCCCGGGACTCCAGGATCATGACCTGAGCCGAAGGCAGTCGGCTTAACCAACTGAGCCACCCAGGCGCCCCGCACCGTACATTTCTTAGATCAGTAAATACCACAGCACAGATGGTTGTTCACTTTCACCTTTGAGGTAACTCTTTAAAAATATCGTCTCTATCCCTCCAAGTAGTTAATAGCCACATTGTCAAGTATAAAAAAAGAATCTTATTTTGGAGTAAAAAACCTGATTATGGCCAAGATTCATGCACAGCCATAGGCTTGGCTTTATCCTCTTGCTTTTCAGATTTCACTGTCTCTCAAACTTCACTGAGATCTTAACTTTTCTTAATGTTTTTTTTTTAAAGATTTTATTTATTCGTTGGAAGGAGAACATGAGCAGGGGGAGGGGCAGAGGGAGAAGGGGACTCCTGGCCGAGCAGGGAGCCCGATGTGGGCGTCAATCCCAGGACCTTGGGATCATGACCTGAGCTGAAGGCAGACGCCTAACTGACCGAGTCCAGGTGCCCTGTGTGTTTAGTTTTGTGGTTTGTGTGTGTGTGTTTAACGTATTACAGGTATGTTTCCCTAGAAGTATTTCTGCTAATCTGTCTAAATAACGGACCTGACTCTTAATTTTGGCTCGGATCTTGATGTCAGGGTCCTGCAATCAAGCCCCACATCAGGCTCCATACTCAGCACGGAGTCGGCTTGTCCCTCTCTGCTCCTCCCCCTGCTCTCTCTCTCTCTCGCTAAAATAAATAAATAAATACATCTTTAAAATACAAAAATATAAATAACTGATCACTTCAGTAATTTCCATTTCACAAGTGTTTTTCTCAGATAATTTCTACTCCCTGTGATGACACTGTTGCTAGAATTTCAGTGAACTGATAAATCTCTTCCCAGCAAGGAGATGAGGTAGTGGGTTCCTCCCGTTTGTCTGAAGAACAGGATGCTCCCTTTTTGCGGTGCCCCGACTATGAAAGGAGCACACACCATCCTGGCAGGAGATGGATGTGTTAAGTCACTATTCTTTTCAGGTAGATATCAGATTTTTTTTAACGTTTTATTTATTTATTCATGAGAGACAGAGAGAGAGAGAGAGAAGCAGAGGGAGAAGCAGGCTCCCCGCCGAGCAGGGAGCCCGATGCGGGGCTCGATCCCAGGACCCTGGGATCATGACCTGAGCCGAAGGCAGACGCTTAACCATCTGAGCCCCCCAGGCGCCCCTCGATATCAGATTCTTAAAGGAACTGACAAACACCTCAGGTATGACTACTCACTGCGTTCAGACACAATCACTGATCAGGCAGGAAAGATGTTTTTCTGGGAATCAGAGGCACAGCTTCACCCTTTCTCCCTACTTCGGTGCCCCATCTTTCCTCCCCCACCTTCCCCTCCACGGCTCTGTCTGAAGCCTTCCCTTTCCTGTCCCGAGCCAAATACGCAGCTCGTTAAAACGGACTCGAGATTCAGTCCGCGTTCTGAAAGGCGACAAGGTCGAAGACAGCTACGAGTGCACGTGGGGTCGTGACAGGCTGTGTCCCTTTGGCTGTGTAGCCTTTGGGAACTTCCGAGCTCCTTCGCATATGAAGTTACAGGTCCCTAACCATTGTGTGACTTCCCAGACTGCGCTCCAAGAAATCTGGAGAGATGCCCTTTGAGAGCAGGCGGGACCCCGCCCCACCGTTGGAGCCGCGGAACTCCATTTCCCAGAGCCCCTGACGAGGCCTCCGGTCTTTCATCCACCACAGAAGGAGGAGGGCCTCCGTCCGAGAGGCGGAAGGTGGTGGCGGAAGCGGCAACTACGATACCCATAAGTCTGCGGGGCGCGGCGGCGGCGGCAACTGAGCCAATGAAGCCTTAAGAGAGTGACGCCTGCACGCGTGCGCACCGTGAGGGGGCGGGACATCCGCCGTTCCTTCTCGTCGGTTTGCTCGCTCTCGGCTTCGGGCTTTCAAGGCTTACAAGGCGTCTGGCGGGTGCGGAGGTGACAGGGCGGGAGAACGCGGGGAGAGGCGTCGTTCCCGCCGCAGAGCCCGTGCGAGGCGACCTCTTCCCCGCCCGGTGGCCGGCCGCTCCCCGCCCCGCTCTTCCCCCCGGTCGGAGGCGGAGGCCGCGCCGATGAAGCCGGCTCAGGTGAGTGCTGCGACCCCCGGGCCCTCGGCCGCCTTCTCCCCGCCCCGAGCGCTGCAGCCCCGATGGAGGGGCGCCCGCTCAGCTCCCCACAGCCAGGCCCGCGGGGCGGGAGCAGAGGGCGCCCCGGCGTGGGGKTCCCGGCTCCGTCCGTGCGGTGGGGCGTGGCGGGGGGCGATCCCGGCAGGGGCTCCCGAGTCGAGAGCAGGGGTGGGGGGGACCGGGACCCTTGTGTGTGCGGGGAAGGGAGGGCGGGGCGGGGTGCCGCCCGCAGTGCGGCATGGGCCCCGGGTCCGCGGAAGGTCGCAAGGGGGCGGGGATGGGAGGGCCGCGATGGTGACGTATGGAAACTACATATTAGTTATTCAGATGACCAAAATATATTTGTCGTATATATCGGGTCTTAGTCCGTAGTTCTTGACTCACAGCTTCCAAAAACTTTGGAATTTCCTAAGTGTTAAAGTTGTCTTTTGCGGGCGCCTGGGTGGCTCAGTTGGTTAAGCGACTGCCTTCGGCGCAGGTCATGATCCTGGAGTCCCGGGATCGAGTCCCACATCGGGCTCCCCGCTCAGCGGGGAGTCTGCTTCTCCCTCTGACCCTCCCCCCTCTCATGTGCTCTCTCTCTCTCATTCTCTGTCTCAAATAAATAAATAAAATCTTTAAAAAAAAAAAGAAGGAAAACCTTAAAAAAAAAAAGTTGTCTTTTGCAACTGAATGAGGTGACTTTGGAAGCACCTAAGCTGATTGCGGGCGGCGGTTGTGGGGAGGGGGGGGACCAACCATGTGATTAGACAGTTGGAAATTTTCGTTCCTCCCCTCCCATTTCCCATTTCCCCCACGTTGGGGTAAGGGAGATGGGCTGGAGGTTGAACCAATAGCCAGCAGCCAATGATTTAATCTACCATGCTGTGTAATAATGCAGTCTCCGTAAATACCCTAAAGGACAGGGTTCAGAGAGCTTTCAGGTTGGTGAACACGGAGATTTGAGGAGAGTGGTGCACCTGGGGGGAGCTTGGACACTCTGCACCCTGTCTTCATACCCGGCCATATGCATCTCTTCCGTCTGGCTATTCCCAGGTTATATCCTCTTATAATGAACTGGTAATTAAGCAAGAAAAATGTTTTTCTGAGTTTTGTGAGCCATTCCAGCAGATCACTTAAACATGAGGAGAGGGTCTTAAGAACCTCTGCTTTTTAACCAGTGAGAAGCACAAGTAACAGCCTGGCTTGCAAATGGCATCTGAAATGGCAGGGTGTTGAAGGTGGGAGTGCACTCTTTTAGGACTGACTTAACCTGTGAATCTGATGCTGCTTCCTGATAGTGTCAGAATTGAATTGAAAGCTTGGACATCTTGCTGGTTTTTAAGAATTGCCTTGTGTTGGGGCACCCGGGTGGCACAGTCGGTTAAGCCTCCGACTCTCGGTTTCAGCTCAGGTTGTGATCTCAGGGTCATGAGATCGAGTCCCACCTCAGGCTGTGAGCTTAGCAGAGTCTGTTTAAGACTCTCTCTGTCTCCCTCTGTCTACACACACACACACTTCTTGGAATTGGTTCCAGGGACCTAATTTAGGGGCATATCCAGATTTGAAGGTTTTTTTTGTTTTTGTTTTTAAGATATTATTTATTTGCCAGAGAGAGAGAGAGTAAGCACAAGCAGGGGGAGCAGCAGGCAGGGGAGAAGCAGGTTGCCTGTTGAGCCACCCAGGCATCCCAAGAAGGAGACTCTTAAGATTGTTCTTTCAGGGGGCACCTGGGTGGCTCAGTTGGTTAAATGACTGCCTTTGGCTCAGGTCATGATCCCAGGGTCCTGGGATCAAGCCCCGCATCAGGCTCCCTCCTCGGCAGGAAGCCTGCTTCTCCCTTTCCCACTCCCCCTGCTTGTGTTCCCTCTCTCGCTGTGTCTCTCTGTCAAATAAATACATAAAATCTTAAAAAAAAAAAAAAAAAGATTGTTCTTTCAGATGGGCTTTGCAGTGAGGTTCGGGGGGTGGGGGCTGAGACCAGAGGGCAGGGCACAGGTGGGCATGTATCCCTGATGCTTTTTCAGAAAGGAGCAGTCCTGGTGTAGGATGAATTCTGGCCTGTGTATGTAGAAAGGGAGGTCCAGGTAAGGTAAGGCGCTGGCCTGGAATGGAAACTGAGGTGTGAGTTGGTGTAGCTTCTCCGCCTTGTAGACTAAGCAGACTTTCAAGACCACTCCCTATGGAACAAGGCAAAGGTCAGCTGGGTTAGTGGAGCAGCTGGGTCCCCGACCAGGGCACCGCTGCCTCACCTCCCACCCACTGTCCAGTCAAGGGCTCCCTGCATGCTGTCTTCAGATGATTATAGTACAAGACTAGTAGGGCTCAGTGCCTCCCTTTGAACACTAATGAAGCAACCACCCTCCAAATACGTACACATAGGCAGGCAATTAGAAATGAACGCACTGAATTACTTAAATTTATCCAAATACTTAATGAATGGTTTAAATGTTAACTTACCTTTAAGTATCGGGTTATGATAAAAGTTTTGTGTATTACATCCTCTTAAACCTTTGAAAAGTCAGAGGAATACACAATCAAATTTTTATTTTTTTAAATTTTTTATTGTTATGTTAATCACCATACATTACACCATTAGTTTTGATGTAGTGTTCCATGATTCATTGTTTGCGTATAACACCCCACAATCAAATTTTTAAAGCCCTACCACTTCACTTGCACTGAAAACATAGACAAAACCATTGATGATGTGGACAGTGATAGCTGAGACATAGTGTCTACTTCGTAGGTGCAGTATCAGTATCAGCCCTCTGAGGTGGAAAACCGTCTTCTTCCCATTTTATGGAATAAGGGCACTGACGCTCAGGAAGGTTCAGTCTTTCCAGAGTCATACAGCTAGTAAGAAGCAGCACTAAGGCCTGAGGAGCTCAGTTTGGACCGTGGTTCAGCTCACTTTATAGGATCCTACCATGGTTCCCATTTCTCATGGCTTCCCTCCTTCCACAGGGTCCCATGGTGGTGGCAGAAATGCTTCTGGACCCTGCAACAATGAATAGAGGGTGTCCCAGGCTCTCACCCACCCTAATTTTCACCCTGTGGTTAAGGCGACCCAATATAGGGAATGGTGATGTTCTGAGAATCTTCATCTGTTCTTCTCTCTCTTTCAGGACTGACAATCCTGTGGTTCCACAAAGCCCAGGGTCCTGAACTCAGCCTGGGTTCCGTGGGTCAGTTGCATTGCTGACAACCGACTGGGTAAGCTGTAACATGCATCCTGGGCACAGATCCAGAGTGTTCAGATGCCTGCAGGGGTTGTTTAGGAAGCTTCCCATTCCTATTATACCTGATGGGATAGGGAGCGTGGTGGCGAGGTGGTGGGGTGAGAGGTCAGGGCACACAGAAATCAGGCCTAGAATGACAGCCTTAAGTTCTAGGCCTCAAATCTGAGGACAGTGGGACCTAGGGAAGGTTTGGAGCTGAGGAGAGAGGTGATCTGATCCAGATTTTAACAGATTCCCGTGGCTACAGAGTGGTGGATAGACTGGGGGTCTATAGATAGACACTCCAGCAAGTGACTGCTGGTAGTGGCCAGACAGGAGGGAGTTGCCTTCTGGATGTGTTCTGCACAGAGTGCAGAACATTTTCTGATGTGGAGAGAGAGGGAGCTGGGAGATGACATGGAAACGGGGAGTGAGGAACAGGCCCGTTGTTTTGGGCCTTATTTGGAAGAATGGATATTCCATCAATTAGGATGTGGGAAGTCAGTGGTAGAAGGGATTTTCAGAGGCAATGTGAATAATCCATTCTTGGCTACGTCAGAAATGTTCCAGAGACTTTTGAGTGGATGTGTCCAGTTGGCTGTTAGACCCACAGATCTGGAGTTCAGTGGTGGAGGCCTTCAGATTGGAGACAACCACAGTATGGTACTTGGCATGTGGACCCCAGTAAAGCTGTGGGTCTGATTTCATAGGAGGCATCTTTATATTATGGTGGTAGCACCATTAGGGACAAGGCAAGGGAAGGAGGGGGCTAAGTCTGTGTCTCAGGGGGGCACCTGGACAGTCGTGTTGGGGGTGTGTGCATATGATGTGAATGTGATGCATGTGGAAGTCGTAAAGCCTTCTGAGTGGACATAAGCCGGATGCTGAGGTGCCTCTCCAATGAAGGCCAGGTACTGGGGCAGGACGGGGCCCATCACCCCTCAGTGGATGCAGCAAGGTTTCCTGGTGACTCTTGCTGGGATTGTTTCATTCAGGCTGGTAGAGTAGTTGAGGGAAATGGGATCAGCCAGAAGCATTGCTAGTGTAGGGCTTTGAACAAGGGTCGGGTGGTGAGAGAAGGTCAAGCTTGCTTATGAGCTAGATCCTCACACAGGTCTCTGCGGCTGAGCTAAAGCAAGAAACAGAGTTGGGGCTACCTGAAAATGAGAGCCATTCTCTCATGCCAGGGGACTTTGGTGTTCTGATGCAGGACTGGGGCAGATGAGGATGCTGGTTGCATTTGCAGTGTACCCCCTGGGCTCTGTGTGCAGACTGGCACGTTAGAAGGCCAAAGAAACGCCTCCTGTGTGGGTCTGGGGGTTTCGGTGCCGTTCCATGGTCGGGTGCCTCTCTCTCCATGCTTGGGACCTCTGTGCCCCAGGCCTTCCCATCCCTCTTGCTAATATACTTTTAGGACTGCCTGTCCCAGTAACTTCAGGCACTGATCTGGTCACCACTTGTAGAGACTGTTTGGTCTGTTTTTTTTAGAGACATTCCTCTGAAGGCGTTGTAAATTTAGAATGTGGGATGTCGAGGTGAGGTAGGTCACTCTGGGTGGGTCTTGGCTACTCCCTTTCCCTGTCTTTCCCAAAGGACTGGCCTCTTCAGGCCCAGGTGGTTGCTCACATTGAGCAATAGGAGGGCCCCGTGTACCTGACAGGTTGGACATTACTTCTGCAACATCAAGAGAGGCTCAAAAGAATGTGGCCCTCACACGGAGCATCTGTCCCATGTCCACCATCGTGTGATGCCTAGGATAGTGGCCACACCTCATTTTTACCTTTTCTTTCCCACTAATATTTCCACTCTGACATTGGGCTCTCATCTTTTCCCTTCCACTGCTTCCTTGGAGGGCTGCACATATCTTTAAATAGTCTCTGAACACCCGCTACTGTGTTGTAATCACACATTTCTGCATCTGGACCCAGCTTGTGTCGGTGCTACCGGTCACCAGCAGCTCTGGCCTTGTTGAAAGTCATTTGCAGAGGAGGGAGTTGGGGAGCCCACCTCTCCTCCCTGCACTTCCCCATTCCTCGGGTCCTTCCCCGGAGTCAGGGCTCTCCCGTCACGGGAGCTTGCCAGGCTGAGCTCTGCACAGCAGGCCTTCCTCTCACTGTCTCGAGTCCCCCTCGCCCGTCAGCAGTCTCGTGGCCTCCTCCGTGAGTGTGTCTGGCACACATTCCCGATGGGGCCGCCTCCTCCCAACGAAGTCAGCAGGCACTTTACTGGCATTTCTCTGCTTACAGGTTGCTGGCATGGAGCCCAGGATGAGGAGGCCCCTTCAGAGCAAGAGGTTTCTGTAGGAGGGTCACAGGTCAGGACTCCAAAGCCAGGCCCATCCATCCAGAAGTCCCAGCCCTGGGAGATGTGCGGCTGCTCTGGAAAGACCTTTTGCGCTTGGCTGAGCGTGATGGAACACACCCTGAGCGAGGTCTGCACATTTGTGGGGCAAACCTGCAGCAGCATCAGAAGCAGCAGAATAGAGATAAACTTTCCCTAAAGGAAAGGGGAGCCCTTCATTTGGACCACGTAGCTTATATGGCAGAGAAGACCTTGGTATGGAGGGAGGGTGGAGAGGACTTCACAGTCTTTCTCCCCACCCCGCCCAGCCACTCTCAGTGGGTTGAAGCCACACAGGGACACGGAGTGGAGAGGCCTTTGAAAGTGGACAAAATGGTTGTAAGTGCAGCAGGTATGGGAAAGCGTTCAGCCATAGGACATGCTTGTAGAGTCCCAGAAAGTCCACACTGCAGAAGGGCCTTAGAGTGTAGCGAAAGTGGGACATTTTTTTAGGTACAACTCTAACCTCAGTAAACATTTCAGCAATCACAGTAAAGAAAGGGTTTTTAAATGCAGCCAATGTGGGAAAATCTTTAGGTACAACTCCACACTTAACTAGCCACCAGGAAGTTCATAGCGTAGAAAGAGTGCAGTGAATGCAGGAAGTGTTTCACACACAACTCCAGTCTCCTTAAACAGCAGAGCAGTCACATTGGAGAAAGGCCTTGTTTGTGCTGTGAATGTGGGAAGGCCTTCGTCAGAAAGTCCCACCTCCTGGGGCGCCTGGGTGGCTCAGTCGTTAAGCGTCTGCCTTCGGCTCAGGTCATGGTCCCAGGGTCCTGGGATCAAGCCCCGCATCGGGCTCCCTGCTGCACAGGAAGCCTGCTTCTCCCTCTTCCACTCCCCCTGCTTATGTTCCCTCTCTTGCTGTGTCTCTCTGTCAAATAAAATCTTGAAAAAAAAGAAAGAAAGTCCCACCTCCTTCAGCATCAGAAAATGCGGGGAATTCTTTACACAAAAATCTTGACTTAACACCGAAGAACACACCAGGCTGAGGTTTTATGAGTTCAGCATATAGCAAGGCCTTTGTTAGAAAGTCTTGCTTCATCGGTCACCAGAAAATGCAGGCTGGAGGAAACTTTACAAGTGCAGCTAAAGTGGGGAAGTATTTAGGTACAAACAAATCTCATTAAGCAAGGCGTGTGTGCAGGGAATGTGGGAAATTCTTTAGCCAAGACTCCCAACTCATTCAGCATCTGGGAAAGAATGAACTGTGAGTAGAGCAGATGGGGAAAGATGTCAGCCAAAAGTGTGTTCTAAATTAGCATTGGAAAAAAAACTAGTACATAGTTTTGTTTTAAAAGTTGTGGTAAAATACACATCACATGAAATTTGCCATCTTGTTTTTAAGGGTACGGTTCAGGAATGTTAAGTACATTCACCTACAATGGATATCTGTAACTTTTCATCTTGTTAAACTTAAATCCATTACCCAACTCGCCGTTTTCCCTTTCCCTCAGTCCCTTGAAACCCACTGTTCTATTTCATATAGCATACTATCCTCGTCAAGGTTCATCCATGCTGTATGTTGTGTGGTAATCTGTCTGAATTTCCTTCTCTTTAAGGTTGAATAGTATCTCATTGTATGTGTATGGCACGTTTTCTTTATCCATTCATCTGTCCATGGACCATGAGTTGTTTCTACCTCTTTTGGGTATTATGAATACTGCTATGGGCACGCTTATACAAATATTTCTTTCAGACCTTACTTTCATTTCTTCAGCACCTTGCTTTCCAACTATTTTTGCATATATCCCCCAAAAGTAGAATTGCTGGACCATATGGTAATCTGGTCATTTTTTTTGAGGAACTGTTTTCATAATGCTGGTACCATTTTACATTACTGCTGTGTGTGAGGTGTCCAGTTTCTCCTCATCTTTTTCTGTGCCTCAGTGTTCATAAGCCCCCTTTCCCCATGTGGTAAGTCACTTTTTTTTTTTAATTTTTTTTATTTTTGACAGAGCACAACAGGGGGAGTGGCAGGCAGAGGGAGAGGGAGAAGCAGACTCCCTGCTGAGCAGAGAGCCTGATGTGGGGCTCGATCCCAGGACCCCGGGATCATGACCCGGGCCGAAGGCAGACGCTTAACGACTGAGCCACCCAGGTGCCCCACTCTTATCGGTCTTAGGATCCAAGAAAGAATGTAAGGGT
This sequence comes from Callorhinus ursinus, assembly GCF_003265705.2. Classification (NCBI taxonomy): domain Eukaryota; kingdom Metazoa; phylum Chordata; class Mammalia; order Carnivora; family Otariidae; genus Callorhinus; species Callorhinus ursinus. The sequence continues at coordinate 511,702 of NW_027397162.1, forward strand.
TGGATATAATTATTAGCTTTTTTTTTTTTTTAAGATTTATTTGAGAGCACAGGTGGGAGGAGGGAGAGAGGGTCAAGCAGACTTCCTTGGGAGCTGGGAGCTGGAGGCAAGCTGATCCCAGGACCCTGAGGTCATCATGACCTGAGCCAAAGTCAGATGCTTAACAGACTGAGCCCCTCTACCTTGTTTCTAATAGAAAAACTCCAGTTGATTCTGAAGTTTCAGTCTAACGTGTACCTGAAAAGCAGTAAGACTGTTTTAGATCTCAGCTGTGGGTGGATGCACTTTGTGTCTGAGTAACCATTTGTAGTTTGGGGGAACATCTGAAATCATACGTATTTCTCAGTACATTTGTGTGGTCAGCACAGACTACATTCCATGGAAATCTGGGTGTGACCCAACAAGCTGGAGCCCCGCCCCTTCCTCAAAACCTGCAGCCATCCCTACCCAGCGCCTTTCTTGGTGTGGCTGGGCAGTTCCTGAGGTCAGGAATGGAGACCCTCGTGGACCCTCTGGCTCCGTCAGAACTACATTACCCGGAAGGCAGTGCGCCGTGCGTCCCCTTTACTGGGCCAATGAGGGCTCAGGAGAGGCACTTCCGTCCTAAGCACCGCATCTGGGCGGGCCTTCCGGCGTTGGCCTTCAGCGACATCTTGTAAAGTTGGTTCTCTCCAGCGGTCGGAAGCTTTGGATGCTGGGCCTCCCTGAGGTGACGGGAGGAGCGACAGGCTGCGCCGGCTGCTCTGAGATTCAACATAGCTGTCGCCGGGGCTGAAGACTGCGGTGCCACGCTCCTCCCCGCGGCTGCCGTGGCGATTCCGGTTCGGGTCAGTGCTGTGTTTCTCTGCATCTGGGCCCTCGCCCGACTCTGCATTAAAATTTCGTATTTTTGTTCTTGGGACGGTCCCACTTACCGTGGTCTTCCAGATTTTGAAGTAAGACATGCCTGAAGAGACATGTGCAGTTAAGTAACCAGCTGTAAAATTACTACTTGTAATTGTTACTGTTAACCTTAAAAAGTAAGACGGCTATTTTCCCACCACAAGTGGGTTTATTTGGGTTCAGTTCTGGAATAGCAGGAGCATTGCAGTCCAGGCAAGCTTAGAAAGGGCTGTTAACGCTCGTGGGGGCAAAGTGGGCGTTGGAAGTATGGTGGCTTCTTATTGGCTGGGCTGTTGCAGGGCTAGCGAAGTAGTAGCTCCTAGTAGAGCCCCCCTGTCTTCTGTTGAGTTTGCCAGTGAAAGCGCCTGGTGGGGTTGGTTGAGAGCTCCCCCTGCCGGCCTGATCGCTGCATTCTAATTCACGCTCACACTGCCCACGTGAAGAGGTGGGCTGTAGATAGGACCCCAGGAGCCAGCTGTGCAGGTCTTTCCACAACAGTTATCCCAGTCTCCAGAGTTAAGCTGTTGTCTGATGTTTCCAGTAAGCATCTTTTATTGTCTTGATAGTTGATTGGTTTCCATGTGTTTTGAAACCCTCTGTGAAAGGACGGACATCACAATAGTATGTTGTGACTAACTTTTTACATCTGTCCATTTTCTGTGCGGTATTCTATGGTATGAATATATGAATAAAATGTCTTTATAGGTGTTGCCCATGGTTTTCTGCATTTATAAACATTGCTACTATAGCCACATGTTCTGGGGCAAAGCACACAGTTGTCTAGCATATATGTATTAAGGATAGATTTCTACAAGTAGTCAAAGGTTTAAATTTACTTTATAATGCCAAATTGGTTTTCAGAATGTTACCAATCTATATACCCGTAGCAGCTTACAGTATTTACTAATTTCTACAGTGTTACTAGCACTGGGCCAGTGTCAGGCTTGCGAGGTCAGCCTTACTGAGCTTTGCTTTAATGATTACCATTACGTTTGTATTTTTAAAAAGTGCTTGCTGGAATTCTTGTTTACATACCCAAGATTTCAATTCATTAGATATTAAAATTTTAGATTTTTTTTAACAATTATGGAGGATTCAAGAATTTGTGTAATTTTTGCTCACCTGTGTGGCTTGTCATTTCAGTTTTTATGACAACAGGAGCCCTTTTTTTTTTTTTTTTAAGATTTAGAGAGAGACACAGCGAGAGAGGGAACACAAGCAGGGGGAGTGGGAGAGGGAGAAGCAGGCTTCCCATGGAGCAGGGAGCCCAATGCGGGGCTCGATCCCAGGACCCTGGGATCATGACCTGAGCTGAAGGCAGACAGACAGTCAACAACTGAGCCACCCAGGTGCCCAGTCAGGAGCCGTTTTATTATAATGTAGTGGGATTCTTTACTACGATGCTTTGGTTTGAGAAATCTGTTCATTTATTAACTCAGATGTAACTTTTGTCTTCCCATCTAAGCCTCTCCAGCTGGAATTACTTTTTTGTGTGTGCATCATTTAAAGTGGAGGTCTAAATTTGTTTTGCCACACAGAGTAATTTATAAGCTATTTTAATGCTCCATACTGCCACTGAAGCATCAAGACCCATGGGTGCCCCACTTGATGAGATCTAGTTTTTTCAACCTAATTTCTGTGCCAATACTTTTCTTACCGGAACAGCTTTATAATGTTATCACCTCTTTGGGAACAATTACTCTTTGTATTTGCAGTCACACCAAGCATGCATTTTTATGGTGAAACACACATTGTTTCTGCTTTGTTCCCTCTTACTTTCCAGGACCTTAATGGCTTTTCCTATTTGAATATTTCCTCCAATCCTGGCATCCTTTTTTTTTTTTTTAAAGATGTATTTATTTTAGTAAGAGAGCATGAAGCAGGGGGAGGGGAGGAAGGAGAGAACGGGAGGGGAGGAAGAATCCCAAGCAGCCTCATGTGGGGCTTGATCTCACAACCCTGAGATCATGACCTGAGCCACCCACGTGCCCCTTGGCATCCTTTAATAACATGTATAAGGTAAAGGTTTTGGCTTTGGTTGCTTTGAATCTTTTAGTAGTGTTGGGTTTGGGTTTTGTGGCTCCAGTTTGTTATGAAATCTAGGTGTGTGTACTTTTCTCCACATTGTTTTGGTTACTCTTCGGAATATTGTCAAGATTTGTTCTTCCTTTCTCATTAATCTTACCCTTTATGGATATATTCTTTGTTTGGCTGGGTTTTTGTTGTTTTTGAGATTCTTTTTGTCTAATGATGCAGTTTTCCTAAATTGTGATTTAGATTTATTAAAATTATTGTGCTTAAACTAACTTTCACTTTCTGACCAATCTTTGTGCTACGTTACTAATGTTATCTTTTTAAACACACACTTAACATTACCATAAACTTTTATACTCAACACTCACAAGATTTTTGCTTTTTAAGTGGTTATACTCTTTCATCATCTGCCTTTGGTATTACTCCAAGAGAACATGATGATGGGATATTTCAGTTAAGGTAGTTTGCTAAGATAGACAGAAATTCAATCATTGTAAGGATAGAAAGTAATGCTTCAAAGCAAAGAATTTTATATAATGAGGATGGAACAGAGGTTAGGTAGTCCTAGCTTGTTTCCTTCCCTTTCTCTTAAGTTGAAACAGTCAGAAATGCAGTTGCCCTAAGCACCTTTACTGGAGCCCCAGCGACAACCTCTTTAGCAGAGATTTATTTCGAGGGCGTAATCAAGTAACTAGGAGTTTGGTTTAGTTCTGTACCAAAGGAGAAAATATATTTGCAATATCTTTCTGAACATTTATTGACAAACTTGAAAAAGAAGTATAAGGAGTCACATACCTAACCAGCTATTAGAGCCAACTACAAGGTATAGGAAGAGAAGAACATATTTTTGGCACAAGAAGAATCAGAATAATAAGGAATAAAATGGAAGGTTCAGAAGCACACCCACACATAAACCTGGACATAATTTCGCTCTTATTCTTGTTGCTCATTCGCATAAGGGATGTTCCTCAAACACAACACAACCCAAGACAGACATTTCTGAAGATGCACACATGCTTTTGGCATGACTCCGTAACACTTTCTACTTTCTTGTATAAATGCTTGCTTTATCCCCTTCAGCTTTCATCTACGTGAAATAACATGAAGTGTTTCACTTTGTCTGTATCCCTCATGGGACTTAAACTAACATGGCCCTGCTCTTCCTGCAGGTTCTGCTTTCAGCAGAAGCACTTATGGACCCTGCACCGGTGAGTGTCAGGTGTCCTGGAACCCTTTTGCTGCCACTCTTCCTGCCCCTGGTGTCTCAAGACTCTAGATAAGCCCCTAAGCCCAGGTCAGAGGTTATATGGAGAGAGATGCCCACTTTTGGCAAGCAACGGGGTGAGGTGTGAAAGGTGTATTAGGTATCAGTATGTAGAAAGCCTTGGGCTTGGAGGTGAGACTGAGATGAGAGCGTTCAGGGGAGTGTTCTAGGTCTCATAGGTCTCTGTTATGTCTGTTGAGAACAGAGGGCCGGGAGCCGAGTCAGGGTTCTGTTCTGAGAGTGATGGTAGCGGTCAAACAGTTCTGGAGAAGAGGAGAAAACTGAATCTGGCTCAGGTCTTGAGAAGCTGCCCTTGGTGATAGAGTATACCACAGACTGGGGATCATTAACGAGGCTGGATCAGGATTGGTAGCTGGGCTAAAGTGGTAGATGTGGAGGTAGGAGAACTGTTTGGCTTCTGGATTTGTCTTTGGGTTTTTTTGTTTTTAAGATTTCTTTATTTGAGAGAGTGAGCAAGGGAACACACAAGCAGAGGGAGGGGGAGAAGCAGACTCCCCTGCCCAACAGGGAGCCCGATGCCAGGACCCTGAGCTCATGACCCAAGCTGAAGGCTGACACTTAACCAACTAAGCCACCCAGGTGCCCTGGATTTGTTGGTTTAAGGATTTATTTGAGAGAGAGAGAGCACAAGGGGGGGGGAGGGTCAAAGGGAGAAGCAGACTCCCCAGTGAGCAGGGAGCCTGATGCCGAGCTTGATCCTGGGATTCTTGGATCATGACCTGAGCTCAAGGCAGATGCCTAACCTGCTGAGTCACCCAGGTGCCCCTGAATTTGTTTTTAAAGTAGGGCTGACCAGGTCACAGATGGCTCCATGGTTTTTGGTGAGAATATCAAGGAATTAGGTTTTGGCCATGTTGAGTCTCAAATGTTTCAGAGACTCCCAAGTATAGGTGACAAATGGACAGCTGGTCATGCATTTCTCAAGACGTCCACACTGCGGCATCTGTTGTGTATCCCAAGCTAGAACTCTGGATCTCATATAGGAGGAGGCATGTTCAGGTTATAGTGGCGTGCTGTGGAGGATTAGATGGCACAAAGACGGACAAGACAGAGTAGCAGTAATGGGGGATGCAGAGGGAGGTGTGGGGAGGGGAAAGTCCAGCAGGTAGCCAGATTTTCAGAGGTGCGAACATGAGACCAGAGCAATAATGGTCAGACTGGTGCTTCATCACCCTTCTGTGCACTCACCCAACCAGGCTTTTGTGGTGGTTCTGTCAGGAGGTCATAAGATAGCTTACATAAAGTGTGTTACTGGGACCTAGATTACACCTGGTAAAGTGGCAAGACACAAAATGTGCCATGTAGAGGCAGAATGTGACCAAGGGTATTTAGATCTGCATGTGGTCTAAGCCAGGAACAAGGTCAGGTGGAGAAGCCCCTTCTACACAGGGCTGAGACCATTGGAGGTTGGGATTTATTACAACACTTGGCAAGCACTTCCTAGATGCCACACACAGACAGAAGTCAGTTTTATGGGCTAAGTAGTGGTGGGGATCAGATGTATGATGGAGGTATGGTCCCGTGAGTAGGAGTTTGAGAGAATGCTAGGCCCAACATGGTTATGTCTGGGAGGCATGATCCTGGGGACTCGCATATGTCTTGCAGGAAAAGGTTGGGGGTCCTGCATATGAGGCCCAGAGCTCAGAAGGCATCGCTCTGACCACTTGCCTCTTTGTTGAAACTGGGTACCACTGCTTAAGCTGGAGAGCTAGGGGAGATAATGAGCAGGGATGGGAGTGAATGTGGGCTGGGGTTTGGGGTAGTTTTGGGGTCCTGCAGAGAGAGGCTGCTTATGGACATAACTGCCCCCCTCATCCCAGGGCTCTGTGACCTTTGAAGAAGTGGCTGTGTACTTTTCCCAGGAGGAATGGAGGCTTCTTAACGAGGCTCAGAGACACCTGTACCGTGATGTGATGCTGGAGGTCTTTGCACTTGTTGCATCACTGGGTAAGGCCCCTCACACCAACCCCAGTGTCCTGGGCTAATCTGTCTTTCCTCTTCTTTCTGGGTGCTGAGGCTGGGGCATATATGCTACACCTGCTTTCACAAAGAGCTCAACACCCCCTGTTCTGAAGCTCTTTCAGTAACAATTTCCATGATATTTTTGTTTCCTGAGGTGGCTTTGGGATTGGCTGCCCTGGACCAGTGCTGCCTGCTTAGCTGTCCTGTCTTTCCCTTAAAGGCTTCCATCTTCTAGATCCCATGTTGTCCAACTGGAACTGGGAGAACACCACATACATGACAAAGTAGACATGACTCCAAATGGGGGAGGATGTGATACATAGCTGGGAATCCTGTCAGGACATGTCATGTCCTGGGCTCCACACTGTTTGGTGCCAAGGTCAGAGGCTCCTCCCCTGTTTTGACATTTTGCCCACTTGTCATTTTTCCTCTCAAAAGAGACCTAGGAGTATATCCCTCCCTTGTCTTCTACCCTTCATTGGGGTCTCTACTGATCATTGCTCCTTCTGCTGTGCTCTCCAACATTGGGCTACACTTAATGTGTTATACAATCTGTATGTACCCATACCCTTAAAATAATACTTGAACACTGGTATAACCAAGGCACTGGCAAGAACACATTTCCGAAGATGTGAGTTGTGGACCCAGCCCCTCCTCCCCATGGTACACCCCATCCATGTGTCTTTTGCATGGTGAGTCCTCCCTGTTCTGTGATGCAGCCCTCATCTTCAAACTACCCCCCCTCCCAGCTCCTTTTGTCTTGATCCCCTGGTGTCAGGCAGGGGGAGGGTTGGCAGCCCCCTACCCAAGCTCGTCACTGTTCTTTGCTTTCAGGTTGTGGGCGTGGAACAGAGGATGAGGCAGCACCTTCTGAGCAGAACGTTTCTGTAGGAGGGTCACAGATAAATTCTACCCAGAAGGCCTACACCCAGGAACATGGCCTGGACTCAGAAAGTGATTTGTATTCACCATCACCTTCTGAGTACCTGGGAACAAACCCTGGCCAGAAACTGTGTGGGACACAGAGGAAAGTTCACCAGCATCAGAAGCAACACAGTGGAGAGAAACCCCTCGGAAGAAACGCGAAGAGCTGTGTAACGCACATGCCAAGGAAGCCCTTCCCTGAGAGCTCAGGCCTTCTCCAGCACCAGCTCATTCACAGCCAGGGGCCACCACCTAAGGACACCAGCTGTGCAGAGCTTTTTCGCAACGGACAAAAGCACTATAAGTGCAGTGAATGTGGGAAAGCCTTCTGTCGCAGATACAGACTTGCTCAGCATCAGAGAGTCCACACTGGAGAAAGGCCTTATGAGTGCAATGAGTGTGGGAAAACCTTCAGCTACAAACACATACTTGTTCAGCACCGGAGAGTCCATACTGGAGAGAGGCCTTATGAATGCAGCGAATGTAGTAAAGCCTTCAGTAACAAACCCACACTTGTTCGGCACCAGCGAATTCACACTGGAGAAAGGCCTTATGAATGCAGCCACTGTGGGAAATTCTTTAGCCAAAGCTCCAGCCTTAGTGAACATCAGAGAATTCACACTGGGGCACGGCCTTATAAATGTAGTGAGTGTGAAAAATTCTTCACCTCCAACTCCAACCTGATTAAACATCGGAGAGTGCACACAGGAACAAGGCCTTATGAATGCAGTGAATGTGGGAAATTCTTTAACCAAAGTCCCAGCCTCATTAAACACCAGAGAATTCACACTGGTGAAAAGCCTTATGAATGTAGTGAATGTGGGAAACTCTTTAGCCAAAGCTCCACCCTCATCAAGCACCAGAGAGTTCACACTGGAGTAAGGCCTTATAAGTGCAATGAATGTGGGAAACTTTTTAGCCAAAGCTTTGGCCTCACTCAACACCAGAGAGTTCATACTGGAGAAAAACCCTATGAGTGCAGTGAATGTGGAGAATTCTTTAGCCAGAGCACGCAACTTACTCAACACCGAAAAGTTCACACCCCAGAAAACCCTCATGAGTGCAGCAACTGTGGCAAAGTCTTCAGCCAAAGGTCTGCTCTGATTGACCACCAGAAACTTCACAGCCCAGCTAGACCTTACAAGTGCACCGAATGTGGGAAAGCCTTCAGCCGGAGGTCTAACCTCATTCGACACCAGAAAGTGCACACCGGAGAAAGGCCTTTCAGTGGAGGTGGAGATAGCAGGGAATGAGCCTGGTGTTTAACACAGAAGCCTACCACCACCACATGTCTGAACACGCTGGTCGTAGGGAGCCATGTTGTTCTTTCTAACCTGTCCAGGACCCTTGCCACATTTGTCACTGCAAGTTTCTTTGGTGGGTGTCCCAACTTTGTATGCTTCAGTGGGGATAGATCGTATCATGGCACGGGCTAGCGGTCACTCTGGTTTTGGCCTGATTTACATTGCAACCCCAAAGCCGCCTAGGATAGACTACAGGGCAGTGCTTTTTGTGTGACTAATCTTGTAATCCAGATGTTAGGGTTTTCTGTGGGTGTAGAGGTCTCCCTGAGAGGACAGTTGTAAGAATCATGTGTTTTTTGATTCAGCTTCTCTTTTTCACCTTGGAGGTCACATGATGTCCCCAGGTCTCTCGGGTCCCAAGAGAGAGCCATGTTTGGAAGGCTGGTCTCCCTGACTCCAGGCATCAGGTAGGAACCGCATTCAGTACAAAAACACTGGGGGCAGTAGGCAGTGAGGAAAAAAACCAGCAAACTGGAGGGACTGTGATGCTTACACATTCCAGGGATCATGGCTGGTTTACAGTAAGGTTCTTGCAGAAATTCTGAGGCCCTTAAGAGCTAACTGCTCCTCTTGCTCTCCAAGTTAAAGAAAGGTGGGGGGAAGGGAGAGTTGAAAACAGAACTAGAAGCCCAGACCCCCAAAGGCAGTAGGTATGTGATTTTTATGACCAACGGAGACTTGGGCTCCCTGTTTCTTTGGACCTATCCAGGTGAGCTCCAGTGGAATTGCTTGCCCGCTAGTACACAGCAGAGCTCCCCCTCATGCTAGAGGTGCAGCTATCGAACCTAGGGTTGCCAAATTCCTACTTTTCCCGAAGAGAGGTTCGGATTTTTATGTGAAACCATTTCTGCTTGGCATGCAATATACTTATTAAAATGTACTTTGTAAGGTCACTTAATAATGGGTGTGCACAAAACAAAAATGCAACACCTGGTACACTAGTAAAATTTTAACCATAAGTATTTTCATCTTTTAAACCTTTTTCTGTCTGGCCTCCCAGGCAAATACTATTTTGTGTTCTCTAGAATTTGACATCATTGGAATCTTAATGTGGGTACCAATCTTTTTTTTTTTTTAAGATTTTATTTGACAGAGAATGAGAGAGAGCACGAGAGGGAAGAGGGTCAGAGGGAGAAGCAGACTTCCTGCTGAGCAGGGAGCTCTATGTGGGACTCAATCCCGGGACTCCAGGATCATGACCTGAGCCGAAGGCAGTTGCTTAACCAACTGAGCCACCCAGGCGCCCAATGTGGGTACTACTCTTAAAGTTGGCTTCTTAAGGGTACATAATACACTGTTATTTGTTCATCCATTCACCTAACAAATGGGTTTTCTGGTTTGTGTCCTGGGGCTGTCACAGGTAAGCTTACTGTGAACATACAAATCCTCTCAAAATGGGTTTTGATACAGCTAGCAGTGCAATGCCTGAGTCTCTAAAGTGCTCGTGGTTACTCTGGTTTTCCTCTCCTCCTCACCAATTGAAACGTGGTCACCTTTGTTCCAGTCTTTTTGTCATTAATGGTTTTAAAAGGTGTGTTTAAAAGGTGTGTAGTGGTATGTCACCATGGTTGAATTACGCATTTCCCCTAACAAATTCACAGTTTGCCACCTGTACCTCTCCCCTGCGTAAATATTTGCCAATTCCAGTTGCTCTGAGTGCTGATGAAGACAAAAAAAAAGTGTTGGAACTGTGCTAGTGCAATAAAAATTAAAAAGGAAACCAATTAACTTTCAGTTGTTTGTGCTGTTGACAGTGTGATGGCCACATACACTTTAAGGTTAGTTCTGCGTATAAAAATGTTTTTAAATCTTTCCCAATTTCCAGCTGTGAGCATGAAAGTTGCCTACCAAAATGTGCCTTTAGAAGAAACGGGCAGTACGTTGGCATTAGCCAGGAGTTCAAGGGCATACTCAGGTCTGCCCCAGAGTCCTTTCCTCAGCCCTTGCCTCTGAAAGCTGTGGAGAGTTTCAGAACTTGTTTAAGTAGTTAAATAGAGCTGCTAAGAGCTTTCCTCTCTTTCCACCCCCCCAACTGTCTACACCCCTCAGCAGTGATTAGAGAAATCCCCTGAAGAAACCACTGATTTTGACCCATGACGCATTAGAACTGTGCTGTTCAGTTGGTAATCACTAGCCAAAGGTGACTGTATAAATAAAAAACTCAGTTTGTCAGTTGCATTAGCCACATTGTGAGTATTCATGTGGCTAGTAGCTTCTGTATTCAATAACAGAGATAATGGAACATTTCCATCATCACAGAAAGTTCTGTTGGGCAGCAGTGCATTAGAATATTTTCATGCTGTCCTTACTCAAATCAGTTCATTTTTGTTAGAGAATGTGGATACCTTCATTTGATGGGTCATAATGTTCCATGGAAATTCTTGAAGGTACAATTGTATATGTTCTTTTTATTTTTCATAACTCCCACTGGTCCTTTTCAGTTTCCTATAAAGTTTGTTGTTTCCAGGAAAAAAAAAAAAGGGCAGTAAATGGTCTGTTTTCAGCAACTACTGCTACACAAACATAGCAAATAGTAAAATGCACTCATGTATCAAAGGGATGAGTTTTAAAGATATTACTATGCAAATAAAGGATTAAATCAATTTAAACTTCAAATAAATTAAGTTCTCTTGATCTCTCTCCACATTCCAAAGAAAGGTTTAAGCATTTACTTGCCATTAAATCCTGGGACCTAACCTCTGAGCCCTTGGGAGCATTCTGCCATGATAAACAAATGCCCTTGCATAACACTACTTGGGGCCTTGGGTCATCCATATCCATGAGCACACACTTGTGCTCATCCTGTGATTTCTGGGTGGTGTGTAGCTTAGACCCCTCTGTCAACTTGACCTCTGGAGCAGCTAGCTGGGGGAGCCTAAAGGCCAGGCCAAAAGAGCTCCCCTTGCCCACAAGACAGAGCTCACACAAAAACCGCCCCGAGTTACATGCAAGCCGAACTTAGCAGGTACTGTAGACACAGTTCCCTAATGACCATGTGAGAAAGACCAGGCCAGTGTCTCCCGGCCTCTGCACCCTTCTTTCCCTGTGCTAAGTTGTCCTTATGCAAATAATTTAACTAAAAAATGAACCAAAAAATGCTCCCTTGGGTTCTTGGCAGTCCTTTCTAGTGAATCACTAAACTGAGGAGTGGTCTTGGGGGATTCGAACATAATTACTGTTTCTTAAAAGCGTTCCACTAAAATTAAACAGCAACTACCCCTGAAATGCAGGTAAAGTTTTGGCACAGGCACTTACACTTCTGAAACCAAAATTTTCTCATGCCTTAAAAATCCTTGCAACCCATAAACCCAAATTCTCCCTTCATAGGTGGATTTTCATAGGGTACATGCTGGAAAGGGGAAGGAATGTCTGTCTGACACACCTCTCCCACCTTTTCCATCCTTACGTTCGTTCCTTGGCTCAAGATCACTTTCCCCTCATGTTCGTCAAAGTTGAGCACCTTAAGTTTCCAGTCACCAACGTTAAACTTCTTTGTAGAGTAGCAGTCTCCGTCTTCCTGCGATTTATAAGGACGCCTGTGACTATAGCACCTGGGGCAAAACAGCTAAAAATCAAGATCAGTCTCTCCTCAAACTCACCTTTGCTAAGTCTTTGTCTTTTTTCCTTCACCAAAGGACAGGAGAGGATTTGTTGTACATGGATCGCCAATTCAACCACAAATGAAAACAGAATTAGTCCCAAAAGTCTGAGGGGCCCAGGGCAAAGGACCAAAAGGTCTTGGCATCCAGAGCAAGAAGACAGGTCTCATTGCAACGCGATGCCCATGGACGTTGTAGATTCCATTGAATCCAGGCTCTAAAAAGTAGGCCTGCAGTCCAACAATTGGTATCAGCATCCCAGGCTCTGGCTTTCCTTGTCTCATGGTCTTGTGGCTCCACGGGCAGCACCAGCGAGCAGTTTACCTTGGCTCTGCCTCCTCTTTCTTTTATGGCTAAAATCCTGCAACATTTCTTTCCCTGCTTGGCTCTCATAGCACAGAGGTGTTTCCAAGAAGATGGCGCTAAAGGCCGCGAGCCACCTTTGCAAAGGCTTGCTCCTTAAGGTCAACTAATACTCATAAGGTGGTCAAGGAATGAGAATACACATCTTCAGGGGCAACGAAACTGCCACACCATTGGGTTTTTAGCTTTCCTCAGTTGTTCTAAACAAGCTTTTAAAAACTGACTCACTCCAAAAAAATCAGGATGCAGAAAAAAGAGGTTCCACATCACCTAACAAAAAGGGCTTTGCTATTCTTTCTTCTCATTTGAAGTTAACTAGGGTCGTTGAACCTCTTAATTTCCACACTCTAAATGTTGCTTCTTGCAGCAACTCCATTGAGTAAGTGTTTAGAGTGCTAAGACCATTGTGTGTGTGTGGGGGGGTGTCCCCACACTATCAGAAACTCAAAACAGAAAACCACTTTAATTACAAATACAGCACTACAGCACAATATACACTAGAGGATCATCATGGCAGAAAAGCAAGCTCATTTAAGAACACAGCCTAAGCACCTGCAGAAGCCTATTAACATACAGGCGTGTTCTCAGGATGAGTCACCTTCATCCAAAGGAATAGAATTTTTCCTAGGTCTGAAACAGGCACTTACAACTTGGACCCAAGATGCCTAAAATTAAACCCCGCCGGGGAGGGGGGGGGGAGGAGCTGAGTGAAGAGCCGGACTTGGGGCTCGACCTCAGGACACCGAAATCATGACCGGAGGCAAAACCAAGAGTGGGGTAAAGCCAACCGAGCCACCCAGGCGCCCCCTAAGCAACTTTCTCGGTTCTGGTTTTCAGCTTCCGTATTTGCCTAGGCTGTTCGGTTGGTTGGCTTCCCAGCGCCTTCCCGTCTCTAGACCTCCTACCGACAAACAGACGGAAATCGTCTACTTTCCAAAGCAAGTGAGCTTGTGGAGCGGGCGGGGGCACCAGTGTCTGCAACTTAACGGAGACGAGGGCCAAGTGGCGCCCCCCGCCCCGCTCTCTCGGAAGAACATCTGCCGCTAAGAGGGTGGAGGTCCACACGGAGGAGCCTGGGACCAGGGTGGGAAGGGGGGCGCAAGCAGGCAGGCTCAGGGTTGGGAAGAGCCGGCCAGGGCCCCAAGGCGTGGAGAACGGGGAGAGCCTCCGGGGGCGGGAGCCGGGCAGGTAGCCGAAGACTGACGACCACGGGGGCGAAGGGAGCCCCCGCCAGGCGAGGCGCCACGACGCGCCTGGGGTGGGGACAACCTGGTGGCAGGAGCGCAGAAGACGAACGTGGGGCCCTCGACACGCCCCGTGGGAGATGGCTGCAGGGAGGCGCGGAGGGCGATGACGCACCCCTGCGGCGAGCCTCTAGGACCCGCGGGCCCGCACCGCCCGGGGGAGGCCTTGGGCGCCACCCAGCGCTGGCTCGCCGCCGCCGCCGCCGCCGCCACTAATGACCCCGAGGTTCACGGCTCCACTCCCGAGGCGGATCCGGCTCGGTTCCAGCTTCACAGCCATGCACGCCCCAAACGCAGACTTCCTTTTCCCAGCAGCCGCCTCAGTGGGTCATGGGAGGCCCCCACCGCCTTGTCACAGGGCATCATTTAGGACACAGCTATGACGGCTCTTCCTCTTCCAACCGCCAACTTCCGTCCTCCCGAAACCTAAGGCAAACGCTCTAGGCTGCAGCCCGTCCTCGAGCACGTCCAAGAAGCCCACGCCTCTGGCGGCAGGAGACGAAAGCCCCCACCACCCCTGGTCAACCAGCGCCTCAGGTCCAGGAAACCACCCACAGAAAACCACGGTCCCGCAGCCACGGCTACCCGGCTGTGGGATCCAGGGCCGGCCTGGAACGAGTTCCTACGTAACTACCCCTCAGGGCCCAGCAAGGACGCTAAGCTGGGGGACGCCCAGAGGCAAGGGGTGGGGACAGCAGCTGCTGCCTCCGGCCAACCGACCCCAGCGCTCCAGCTACGGAGCTGGTCCTCCTCGACAGCGCCGGTCACCGGCGCCGCCGTCCCCGCGGCTGCTGGCCCCAGACTCGCCCGCCGGGGGTCCTCGGCTGAAGGATCTAAAGTGCACTCCTTCCGAGGACAGGGATCTCGGTCTCACCCTGGTCTGCGGCCGAGAGTGAGGTGCTGGAGCCCCTGCTGCGATCCTTGGATGTGGTGCTCGTTCCTCGGGCTCCGTCTCCGCAATCGGATCCGGGTTCCCCGTCCCTCGTGACCATCGCCAGAGTCATTATTGTGACTGCACCAGAACACACAATAGGGGCAAACATTCAAAGAAACGATCGCCGCCTCGGGGGCGTGTGGCCGGGCCACCTTGAGGTCCCATCACCAAAGCCAGAGGCGCACACCCAAGGGGCCTTGGGGGCTGACCGGGCTGGTGCTGACCTGTGTGCGCTCCCTTGAGGGAGTCTGCACACCCGGGCATATTTAGCGTTGAAAACCGCTCCTTACACAAGAGAAGTAAGCGACTAAAGCAACGGTTGCGGTTCCTCGCGCTTCTACTGAACCAGCGTGGGGGCGAGAGCGCCTCCTCCCCCAGAGCTGCCCCGATGGCTGCTCAGAAGCCAGGCACAGAGCGCCGGGCAATCCCGTCGAGGCCGGCGTCTCGCAAGGACGAAGGTCAGGCCAAGGCCCTCTCCCTGGAAGCGGCGTGCCCATGGGTCAGGACGCGCAGAGGGGACCCGACCCGCCTTCCGATATCAGAAGGTGTGTGGCGGGGGACCGGTCCTTGCCCGCACACATGGCCGCCGTCGAGAATGGACGCAGAGGAACCCCCAGTGGTCCTGGTAGCGCGGCAGCAAGGCAGGGAGGGCACGAGACCGAAGGGGAGAGCGGCCTCGGGCCACAGCAAAGGATTGGGGACATCTCGGCTACAGGTCGGTTACACCACGGCACTTCACGCCCTAAGACCCCCAACACAAAGGGCGGTGCCCGGGTACCCAGAACACCCGCTGGCCCTCAGCGACCCCTGCACGTCTCGAGGCTCAGCACCCCCCTCCCCCCAGCGGCCGCTGCGGGGCCCTGGAGCGCTGTCCCGTAACCACGCGCACACGCCGCCCGCAGCGCGCCGCCCCCCCGTGCCGACCGCACCCAGGACTCCGGCCACCAGCTGGTGGGGAGAGGCCAGGGTCACGTCCGGGCGGCAGCCTGGCTCCGGTACCAGGCGGGGCTGCACGGTGGGTCGTCTGTTGAGACGCGGGAGAGTCGGTGTTGACCGGGATGAAACGCACACGGAGACCCGGACCACGCGGGGGAACGCGGGCGCACGCCCCGAGAAGGCGGAGAAACCTCAAACGCGCTTGCGCGCTGTCAGGAAAACGTGCACGGTCCTCCCAGCAAACAGGAGCGGTCCCGTGATGCCTGGGACGCAACGCCAGCCTCGCTATCTCTTCCAAGTCCCCTGCGCGTGGCCCCTGCCGTGGGGCCTCCCGTTGCTCCGCTCAGCTCTGGGGCCACGTCCGGGAAGCGCCCCAACGAGGCAGCCCCACCGGTGCTCATTAGCCGCCCGCCGGTTCGGGGGCCAGGGGCGGCCGAGAGCCCCCCACAGCGTCGCAGGGGGTGCTGGAGACGGACCCCGTGGCACCGGAAAGGAGAGCCACACGCACACCGAGGGCCCCTCGCTGGTCCGACCCGGGGGACCCTGCCCTGCCTGGGGCGCAGCAACACGGTTCACGCCGGGGAAAGCGGTGCTCAGCCCCACCGAGGGGCTAGTGGGCTCCACGCCGAAAAGACGCCCTCACCCCTAGCAAAGGCGTGGCCAAAGTGGCGGCTCTGCACGAGAAGAGCGGCGTCAGGGGGGAATGTTCTGACCAAAGGCCTGTCTTCCCCCATCACGGCTCGCCACACTCCTACAGATTGAGACACACGGGTTGGGGACTCCACGATGCAGGTCAGCACGCGGGGCGCCGCCGGCATTAGGACCCTGGCGGGGAATCCGCGGTGCTGCGGGAGCTCATCCGTTTGCCACTCGAGGCTTCTAAACCCCAAAGAGATGCGTCTGGTCAGGTCACACAGACCCTGAAAGTGCAAAACACGAGCAACCTGAAGCACAGCCAGCGCTCTCTGCGGGGCTCGAAACACCACCGTCTCTGTCGGGCGTGTCACACGTCAGGCCTCGGCCTCGCGGCCAGGCAAGGTGCCCACCCCCCACACGGGACCGCGCGCCTCCCCTCGCCCACTCGACCCCCGCCCTTCCGGAGTACTGGAGGGGGCCTCAGAGGCCACTGCAGACACGCAGCTGGGGTAACGTCGAGCGCTCCGGTGATGCCACAGCGGACCCGGGAGTGGGGAGCACAGAGCGCCAGGATAGCCTCTCCAACTCAGAGAGCCGCTTACGGGACAACCCAGAAGTGAAGGCAAGCGTGGGCTGCGCCGGAGGCCTTGGTCCCTTTTTATCTCAGGCATTCAGGTTTATGATCCATTTCAAGTTAATTAGTAAATGACTTGAGATGTTTGGAATTTTTACTTTCTTTTTCATATGGATGTCGTAGTTTTAGAGCAGTTTGTTGAAAACATCATCATTTCAGCCTTGAAATACTTTGGCAATTTTATGGAGAATAAATTGACAACACATGTATGGGTCTATTTCTAGGCTATCCTTTCATCAGTATTATACATTTGATTACTATATCTCTATAGTAGTCTTAAAGTCAGGTAAAACCTTTTAAATTTGTTGTTCTTTCCAAAATTTTTTTAATATTTTAGGTCCTTTGAGTTTTCATATGAATTTTAGAACCAGTTTGTCAATTTCCACCAAGAAACAAACACTGGAAATTTGGTAGATCTGTGAAGATATAAAATTAGGACAGAAAAAAATTAAAACATTAAGTCTTTAGATTCAGAAATGTGACATGCCCCGGTAGTGTCTTATAAGCTTGCTTTATAGTTTTGGGATGTATTTTGTTAAATGTATTTCTTCCTAAATGTTTCATATTCTGATGGTATTGTAAGGGGTATAGTTTTCCCATTTCCAAACATTCATTGTATATTGACATTTTATCCTGGGACTTCAGTTAATCTAACTTATTAAATCTATTAGGTTTTTAAGTAGATATCTAAGGGTTTTCTAAATAGATAAGCATGCCATCTGTGAATGACTGTTTTGCTTCTTCCTTTACAATTTGTGAACCATTTATTTCCTTTAATTTTCTTATGTCATGGGCACAGATCTTCAGGGCAATATTATAAAGAAGTTGTGAAAGTGGACATCCCTGCTTATTCCTAATATTAGGGGAAAAGCATTCAGACTTTCACCATTAAGTGTAATGTTAGCTTTGGTTCTTTTTTTAAGATTTTATTTCTTTATTTTACAGGGTGCCTGGGTGGCTCAGTTGGTTAAGCGTCTGCCTTCAGCTCAGGTCATGAACCCAGGGTCCTGGGATTGAGTCCTGCATCAGGCTCCTTGCTCAATGAGGAGCTTACTTCTCCTTCTCCCTCTGCCATTCTCTCCACTTGTGCTCCCTGGCTCTCTCTCTGTCAAATAAATAAAATCTTTAAAAAAATTTTATTTCTTTATTTTAGAGAGAGAGCATGAGCGGGGGGGGGGGGGCAAAGGGAGAGAGAGAGAATCTCAAATAGACTCCACACTGAGCATGGAGCCTGACTCAGGGTTCGATCTCATGACCCTGAAATCATGACCTGAACCAAAATCAAGAGTCAGACGCTTAACCAACTGAGCCACCCAAGTGCCCCTAGCTTTTGTTGTAGTTGTTTTTTAATTCAGCACTTTTTCTTTTTTTAAAAAAATTAATTAATTTGAGAGAGAGACAGATAGTGAGAGAGAGCATGAGCGGGGAGGAGAGGGAGAAGCAGGTTACCCACCAAGTGGGGAGCCCGACGCAGGCTTGATCCCAGGACCTGGGATATGACCTGAACCGAAGGCAGATGCTTAACCGACTGAGCCACCCAGGCGTCCTAGCTTTGGCTTTTTATTGGCTGCCTTAAGTCAGGTTAAGGAAATCGATTCTGACATCAATTCCCTGACACCAACTACCCAGGGTTGGCCTTAGTCTCCACATCTTTAAGGGTTCAGTCCTCCACAGAAAAGCCCCCACTTCAGACATCAGCGGCAAGTCGCAGGGGCCACCTGTACATCTGACCTACTGGCTATAATTTCAGGGGTTCCTTTGATCCCCTCAGGTTCAATAACTTGCTAGAATGACTCATAGAACTCACTAAAAGTGGTATACCTATGTCCCCAGTTTTGTTGTAAAAAAACAGAACTCTGAACAGCCAAATGGAAAGGATGCATAGGGCAAGGTCTCGGTGGGTCCTGCGTGTGGAGCTGCTATGACTCTTCCCCTGGGGAGTCAAGCACAGCACTCTGCTGCACATCAGTGTGTTCACCAAACAGGAAGCTCCACCAAGCCTCGGTGTCCAGAGCTCTGACTGGGGTCCAGTTACACAGGCAAAACTGATTAGATCACCGCCACGTGACTGGACTCGTTCTCTAGCTCCTTTCCCCTCCCCACAGCTCTGTCGTACTCAAAGTTTCAACTTCTAATCATATAGTTGGTCTTTCTGGGAAACAGTTTCCATCCTGAAGCTTTCTAGGAGCCTACCACTAGTCACCTTGTTAGCATAAAAAGACTCCGATCACTCCAGGAATTACAAGATTTTTAAAACATGTGCCAGGAACCTGGGATAAAAAGCAGTTATATTCTTTATTATACTTCACTTTCTAGCTAATATATAGTCATTTAATACATTTTTAATTGTTAAAACAACTTTACATTACTGGTAAATCTCACTAGATTATGACATTTTCAGGAATCCAATTTCCTAAAATTTTGTTAAGGATTTTTTAGTGTGTGTGTGTGCTCCTATGTTCTTACATTGGTCTGTAATTCTCTTTTCCTATCATTACCTGGTTTTGCTATCGGGACAGTATTGGCTTTATAAAATTAGTTGGGAAGTGTTCCGTATGTTATTACTTTTTTTTGGAAGAAAATTTCATAGAATTTGATTGAATTTAGTTATTTCTTCATTAAATATTTGGTATGATTCATTGGCAAAGCCATCTTGGCCTGAAGTTTTTAGTGAGAAGGTGTCTTATGTTTATACACAGATTAGCACTATTAGAAACCTGGATACTAATTAAATATTTTTATTTTATTTTTAAAATATTTTTATTTTATTTTTAAAATATTTTAACTATTGGGGCGCCTGGGTGGCTTAGTCGTTAAGCGTCTGCCTTCGGCTCAGGTCATGGTCCCAGGGTCCTGGGATTGAGCCCCTCGTCGGGCTCCCTGCTCGGCGGGAGGCCTGCTTCTCCCTCTCCTACTCCCCCTGCTTGTGTTCCCTCTCTCGCTGTGTCTCTCTCTGTCAAATAAATAAATAAAATCTTTAAAATAAATAAATAGTTATTTATTGTCAGAGAGAGAGAGAGCACAAGCAGGCTCCCTGCTGAGCTGAGCTGAGGGCAGACGTTTAACTGACTGAGCCACCCAGGACAAAGTATTTTTTTTAAAGATTTTATTTATTTGAGAGAAAGAGAATGAAAGATAGAGAGCACGAGAGGGAAGAGGGTCAGAGGAAGAAGCACACTCCCCACTGAGCAGGGAACCCGATGCGGGACTCGATCCCAGGACTCCAGGATCATGACCTGAGCCGAAGGCAGTCGCTTAACCAACTGAGCCACCCAGGCGTCCCTGGACAAAGTATTTTTCAGATTATCTATTTCTTCTTGAGTGGGCCCAGTAAGTTGGTATCTTTCAAAGAACTTCTGTCCTCCAAATTTCCATTTATTGAGAAAGAGTTGTTTAAAGTAATCACCCAGTATCCATTATATGTTTCAAAGGTATCTAGGGCTATACCTCCTTTCCATGCTCATATTTGTTTTTTTATTTAAAGATTTTTATTTATTTATTTGAGAGAAAGCATGAGAGGTGGGAGGGTCAGAGGGAGAAGCAGACTCCCCGCTGAGCAGGGAGCCCGATGCAGGGCTTGATCCCAGGACCCTGGTACCATGAACCTCAGCCAAAGGCAGGCACTTACCAACTGAGCCACCCAGGTGCGCCTCCTTGCTCATATTTGTAATATGTCGTTTCTCTTTTTTCCTGTTGTGTCTGGAGGTGTTTCAATTTTACTTATTTATTCAAGCTATCTGCTTTGGAGAGGTTCAAAAGTTTTCTTGAAAAACTTTTTAAAATTTTACAAAGTATATGAAACTGATTCTCAATAGACAGGACATTAGGCAAACAACTTAATGCAAGATGGTGAGTTCAGGCAGACCCCCAAAAGTCACCCTGAGTTAAGGACAGAGTTTGGAGTCTGGGTCTGCCAAGGTGTCTGAAATCCACAGAGCACAGTGCAGGAGAGAGAAAACTTCAGAGACATACATAGGGTCATCCTCAAGTATTTGGCTGAGTACTAATCTGTATATGTATATAGGAAACCACCAGAGGCTGGGGGGGGAAAACACTCAAAAGGTCAAGAGGAAACAATTCGAAGACTAATACAGAGAATGGAATAGTGGCTGTTCCAACCAGTTTAAGCGGGGAAGCTCATGAAGCATCAGGTAAGGAATATAAAATGATTATGTCTCAGTGGTAGGAGAGAAATTAGCCTTAAAATGAGTGCTGCAATAATTCTATCTAAAAATGTTTAGAATCAAGACCCAGAAAGATCATACCGTTTCCAAAGACATTAACCATGCAACAGAAAAAACAATCAAGACTATCTGTAGAAATATATTTTCGGTACCCCCAAAAGGCAAAAACGAGTGCTCACCCAAAATTATGCCATATTAACAATATTAGAAAAAGTAGATTTTAGAGCAAAGAATATGACTATAGGAAAAGAGGGTCTGCTTATGAACTGTACATAACGGTAAGAAATTGTTATTCACCTAATAAAAAGACATCAAGGTGGCACCTGGGTGGCTCAGTCGTTAAGTGTCTGCCTTTGGCTCAGGTCATCATCCCAGGGTCCTGGGATCGAGCCCCGCATCAGGCTCCCTCCTCGGCAAGAAGCCTGCTTCTCCCTCTCCCACTCCCCCTGCTTGTGTTCCCTCTCTCACTGTGTCTCTCTCTGTCAAATAAATAAACAAAATCTTTAAAAAATAAAAAATAAAAAGACTTCAAAATACACAAATCAAAAACTAATGTAACTACACAGAGACATAGGCAAATCCATTTTTTTTTTTTTTACTTTCTTAAAGATTTATTTATTTGCGGGGGCAGAGGGAGAGAGAGAATCTCAAGCACACTCTGTGCCCAGCAGGAAGCCCAATGTGGGGCTCCATCCCACAACTCCAAGATCATGACTAGAGCCGAAATAAAGAGTCAGATGCTCAACTGACTGAACCACCCAGGCACCCAACAAATCCACTTTTATATTCAGGGATGTCAATAATCTTCAAATAAAGTTTGATAGAACCCCCTCCCCCCAAAATCAGTAAGAACACAGAAAACTTAGACATTACCAACCATATTAATCTAGTTGACATTTGTGAAGCCCTCCATCAAACAGTACAATACACATTCATTTCAAGTTAACATGGAACAAAAGAAAGCCCATATTCTGAGCCATAAAGCAAGTCTCAATAAAAGTAAATAATTCTTCTTTTTAAAGATTTTATTTATTTGTCAGAGAGAGAGCACAAGCAGGGGGAGTGACAGGCAGAGGGAGAAGCAGGCTCCCCACTGAGCAAGGAACCTGATGTGGGACTCGATCCCAGGACCCTAGGATCAAGACCTGAGCTGAAGGCAGACAGTTAACCGACTGAGCCACCCAGGTGTCCCAAACGTAAATAATTCAAGTCGTAAAGTATGTACTCTGAGTGCAATGGAATTAAATTAGAACTAAATTACAAGAGGGGCGCCTGGGTGGCTCAGTCAGCTAAGCGCCTGCCTTCAGCTCAGGCCATGATCTCTGGGTCCTGGGATCGAGCCCCGGTATCTTCCTGCTCAGCGGGGAGTCTGCATCTTTCTCCCTCTCCCTCTGCCCCTCCCCACTGCTCGTTCTCTCTCTCAAATAAATAAATAAAATCTTTAAAAATATTTTATTTTAAAAAAGTAAATTACAAGATAAGGAAAATTTCAAATATTTGATATAACACAGCTCTAAAATGAGCCAAATGTGAAAGAAGGAATTTGAAAGGTGAGAGAGATTTTAACTTAAAATGAAAACATAACATATTAAGTTCTATGGGAGACAACTAAAGCAGTTCTTACAAGACCACTTTTGGTATTAAGCATCTATATTAGGAAAAAGGGTTTCCAATAAGGATCTCAGCTTCCATGTTAAAAAGTAGCGAAGGAAATAAAATCCAGTAAAAGCAAAAGGCAGGGTGCTTGGATGGCTCAGTCAGAAGAGCATGAGACTCTTGATCTCCAGCTCATGAGTTCCAGCGCCATGTTGGGTGTAGAGATTACAAAAAAAAACAAAACAAAAGCAAAAGGCAATGGTTAAAAAAAAAAAAAAGAGCAAATTAGAAAAAAAATGAAACAGAAAAATCAGTGCAACCAAGTGCTTTAGGAAGATAATAAAAGTGATAAGCTTTTGATTAAGAAAAAGAGAGGTCTAGACATTACCAGCATAAGGTGTGAAAATTCACAAAAAGGAAACCTCATTTAGGATGGAGTCGGGAGGACAGCAGGGGGAGCTCTTACACTTGGCAACCAGTTGTCCACTGCAGACCCAACAGGAAGAGATGGACCTTGCAAACCAATACTACTTTACTATCTTCCTCTCCTGGCAACAGCCCAGCCAATGACAATGACAGCTCAGCTAATGAGAAGCCACTATACTTATAACTCTCAGTTTACTCCAATGGACTTTTGGTTTATAACAGCCTTCCCAACTTCCCTTTTCCTCTGTAAAAGAGCATTCCTCACCTTTGTTCTCTGGACTTGCCTATGGTTTTGCTGCAGCTTGCTTGTCCTGGATTGCAGTTCTCAACTATTCCCAAATAACCACCCCCCCTTTTTTTGCTGGTATAATAAGTGGCAATTTTATTTTTTAAGTTAAAGTTAGTCGTTGGACCAAATAGGGATCCAGAGAAGATCCCCAACAACTCTGAGGCTTGTAAACAAACAGGTGCCGGTACCCACAAAGCTGACTGTTCTCATTGCTTTCTCACCAACCCTGGGGTTTGACAGTAAATTTCCTTCTGGATTTCAAGCTCCATGCTTTGTGTTTGAGTCCTCCAGCCCTTATTCAGGATCTGTTTAAAGGCCTTGTCTTTAAAAAAAAAAAATCTCTGGGGCGCTTGGGTGGCTCAGTAGGTTAAGCGTCTGCCTTCAGCTCAGGTCACGATCTCAGGGTCCTGGGATGAGTCCCGCATCAGGCTCCCTGCTCAGCGGGGAGTCTGCTTCTCCCTCTTCCTCTGCCCCTCCCCCCCACTCATGTTTTCACTCACTCTGCTCTCTCTCACATAAATAAAAATAAAAAATCTTTTTAAAAAATAAAATAAGTATCTCTGACTGTATTTGTTTGGCCTTTGATGCAACTCCTTTTCGGAACTGGACCATTCCTGTGGGACTGTGTTGACTTTCAGTCCAAATCACTTTTGAAACAGTATTGTTACTAGTGGAACTGTGCTAGCCTTCTTCAGTCTGACTCCTTTTTGGAACCAGACTGCTCCTGTATGAACTGTGCCATTTTGAACTGTGTTGGTCTGGTCCAGCTCCCTTTTGGGACTGAACTGTTCTGTCATAACTGGACCAGTTTGAAATGTGTAGGCCTTCAGTCCAGGTCTTTTTCGTGGATCAGATTATTCTGGTTGGAACTGTGCCAGCCTTTGAGCCAGACTGTTCCTGAAAAACCTCTAAGAAAAGAGATCCCAGTCATCAACATGCTTTTGAGGGCACCCTACTGGGACTCCAGTTTTATGTTTAAAAACTATGATCACTCATATGCACATTTATGAGTAAGTAGACTGACTTAACCAAAAGTAATTTAGAGCTTCAGTGGCCATCATGGGGAACTTTTGATCTCCCCGAACTTACTTATTTTACTCCAAATTCAATCAGAAAGTTGCAGTTCCTAAAACAAAACAAAAAACCTGAATGGGATGCCTGTCTTAAATGGTATCTCCAAGTCTTCCAGATATATTCAGGGTTCTAAGTTTGCCTCTTTGTAAAATACTATTTCTAATTTAACTGAAGCAAACAATTAAAATAAGTCAAAATGGCCTGAGGCCTCTTTTTCACTTCTGTCTCATCTTATTTTTTTTAAGATTTTATTTATTTATTTGAGAGAGAGAGAGAGAATGAGAGAGAGCACTAGAGGGAGGAGGGTCAGAGGGAGAAGCAGACTCCCTGCTGGGCAGGGAGCCCAACGTGGGACTCAATCCCGGGACTCCAGGATCATGACCCGAGCTGAAGGCAGTTGTTTAACCAACTGAGCCACCCAGGCGCCCTGTGTCTCATCTTCTTTGTCTGTAGACATGTGGCAACAAAATTCAGGCTTGCACACAGAAACCTGATGGACCTGCTTATGACTATTATAATCAACACAAAATTGTCTTTTAAGAATATTCTGGTCTACCTTTAGATGTTGAATCTACCTGGGTAGCATTTGACTCTATGTTTATTAATGGACTGAACCAGGATCTTTCTCTTTTAGTTAAAAGTACTGGGATGGAATGGGAAACCGCCCGCTCAATTTAGTTAATATGGCAAACCAGCTCCCTCACATCCCAGATGAGTCACCTAAAAGAAAGACAACTAAAATTCTCAATTTTTTTTAAGATTCTCCTAATTTATTTGAGAGAGAGAGTGAGAGAGATCACAGAGGGAGAGGGAGAAGCAGACTCACTGCTGAGCAGAGAGCCCAATGCGGGACTCGATCCCAGGACCCCGGAATCATGACCTGAGCCGAAGGCAGATATTTAACCAACTGAGCCACCCAGGCGTCCCAAAATTCTTAATTTTTGACTCTGGCAAATGAAAGTCCCTGAACAAAACAAAAGCCCTCTAGTTGCTATTTTTGCAAAAAGCCAGGGCATTGGGGGAAAAATGATTGTTAGAAATTTGAGTGCTCCAGGTGCCTTCAGCCCTTAGTCAGCTTTGCTAATGTCTTCCTAATTCCCAATGATGGGGATCTGAGAAACTACAGGAGCTCTTCCCAATCCTCCCTCTCAATCAGCTTGGAGAAACTATTTTCCGGTTTGGGAGTGAGTCTCTGTCATTCACACCAGAGCTACATTCTCAGTGTTTAACCCCACTGCTATAAAGCTGCCCCTGCCCCAGAGTACGAGAGCAGTTCAAACAGTGGGGGTCTCTAACAAACTTCAACAGGTTCCTGTGTCTGTACCTATTCCCTTTCTTCTAGACCCTGTGAGAGCTACTCACCCATTTTCTCTGTACTCTGCCCCTATTCATTTATTGGGCCAAGATTTCTTAGAAAAATATCATGCCAGACTTTCTTCCCCAAAGGGGGAATAACTCTAGAATTTTACAGTGGTAATCAAAATAGCCAGTCAGGAGAATTAAATGACCTTTTGACATAATTTATTCTTTTATTCTGTCTCTGACAGCACGATAGCTGACTCTGGAGATACTGATCATTTGTTCCTATTGTATCAGCTACCATCCTCTCTCACTCTCTCAACAGATATTGGCAAAATCCACAGTGTACCTCCCATCAAGATCCAAAACCTCTTCCCATAATCAATGCCCTATAAATAAAGAAGCCCTTCAGGGTATCAAGTCCCTAATAGATTACAAGGTCTCATTATCCCCTGCCTTATTTTCCATAACACTCCTGTTTTAACAGTGAGAAAACCCAAAGGCCAAGGATGGGGGTTTGTCCAGGACCTCCGAACAATAAATGCCAAATAACCGCTGTTACTCCTCAGCACCCTGTTGTTCCTAACCCCCATCTGCTACTAATACCTATTCCCAAAGGAAGCAAATTTTTCACTGTGACTGATTATGCAGCACATTTTTCGTATTCCAGTTGATAAGGATAGCCAATATCATTGTTTTCACTTGGAAAGAAGGTATCACAGAGTCCTTCTTACTTTTCACAAATCTTAAAATTTGCTTTGGATGATAAAAGTTCTTTGCAGGCTCTACTTTGTTGCAATATGTAGGTAATTTGCTTCTCTGTTCCCCTTCTCAAACCTCTTCACAGGAAGACCACATCCACCTGTTGAAACTTTTGGCCTTAAAGGGACATAAAGTCTCCAAAGAAAAATTGCCATTTACCTAGTCTCAAGTTAGATACTTAGGGAGCCTGATCTTGAAACAAGGACTATATTTGGATCCAGATGAAACTCCTCACAAGTGCTTAATGTTGACAGGTTACCTTTTTTTTTTGAGATTTATTTATTTATTTGAGAGAGAGAGAGAGAGAGAGAGCACATTAGAGGGGGGAGGGTCAGAGGGAGAAGCAGACTCCCTGCTGAGCAAGGAGCCCGATGCGGGACTCGATCCCGGGACTCCAGGATCATGACCTGAGCCGAAGGCAGTCACTCAACCAACTGAGCCACCAGGCAGGTTACCTTTTGAATCCTCATGAGAACTTAAAGAAACTCCTCTAACCAATGCAGATTTTTCATGATTTACTGATGGTTCTTAAAGAATGAAAATGGTAAATATCATGCTGGGTATGCTACTGCAACTCCTTTGAATCCACTGAGGCAGAACCTTTTCCTTTGGCTACTTCACCCCAAAAGCTGAGTCCTGTGCCTTTACTCGAGCTTGTACCTTATCCAAGGGTAAAACTGCAAACATTTATACCAATAGCCAGTATGCCTTTGAGGTCGCTCACAACTTTGGAATATTATGGAAACAACATGTCCTTACCTCCAATGGGAATAATGTTAAAAATGGCTCCTATGTCCAAAATTTATTAGATGCCATACTTCTGCTACCTGCTCTAGGTATTATCAAAGTTCCTGGACATTCCAGACTCAACTCCATAGGGGCCAAAGTAGCCCACCTCACTGGTATCTGTACAAATGCTGCTCTCAAGGAAACCAGTAACCCAACCTTTGTCGTGGTCCAAAGGGATGTTCTCCAAAATGATAAATTTTGGAAAAATCAACAGGAGATACCCAGCAATTGGCAACAAAGAGGGAAAAACAATACTGGAAATATAATTGTTGCCTTAATAAAAAGAGATAACTCTGGTTTGGGCCAAATAACAATTCAGCCATATCAGAAGTTCTGAAATTTCCACTACTTACAAATGCATACACATTACAGGCGCCTGGGTGGCTCAGTAGGTTAATTGGCCAACTCTTGATGTTGGCTCAGGTCATGATCTTGGGGTCCTCGGACTGAGTCCTGTGTCTGGCTCCACATTCAGCAGGGAGTCTGCTTGAGGATTCTCTCTCCCTCTCCCTCTACTCCTTCCCCCACTCGCAGGCTCTCTAAATAAATAAATCTTAAAAAAAAAGTGAATACTCATTAAACCACTGGTCTACTGATAAAATGATAGCATCCATAAACCACTGTTGCTGAGAAAAGGTTAATAAGTCCACAAAAGTATCAACCTCATTTGTCCCACCTGTCCAAAACACAATCTCAGGTACCTGTCCATGTTGACCCTGGGCATTTCAAATTACACAGTGGACAATTTCAAGTTTGGCAAATGGATTTCATACAACTCACCCCATCTCATGGATATGTTTTAGTTGTGGTTTGTAGGTTTTCTCATGGATCAAACTTTCCCTTGAAAACAGGCCAGTGCCTCTTCTGTGGCTCTTGGAACAAGATTATCCATAGGGGTGCCTGGGTGGCTCAGTCGGTCGAGTGTGCAACTCTTGGTTTCAACTCAGATCATGATCTCATGAGTTGTGGGATCAAGCCCCATGTCAGGCTCCACACCCAGTGGGGAGTCTGCTTGAAGATTCTCTCCCTCTGTTCTTCCCCTCACTCTCTAAAATAAATCTTTCTTAAAAAGAGAAAAGATTATCCCTATATAGGAAACCTCTCAAACTTCATAGTAATCAGGGAACCCATTTTACTGGTCAGGCATTTTGACATTTCTGTGCTGTCTGGCCAGTTTTACAACACTTTCATTGTGCATATCATCCTCAAACCTCAGGTAGCAAAAATGCGCTAATGGCACTATAAAGACTCAATTGGCAAAACTTCTAGAGACTCTCCAATACCTTGGCCATGGCTGTTAATTCTTCTAAACCTCAGATCCACCCCCTTGGGAACTTACAGACTTTCACCCTTTGAGGTAGTCACAGGACATCCAAAGCACTTGGCCCCTGCCTTCTTTGACCCACTTGATAAACTTATGTAAAGGCCTAATTACTTCTGTTAAAGATAACCATGTTTTGGTAGAGCCATCTTCTCACAGAGCACCCCCCAGTGACCTTAAGCATCACACTTTGCAACCCAGAGATTTGGGCTGTTGGAAAACACACCTCCAGACTCTTCAGCCCCCCTGGAAAGGCCCTTGTCAGGAACTACTAACCAACCCTGTGCCACCGAACTCTGGGGAATAGACTCTTGGGTTTCTGTAACACCTCTAAAGAAAGCACCAAACCTTGATTGGATCTGCACATCATCTGGTGACTTGAAAGTAAAGATTTCTTGGAACTGAAGAAGACATCTGACAACAGCTTTCCCAAGATGTGTAAAATAAGCCTGTATATCTTCTTCACTGTAGCTTCTTTCATGGGAAGACGGTGCCCATCTGCATTTTCCAAGCCGTGGCAAAAAGGGGAACATCTTTCGATTGTGGCCTTTCAGAAACAGCCTCATGATCCTGAGACAAGTTAATTTTCCCTTGCTCTTTCTTATGGGTTAGAAGGTTTCAGAATTCAGAAGTCTCTTTCATCTGAACTATTAACTGACTTTGGATTCATCTCCAAATTCATGGTCTCTAAATTTGCAACCTTACAGATTGTACTAGCAATAACACATTTGCTTTGTTTTTTTGAGATAACATACTGTTTTAAAAACATCTTTGAAGTTCTGTTGTTTTACAAAAAGTTCATCAGCTGTTGCATCATGTTCATACCTGCACTCTATCTTCCCAAATGCACTTGGTTTGCTCCTTCAGTGTGCTCTTGCAAATATTTGCTAGTCTGTTTTTCATGATCACTTTAAAGAATCATTTCCAAGAGGAATACATCACTCTGGGTTTGCCTTCATAGGGAGAACCTTTCTCCCCTAAGTTGGAATAAGTGCCAATAAATGTTCTGTTTGACTTTCAGACCTAGGGTCCTTGGTTAGAACCATCATACAATTTGGAATTATGTTACTTCTGACTCGTATATAATTGTTTTGTATTTTGTTGACTGTTAAGCTTTTTAATTTTTTTTAAATGATCACCCAATTAGGTGCTGCTGGCTTGATGCTTCAAGAATCTGAGTTTCTTCCTCCTAACCTTCCTTATTCCTCAAATGTGACCTTAAGTGGTTTCCACTTGCAACGCACTTTCCTTCCAACATAGGACATGACAATATTCCTAGTACTGAGGGACAAAACCAGTAAATATAAAGAACCTGACTATTGATTGGCAATGCCTTCAAAGAAAGATCTTAATCAAAAGAGGGGAATGTGGAAATTAATAAAAGGAAACGTCATTTAGAATGGAGTCAGGCGGCCAGCAGGGGGTGCTCTAGTTTGGCACTAGTTGTCAATTGCAGACCCAAAGGAAGAGATGGACCTTGCAAGCCAATACTACTTTATTATCCTCACAGGAGGAAGATTTCTTCCTCCCCTGTCAACAACCCGGCCAATCAGAGAGAGTGACAGCTCAGCCAATCAGAAACCTATGTAGTTACAACCCCCAGTTTACTCTAGTGGAATTTTTAGTTTATAACAGCCCTTCCCAACTTCCCCTTTCCTCTATAAAAAAGCATTCTTCACCTTTGTTCTCTGGACCCGCCTATGGTTTTGCTAAAACTCACTTGTCCTGGATTGTAATCTCAGCTATTCCCGAATAAACCCTTTTTTTTTTTTTTGTTTGGTGGTAAAATAACTGGCAGTTTTATTTTTAAGGTTAACACAGGAATAAGAGAAGTGGCATCAGTAAAGACTCTGCAGGTACTAAAATAGTAAGAGAATAGTTTGAGAAGTTTGACTACTTAAATAAAATGAACTCCTTGAATGACGCAAGCCACCAATGCTCACTCTAGGGGAAGAAAGATAACTTCGATAGGTCTATATCCACTATGAAAATTAAATTTGCAGTTACAAATCTTCCCATAAAATAAACTCCAGGCCCAATTACTTCTTCACTGGTGAATTCTACAAAACAAGGAAGAAACATCAATTCTTCACAAACTGTTCAACAAAATTAAAAACCAGGGAATACTTAATGTGTAAAGCCAGCATTATGGCGATACCAACTAAACCGAGGCATTAAAGAAAATTAGAGACTAACATCTCTCATGAGCACAGATGCCAAAATCTTAAAAAAGGGAGGGGAGATAAATACAATAGATAAAAAGAATACGTCACGACCAGATGGGGCTCACCTCAGAAATAAAAGGTTGGTTGAAGTTTTTAAAATTAGTCAGTGTACTTCATCATTAAAAGACTAAAAATGTAAAGGAAAAAAAAAAAAACCCTATGATTGTGGTAACCACTATCCAAGAGATTCCCTTAACAAGCTCTACCTTCTTGTATTGTCCGCTGTGGAGTCCCCTTCCACTTTATACCAGGATTAGTCTGTGTTACCCACAGAAAAAGTCAGAAATGTTAACACATCTTTCCCGGGAAAAGGTTTTAACAGATACTGTGGCTTTGTTTTTGTGTGAGCTCTCTACTGGATCACCTGATTTGGAATTCTCTCTCTAAAATGGAATCCTTTCAGCAAAAGTATGAATGCAAAGGAATGAACTACTGATGGATCTAACACTGATGAATCACAAGATAATTATGCAGAGTTAAAGCCAGATACATAAGAGTACATATTAAAGTGTTACCTGTGTACATAAGTTTTTCCATAGATATAAAATTCTGGGAAATGCAAAGAAACCTATAGCGACAGAAAGCAAGATGAATGGTTGCCTAGAAATGGGTAAGGGGCAGAGGGATTGTAGGGCAAATCAGGAAACTTGGCTTCACAGGTGCAAACATGTATCAAAACTTACCAAACTGTATACTATAAATATGTGTTTATTGCAGAAAAGGCTTTGATTGATTGCTCTGGCAGTGACCGTAGCCATAAAAAAAGACACAAATATGGGAATCCTGAGAATTTCTGTGAGCCCTCATATCAAAGCCACAGTGATGGAAACATGTGGGTATACCTTTATAAGAGTCACATTCCCTATAGTTTGCTCCCAACTCCCAATTAATCAGTATCTCTGTGCCAATTACTATTCCTACCTAGTCTTTTTAGGGGACAGTGACATCCGCCTACTAAATAATAGATTTCAGGGGCATTGGCAGGTCCCAGGGGTCAAGTTCTCATCTAGAGACTATGGGACTCGGGTTCCCTGCTTCACAGGAAACCTGCTTCTCTCTCCCACTTCCCCTGCTTGTGTTCCCTTTCTTGCTGTGTCTCTGTCAAATAAATAAATCTTTTAAAAAAGAGAAAGAGAGAGAGAGAGAGACACTATGGGACTATGAAACATCCCTCTGGAACAAGGGAACCAATTCATACTGCTCCTAGATACACTAGAGGCTGTCACAACGGCCCACTGCTCAGGGTGACCTTGATCACACAAATAATCCTGGCATACAGGCCAAAAGATTAGGCCCACCAAGATCAGTATTCTTTCATAGGCGGTCTTGAGCTGTGATGCAAGTTAGGCTAAAATGAGAGCTGCTCTTTGCTTGCCATTCTGCTAACACCACTGGGACACAACATTTGGAGCTCTCACAAAAGCTGTTCCTCCCCT
Organism: Callorhinus ursinus; assembly: GCF_003265705.2. NCBI lineage: Eukaryota > Metazoa > Chordata > Mammalia > Carnivora > Otariidae > Callorhinus > Callorhinus ursinus. The sequence goes on from NW_027397162.1 coordinate 543,840, forward strand.
CATGCTGGCAGAACCCAATTCTGTTCTCAATACAACCCACAGAGTGAACAGAATCCCCAAAATTATAGTTTAAAAACTAAGGCATTTGTTGCCAAAACAAACACTATGAGATGGGCAATTCCTAAGGTAGGTGACTTGGAGGCTGGACAAATCCATCATGAGTGCAAAATGAGACCAGCAAAGTCCATGAAAAATGGAAACCTTCTCTGCAAGCAGCCAGCAGAACAAAGCTTCCAACCTTCTGACCAACACTAGGTCATGTCCATGCTTATACCAGCTGGTGGGGGAGAAAGCATGAAGGAGTGAGGATTTTTAATGGCTTCCAGGTACTGATGATCCCTCTAGGGAAGGGAGGAGCAGAGGTCTGCCTATTAGAACATGTTGGGATGACTTATGCACAAGGTGCCATTCCATACATGGCTGGTTTTTGTTCGTTTTTTTAGAGACATGGGCAGTGACAGAATTCTGGCAAGGCTCCTGGACAGGTTACAAAGTGCAACACAGCACCAGAAAGCTTCCCACATAGGTGACAGAATAATCTCCGGGGGCGGACGTTGAAACATATGAGGTTCAACTTCCAGCTGATGGCTACTCATGAAGGCTAATGTCAGAGCTTCTCTCTGCTGTCAGTCACTACGTTGAACAAGGATATGGTGTATTCCCTGCCATCCTAAGGCCTTTCTCCAGTGTGAACTTTCCAATGTCGGATGAGGGAAGCTCTTTGCCTGAAGGCCTTGCCACACTCACTGCACTTATATGGCCTTTCTCCAGTGTGAATTCTATGGTGCTGAACAAGTACATGTTTGTGGCTAAAGGCTTTTCCACAGTCACTGCACACATAGGGCTTTTCACCATTGTGAACTCTCTGGTGTGCAATAAGGTCAGAGCTCTGGCTAAAGAACTTCCCACATGCAATGCACTCGTAGGGCCTTGCTCCAGTATGAACACTCCAGTGTTTAATGAGTCTGTATTTGTGACCAAAGTATTTCCCACATTCACTGCACTCATAAGGCCTTTCTCCAGTATGGATACTCTCATGCTGAACAAGTGTGGATTTGTGGCTATAGGCTTTCCCACATTCACTGCACTTGTAAGGCCTTGCTCCAGTGTGGACTCTCTGGTGTACAATAAGGTTGGAGCTATGATTGAAAACTTTCCCACATATGCCACACTCGTATGGCATTTCTCCAGTGTGGATTCTCTGGTGCTGAGCAAGTATGGGTTTGCGGCTGAAGGTTTTCCCACATTCGCTGCACTCATAAGGCCTTTCTCCAGTGTGGACTCTCTGGTGCTGGACAAGTGAGTCTTTCCGGCTGAAGGCTTTCCCACATTCACTGCATTCGTAATGCCTTTGTCCACTGTGGAAAGCATCCACACGTTTGGTGTTACTGTTAGGCTTCCACTTACTCTGAGGGGCATGGTGCTGGAAAATGCTTGAACTAGCTGGGAAGTCCTTATAACCCTTCCCTGTCGTAAAAGGCATCTCCAATGGTTCCACAGGGCAGCTGTTCACAAGCAAGGTGCCGCTCTTGTCCCCTCTGAAGGGTTCCTCTCCACTGTGCTGCTTCTCGTGGTAAAGATTTGCACTGAAGTAGAATTGTTTCCCACATGCCCCACACATGTATGATTTCTGCCTAGGGTGTGTTCCCTGGTACTCAGCCATGTGCAAAATGTCTTTCAAGACCAGGCCACAAGTCTCACAGGGGTGGGCCTCCTGGGTAGAAGGACCTGCCTTGGGAGTCCTGACCTGTGACACTCCCACAGAAATGTTCTGCTCAAAAGCTATCTCCTCATCCTCCATTCCATGCCAACGACCTGAAAGCAGACAAATGCAGAGGACAAGTGCAAATTGACACTGATGGAAGGGGTAGCCTCATTATAAATGTGTCTAACAGAAGTAAGATCAAGGTCATAGGACTGCTGTCAGAACAAGAGGTCCAAGCTCAAGTGAGTACAGGGCTGCTATGCAGCAGTTGGCATCTAAAGATCACAGAATGGAAGAGTCAAAAAAAAAAAAAGGAATGGAAGAAGACTTGATTAGGAAAGGACACGAATGTGGGGTACAGCCCAGGAAGAGCATTTCACCTGGGAACAGGTGAGAGCTGTGCAGCTGTGTCTACTGAACAGCTACCACTGAACAGCTTGTATTTAAGGACTTCTTGGCGTATGTGCACATCTCATAACACACTAAGTACAGGCCAATGTTGGGGAGCACTGCAGAGGGAGCAGTGGAGAGGAACAGGTGAGACATGGAAGCAGAGGTGGGGAACCGCCAGAGGCCAAAGGTCAGAGCATAAGACAAGTGTGTACACGGGGAAGTAAAGTGTGGGGAGAGAGGTTAGGGAATGACCGGAACCCAGCCCCGACATCACATCCTTCCCCATTCCCATTCCCCAGGGCCACACCCACCCTGAGCCTCTCTAGTCCTGCCTGGAGTAACATCTGCCCAGTCAGATCGCCAGAGCTTGCTGCCCAGCTCCAGTGAGGCAACCCCATGGGACATGGAAGATTCATATCCTAAGAGGAAGACAAGACATGTAAATGGCCAGCACTGGTCTGGGCTACCCACCACTCAGAGAAGAAAACTAAGTATTATAAAAATAACCTCAAAGTAGGGTCTTGCATGAAGAGCTCAGTGGTCTCAGCAAGTGGTGACCACTCTGGTCCCTGCAATTCCTCACCCAGACAGGCCATTGGAAACATCAGCTAGAGGAAGGGGTCAGAAACTGGGGCACAGGGGTGCACGGATCTGGACAGAGGCACCCAGTCAGGGAGAAGACAAGCTCTGATATAGGAATGACTGGACTACCCTTGGGAAGTAGGGGAGAAACAGAGACCAGTACAGGACACTGGGGTGGGTATGATGATCTTACCCAGTGAGGCCATCAGTGCCAAGTTCTCCAGCATCACATCACGGTACAGGAGCCTCTGAGCCTCATCAAGGAGCCCCCACTCCTCCTGGGAGAAGTACACGGCCACATCTTCAAAGTTCACTTGTCCCTGCCACAATGGGGAGAGCCGAGTCCATGAGCAGCCTCTCTCCCAAGGACACCCATCCAGGCCCCCACAGATCTCCCTCCTGCATTTCTTCCTACCTAATTCCTCAACTCAGAGGAAATACAGGGACTGGGTACCAACGGTGTCTGCACTCTCGTAATCTCCCTTTGATTACTGTGTCCACCCGTAGCAACAACAGGCGGGTGGTCAGAGAGGCACCATCTAACCTCTGGGCCTGGCCTGCAGGGATGCACTGCCCCCCACCACCTCCTGACAGCCAGTTCTCCTGGGGTTGCTAAGATCATGCTACCAGACGACCAAAGTTGGGCTCACCTTTCTTCTTTAAGCCCCCGATAGCAGGACCCATGAGCCATCAGTTCACACTACTTTGTATGTGAACATTATTCTTTTGGATCATACTCTGTCTCACAACTCTGGCCCCCCACCCAGTCACTAGCCTCCACCATCACCTTCCTGCCTCACTAACTGCACTGCACTGTACATTCTTCCTCCTAAACCTGCCTACACGCCATCTTCTACTTTTTGGATGTCTCCGTCATGAACCTTCCACAGAAGTCCAGTGCTGTGTCCATCAGCTCACCTGACACCTCCACTCAGTGTTCACTGGAACATCTTAAACTCTTCACACGGGCTACAAATTTAAAATCCTAATATCCAATCTGAGTCATGTCTACCACTGACTTGCCCATCTCAGCTGATGGAGCTCCTACCCTTCGGGCTGAGAAGGGCTAAAACCTTGGGGTTCTCTCTCTCTCTCACATCAAAAAGAAAATCTGATCCAACACTTCTGCCACCTACAAGCTCCCCTCTGGCCCACCCCTTACCACCACTCACCGGGAATGTTGAAGCAGCCTCCTTATGTATACCACAGCTCCCTTTACCCTCACCACACACAGTCTGTTCTCCACTTGGCATCCAGAGGGGGCCGTTAAAACCTGGATTAGACCACCTCCTCCCTCCTCTGCTCCATACGCCCATGGCGACAGCACCCTCAGAGCAGAGGCCTAGCTTGTCAGCTGGCCATTCCAGACCTGACTCTTGCCACCTGCTCCTGATTCCTAGCACACGTGGCGGAGACCTGTTGTTTCTTGAAAACTTCCATCTCAGTCTCTCCTCCAAGTATATGCGGGTGTTAGTTCCTGTACCTGGAACCGCCATCCACATCTTATTCCGACAGTTACCCCAAAATGGGAACCCTTCCAGATAAGCCCTGGCCTGGACTCAGAATCCTGGGCTGAGGATTTCTCCAGGGTCCTCAGACCTCCCTCAAGCGCTGGGGGAGCATAAGAAGAGTGTTGTATGATACCACAGTCCGGAGCCCATGTGGGTGGGGGTGGGATGGATGAGAACACAGACACCCTTCCCTCACCTGTACAGGGTCCATAGTTACTCCTGAGTTCATCGGGACCTGTGGGAAGAGGGAGCCTGTGAGAGACAAGCAACCACGAAGGCGCTCATGCCCATCCCCCACTCCTACCCCGCCACAAAGAGCCCGGGCTGATTAAACCCCAGCCCTACCCTCTGTGCCTAGGTCTCCAGGCCACCTAACAGCTGCGTTACCTCCTAGGTCCCTCTGTCCTCACCGGCCTCATCATCGCCTAACCTCCTAACCTGGTTCGCGCGTTCCGTAAGCAGTCTAAGAAATACCTCTAAAGCCGTCGGATCGCGTCCTTCCCCCGTTTAGAACCTTCCCCGGCTCGCGGCAGGCTCACAACGACGGAAGAACGGCTCGGGCTGGCACTGCGGGTGTAACGCCCCTCACGCTCTCACCCTTTCACACACCAACGGCCCCAGGCCTCCCGAACACTCCGTCTGGGTGGCCTCCCAAGGCTTTGCCCACGCTGGTCCCTCTGTCCGCGACGTCCTTCCACACCCACCGCACCGGCGATCAGAAATGGGGCACAGCCAGGGGCGCCCCTGCTGTCGGGACACACGGGCCTGAGCTGCCGGGCCCCGAGGCTGTTCTCATTCGGGGCTCTGGGTTCCGAAACGGAGGTCGCGGGCGGACCCGAGGGCGCAGCACCCACCTGCGCCGGGTCCGTCAGTGCGGCCGCCGCCCCCGGAACCTGTGGACCGGGGAAGGCGCGCGGAGGGGAGGGGGTCATTAATGGTCGACAGGTGCGAGGACCCGATCCTCAGGCCCGCCTCTGTTCAGGGGAGGCAACGCCTCCTCTCGCGTTTGCTCCCTCGGGGGACTCACGCCTGACACTGCGATCTGGAAACTGACCTGGCGGGTTAATCCAAAAACAAACAAAATGTCCGCTCAGCAAGGGAACGGAAGTCCCACCCTGATGTCTCCCGCACCAACGAAAACGCCTCTCCCTCGGGCCTGCATTGGCCCAGTACCGCGGAGAATCCTGGGTAGTGTAGTTTCCTCAGCAACCACACTGCAGAGGGGCGTTTGCACCGCCTCCGGAACAGAGGCCACCACGTAGCTGGCGGCGCCTAGAAATTGCGTGTCCTTGAGTACGAGGCGGAGCTTCGCTTTCCCTTAAAGGAGCCGGTCCCATATTTCAGGTAACTATAATGTGTAACACGTGGGACGCCTGGGTGGCTCAGTCGGTTAAGCGTCTGCTTTCTGCTGGGGTCATGATCCCAGAGTCGAAGGATCGAGTCCCGCATCGGGCTCTTTGCTCATTGGGGATCCTGCTTCTTCCTCTGTCTGCTCCTCCCCTTGCTTGTGCTCATGCTCTCTCTCTCTCTGACAAATAAGTAAATAAAATCCCTAAAAAAAAAAGAAAAAAGAAAAGAAAAAGTGTTTCCTCAAAAACACATTACAGAAATGTTTAGAGATATTATTTCAGGACTCTTTAGGCAGAGAATGCGCACCAAAAAATTCAATGGACACACCATATGCTAATTTCACTCAGATTTTTATAGCTGGAAGCTAATAAATATTGTTATCAAATAAACTTTTTTAAAATTTATTGATTTGTCAGAGAGAGAGAGAAAGCACAGCAGGGGAAGCAATAGGCTCTCCACCGAGCAAGGAGCCTGATGCGGGACTAGATCCCAGGACCCTGGGATCATGACCTGAGCCGAAGGCAGACGCTTAACCGACTGAGCCACCCAGGTGTCCCTCAAATAAACTCCTGTAGCCTGCAGCTCTAGAGTTAGTTTTGTGAGCCTCAGCATTGAGGATCGGGAACAAGAGAGAAAACACTCCAGACACTTGATGATGTGGAACATGGAGAGGGATGTTAAGCACCGCTAAAGGAGGTGGACGTTTGTGTCTCTGGTTACCTCAGAAATCATTCCTTCTGCCTGTATAATCAGTGATTGTGTAGAACACAGGTGTAACACTTTTTTACAAGATAATATTTCTTACTCTGTATACAGAGATGTAGTCAGTTCCTTATAGGTGTGTTACAAATGAGAGAAAGGGGATTTACCAAATGTCATTTGGGAGTCAGAAGGGCAATAAGAACAGTCTCTATGCAGAAGAAATAGCCACTAATTAAATTTCTATACACAGTAAAAATGTCTCTTTTTTTAAAAAAAAAGATTTTATTTATTTATTTGACAGAGAGAGACACATCAAGAGAGGGAACACAAGCAAGGGGAGTGGGAGAGGGAGAAGCAGGCTTCCCGCCGAGCAGGGAGCCCGATGCGGGGCTCGATCCCAGGACCGTGGGACCATGACCTGAGCCGAAGGCAGACGCTTAACGACTGAGCCACCCAGGCGCCCCATACAGTAAAAATGTCTCTTAAGAAATTGCAACATAAGACGATTTGAGGCCCAAAATGATGACTGTAATGGAAAACAAACCCACAGAAAATAAAATTCTAAACAAAATATTCAAGTCCAAAGCAGATTGATCCCAGATGAAAAGTGCAATGAGAGAAGGAATCAAGACTGAGAGAGAGGTACATCTTTTTATCAAAACAAATGCTCATTATCTATGTAAAATGTGAATATATCTCCCATGGAATTAAAATGATGGAATTGACGTGCAAATGTTGGAGTTTGGAGTGAAAGGTCAAGAAAGGATTCTTGAGACATCGTTGGTGTAAAAAGGTGGTTAAGATTAAAGCATGGGACAGAACCTGTGGGCAGAAAGAGCTGCACTGGGGTACTGAGGGGTGACTGATGATATACTCTAAAGTTGGGAGGGGGTTATGGATAGCCTAAGTCTCTAAGGAATTTGGAAGTAAAGTTTCCAGAACCTTGAGGGGCTAGTCATTGTTAGGGAAGGGTCATTTATTACTGCATAGTAAAACCTTATTCACAAGACCGTTCAGATGTATACAAGTGGGCCATATGCTTGAAGGATGATTGCTAACGTAGATCTTTGGTGAGGTAGAGATAAAGGAAGTTTCCAGAGGAATTTTTATATGTTAGGGGAACACAAATATTTTTTTCCCTTAAGTAAATTCAACCTCCTGAAGTGGGGCTTGAACTCACAACTCTAAAGTCAAGAGTTACACTCTACCGACTGAACCAGCCAGGAATCCCTGGTATTTTTGTATGTTAAAGGAGACTTACAGGATCTTGGAGGTCAAGATAATATTAAGCTAAGATTGCCTTTTGCCCTCAGCAAAGTATTAACATCGAGGCAGCTGAGTTCCTAGAGGAAGGTCACTCTGCCTATCTCAAGGACTTGTCAATGGGCTTTAAGTTGTAAGGAAATTTATTTTATTTTTTTTGCCTTTGTTCTCCATGTCAGAATTCCCAAGCATTCCTTCAGACAACATCCACTGAGAGAAGGCTAGTTGCTTAATGTTCTAAATCCCTTATAGTTCTAAATGGGAAGTAAATGTATTTATAATTCTGTTAACCTTAAAAATAGAAGCTGCCAGTTATTTTACCGGCAAATGATGGGTTTATTTGGGAAAAGATAATTGCAATCCAGGACAAATAAAGCAGCAGCAAAACCATAGGCAAGTCTGGGGAACAAAGGAGAGACACAATTTTTTAAGGAGAAAAGAGGGAAGCTGGGAAGGCCGTTATGAACTACAAGTCCATTGGAGTAAACTAGGAGTTCAAAGCGTGGTGGCTTTGCATTGGCTGAGCTGTTGCCTGTTGTGGGGGGGGGCGGTGAGGAAAGCGTTTCTTCCTGTGGCTGGAGTAGCAGAGTAGTATCAATATGCAAGGTCCTGTCCAGGTAAGATCAAGTCCATCTCTTCCTGTTGGGTCTGCAATTAACTACAAGTGGGAGGGAGTGAGAGCTTCCCTTGCAGAAACCTCCTGACTCCATTTTAGTGAAGCATCCCATTACTAATTTTCACAACTTGAATGTATTAAATAGATGCTTGTGATTTTTTTTAGCTTAAATATAATAAATAGAATCAGTGTATACTTTTCAGAGGAGAAGAGGAAAAATTTGGAGTATAACTTGTTGATCAAGAAAGAATTCACTGAAAAAAATTTTTAAAAAAGATTTTATTTATTTATTCATGAGAGACAGAGGGAGAGACAGAGAGAGAAGCAGAGGGAGAAGCAGGCTCCGAAGGAGCAGGGAGCCCGATGCAGGACTCGATCCCAGGACCCTGGGATCATGACCTGAGCCGAAGGCAGACACTTAATCATCTGAGCCACCCAGCCGCCCCAGAATTCACTGAAAATTAAAGCAAACAGACTCTTATTTGGGCAATTAGAATTACAATTTGGGAGACACCGATTTAGGTAGAAACCTGGATAGTGTTCTGAGGAAGACCAGAAAGGAGGCAGAATTATAAAGATAAAGGTTCAAGAGTGCAGTTCCCATTTTTCTGTCACATAACTGATGTCTCAGTGATTGGCTTTGCTGTGCATCAGCTAGACAGACTTGGGTTAGGTTTCACCCTGAAGTCATGCACAGCCAACATGAAGTAGACTGGGATATGTGGCCTATGCTCTCTGCCGTAGTGCTCTCCTTCAGGTGAGTGGAGTCCTCCTTCTTCTTTTTGAAGGAAGCAAAAACATTTGACAGCTTTCAGGAACGGAACTGTAGATTTCACCCTGAAGGAGCAGTAGCTGTTGAGTCCTACTGACTCTATCCCAGAGTCTGCTAAAATTATTCTAATTATCCAGTCGAAGCTTTGCTCAGTGTATCTACCCTGCCTTGCACATTCCTTCCCATGAGAACCCCAATAAAGACTCTGGACCATGCTTTCCCCTCTCCCTCTCTAACTCCTGATCCACCTGGGTGATTCTGCATGTGGCCCCACATGGCCCTTCCCATGTCGTGCCTCTTGTGTTTAAGTAATAACTTCTTCCTTCATGAAAATCATTTCTGTGTCTGTATGTCTTACCACACCTATAGAACAAATCCCAGGTACATTTGGTGACAGTAGATAATCATTTTACCTAAACTAAATGATTAAATAGTCTGTTTGTTCTTCACTGATCAAGTTATTTTTTTAAATATTTTTTGTATTTATTTATTTGAGCGAGAGAGTACAAGTGGGGTGAGGGGCAGAGGGAGAAGCAGGCTCCCCACTGAGCAGGGAGCGTGATGTGAGGCTCGATTCCAGGACTCCAGGATCATGACCTGAGCTGAAGGCAGACACTTAACCAACTGAGCCACCCAGGCGCCCCATCATTGATCAAGTTATTTAAATTCCACACCCTTGTGAGGCTGTTTCAGCCTGTTAAGATCATCCATTTGTTTATTCTTGTGACAAAATTAAACTATCTGCATAGCTTTTTCTCTTTCTCTATTTTAAAACTGTCATACATTCAGTTGAGTGTTAATAAGAGATGTACAAATCATGTTTTTTTCTTTTATAAAGACTCAGGAGGGAGCAGAGGCAAGCTGAGGGCAAAGCACAAGCTGATACCCCTCAATTCCCCCCCTCCCAGGTGGAATATGTGTGACATTCCTCAGGCACTCCTGGCTGCCCTAAAGCTAAGGGAAGGAAAAACAAATGGTTAAGTAATAGGGATCACAGTCCAGCAAGACACGAGTCTTCCTCAGTTTATGTCAATGCAGTGCAGCAGCTCTTTCTGCTCACGGGTCCTGTCCCCATGCTTTCATAAAACCACCTTTTTGCACCAAAGACATCTCAAGAATTCTTTCTTGGCCATCGACTTCGAGCCCTAATGTCTTTCCCACATCAAAGACCACACCTATAGAACTATCACCTGGTGTAAAACAGAATATATAATATTTCTTAGGCATTCCTTGTCACTTGCTCCCCTTATATGACCCTCTGGCCCCCTAGAGTTCACCCGACATTTCGATAATCATGCTTTTGATGTTCTTAAAGTTTTACCACCTATGTTTACTTCCCTAAATGATAGTCTATAGTCACATGCCACATTTAGGCCTGAACTAAATAACTAATGCCCTTGGGTCTCTATCATTTCATGTTCTCGACTCCGATATTGACTCCTCACCTCCTTCCCAGAGTATTTTCGCTAGTACTTAACACCTACTTCCAGAAAATCCCAGGAAGGAGTGAATGCTTCATCATCTTTTGTTCTCATGAGTCATTCCAAGGCAGTGTTGGATTTAGTCACTGCTCAGCCCACAGACAAAAGGGACAGAGGAATTGGGGAAATGAAGACTGACAGGAAAGAAATGGAGCCAGAGGTAAGGGAGGTGCTGGGAGAACACAGGGAGAACACATACTAAAGTGCTGGCATTTCTTTTACCAATGCTTCCTGATGTCAACAGTAGTCCAGCATCCTTCCCACCCACAGGGAGTTTGCCTTATATCTGGAGTTGAGAGGGCAGCGGGAACACGGAGTAGAAAGGGATGAAGGGGAGAAATCTGGGAGTGAGAGCGGGTTGGCCTACGTTTTTGAAGCCCATTGTTCTACTTGAACACCAACATTGGGCCCTTAAAAAGGGAAAGGGCACAGATGCGTGGGGTGAGGGAGGAAGGTAAGCACTTGGGATGCCCGACTATCTCCCCACCTATGTTCAGAACTGTGTCACTTCTTCCTCACACATCAGGCATTGCTTCACCACCGATGTCTTTGATCTTGGGCATCGCCTCAGCAAGAGTAATTTGTCAACGTACAACGGTTCAGTACGAGGAAACCACTTTATTGTGGCTCTCAAGACTCTCTTGAACTCATTCAAGAGAAGGAAAGACTGTAGTAGTACTAGCTGCGCAGGGAAACTGAAATACAGGGACATCTCCATTTAGGATAGTCTCTGGAGGAGAGTCCGGGGCAGTTCTTGACCCAGATTTCTCCAGCCCGCCCTCTCAGCCCGTCAGCCCACTTCTTCCACGTTGGGCTCGGTGGGAACTACATTACCCAGAAGGCGCTGCGCCCCGCGCCGCCCGCGCTCGGCCAATGAAAGTGGACTTTCCCTCGCGTGCGGAACGCGCCGGGCGGGACTTCTAGCGCGGCCGCAGGGGCGGGCGTTTTGGGGCCTCTGGGGCCGCTGTGTCTGATCAGAGGCTTGGGAAGGCTCGTGTGCGGTTGGGGTGACGAGAGCGGGAAGCCGGGAGAATCGGGTCTGAGGTTCGGCAGCGGCGAGGGATCGGGGTCGGGGGTGCGCGGGCTGGTCCCCCTCCCCGGGCGTGGCTCCGCCCACAGAGTCCGATGGCGGCGGCCGCGCGGAGGGACCTGGCTCAGGTAGGCGCTGATACCCGGGCCCTCCCCGCTTAAACTGAACCCCGCTGAAGCTGAGCCCCGAAGGAGCGGTCCGCCTGGGCCCGGGACGGTGAGGCGCCCGTGTCCGCAGCCCCATTCCTGTCAGCCAGTGTGAGGGGGCGCGGGAGGGTGACAGGGACAGGGCCTGAGCTGGAGTCCTAAACCTGGGGGCTGTCTCGTGTCCGCAGGGAACGGCTGAGAGGGGACGGGTCACAGTGGAGAGGCAGCCGGAGCGGCTGGGCCTTCGTTCTGAGGGCGCTGATGGCCACGGAGGGTTGTGAACAGAGCAGGGACTCCCATCCGTTGCTCGGAGTTTTCCGGGGCTTTTCCGGGAACACAAAGGGATCGGGGACGGTAGACTCCTGGAGACAGGACCGTGCTGAGGGCAGCGGAGCGGGAGGATTGATGGGTCCCGGAGGGAGTTTTAAAAACCGGACAGGATTACCTGACGCATCAGAAGTGGCTGAGAGAGAAAGAAGGGAGTGAAGGGCCGGCTGTGTTTGTTTGCCCCCCCCCCTTTTTTTTTTAAGTGTTTCCTGAAAATACCCTGAAGGATGGAGATGGGGAGGTCGGTGCAGGGAACAGGTTTCAGGGAAAAGAGCAGGAGCTGGATTTGGGACAGGGTGATGTCGAGTGCAGGTGTCGTATGGGTAGCTTGCGCACTCACATCCGAGGTCCTGGGGAGGGATCTGGGCTGAAGATGCCCAAGAGGTGGTGGGTCTTGTCCTGGACCAGGGCAAGGCCTGGGACTCCTACTTGGGACGGAGAATCTTAAAGTTCTTTTTTTTTTTTTTTTTTAAAGATTTTATTTATTTATTTGAGAGAGAGAGAGAGAGAGGGAAGAGGGTCAGAGGGAGAAGCAGACTCCCCGCCGAGCAGGGAGCCCGATGCGGGACTCGATCCCGGGACTCCAGGACCATGACCTGAGCCGGAGGCAGTCGCCTCACCAGCTCAGCCACCCAGGCGCCCGAATCTTAAAGTTCTTATTTCAGATGGGCCTGAAGGGTGGCGCTGCTTTCAGAAGGGTGATCCCCGTAATCCCAAGTGGTTCTGGGTGGTGTATGCAAGAGTGGAAGGTTATAGGGTCTGAGGACTGGGACCGGAATGGAGACTCAGCTGTTCAGTGGTGTAGGCCTGCCATTCTGGGCTCAGCAAGCCCTCAAGTCCAGTTTTTGTGGAGAAAAGGAAAGGTCAGTCAGGTGAGTGGAGCAGCCCCTTTCGGTGCTTGAAAGGCCCCCAGCAGGATTGCCTATAGGAGCGTGTGTAGCAAGCAGCCAGGCTGCCACGAGGACTGGTCTCTAATGTTTCCTCAGGCCCATTCCCCAGCTTATTAATGTGTGAGTTTATATGAAGTAAGTGTTTATTTAAACATTAACTGGTAAAAATACGTATGTTTGTATACATACGTCTCCACGTGTGTATATACATACGTAGGCATTAAAATAACATGGGTTTAACAAGTTAAATTGATGTAAGCACTTAATAATTGAAGTTTTAATATACTTCTAAGCATCTGATTAAAATTAAATCTTTTTTTTTTTTTTAAGATTTCTTTATTTGTCAGAGAGAATGAGCACAAGCAGGGGGAGCGGCAGGCAGAGGGAGAAGCAGGCTCCCTGCCAAACAAGGAGCCCAATGTGGGACTCGATCCCAGGACCCTGGGATCATGACCTGAGCTGAAAGCATATGCTTAACTGAGTCACGGAGGCGTCCCTAAAATTAAATGTCTTAAATATCACATGCTTTTAGTTAAAAGGCATGTACAAAACACACTTTTGATACCTGTCAGTTTATTTGCACTGAAAATGTTGACAAAAGGTGTTAATTATGAGGACAGTAAGAGTTACTACTTAGTACTTGACACATAGGAAGGAATTCAGTACAGATAATAGCCCCACGGGGTGGGCACCACTATTACCCCATTTTACAGATGACAACACTGAGGCACAGGGGGGTTGTGTATTTATCCGAAGTCACACAGCTGGTAAGAGGCATCCCTGAGGACTGAGGCCCAGATGATATGAGGGACTTGGGTGGGCCTTTGTGGCCCAACACTGTTGCCTGCTTCTCATGGCTTTGCTTTTCTGTAGGTTTGTATTGCTGCAGATTTGCTTCCAGACCATGCAGAGGTAAGTGGGGGGTATCCCAAATCCTCTTCCTATTCAGTTCCCACCTGCGTGGGCTGCAGGATTCTGTGCCTGCCTGCTATTCTCCCTACTCTTCCATCATAGATCCCTAGAAGATGATCACCTAAGGTCAGAGGCCTGAGTCCAGACCAGGAATTACATGGATTGGTTCCCATTCCTGGCAACCAGTGGCATGACATTTATAAGACATTATATTCATGGTGATAAACATTAGAAAATGCTAGAGGTGAGGCTGGGCCGGGAATGCTTATGCAACCTTAGGTCTCTGTTATGTCTGGTGGAAACAGTAGGAAACAGAAATTAGACCTGATGGAAGCCAGGAGCTGGGCCTCTATTCTGGAGTGGCAGGAGCCAGGGAAGGTTTGGAGCAGAAGAGGGACGTGATAGGACCAGACTTAATGAGCTGCTTCTGCTGCAGAGCAGAGAGCAAACTGGGGAAGAGCGGCTGCAGTAGTCCAAGTGAGTGTGAGTGGTGGCTGTGGGGGTGGGACATGGGTTGGAATCTGCGTCTGTTTTTTCAGTAGGTCCAAGCAGACTTTCTGATGTGGAGGGTGGGAGAAAGACATGGAAGGGTCGGCAGTGACTTAGATATTTGGCTGTAGTAGCTAGAAGCTGGCAAGTACTACCATGTCAGAGTTGGTGGTAAGAGTCATTTTCACGGGGAATATTAGGAGTCAGGTTTGGGCTGTGTTTGAACTGTGATGCTTCAGAGACCCCCAAGTGGGTGTGTTGAGTGGGCACCTGGACACACAACTGTGGAGCTGAGGCGAAGTGGTTAGATTGGAGACACCCACAGTACGGATGGTGTGTGGACCAGGACAGAGCTGTGGATCAGATTTGGCAGGAGCATCATCAAGTAACAAGGAGGAGAGTGTGGGGCCAGGGACTGAGTCTTGCTGGACACCTGGATGGGGTAGTGGGCTTCACAAAGACACATGAGGGAGAATGGTGTCCCTGCGGTCAGGGTGTAGGCATGAAGAGGGTCTGGCCGGTGGCCAGTGAACATGAGATACATGTGGAGACAAGGCAGTGAGGTGACAGTGAAGCTGGTGCCACTGCCAGTTCATTTAGCTCTGGGATCCCAGGCTCTTGTTCTGACCCTTGCTGGGACCAGGGGATTAGCCCAAGATAAAATGGGAGCCTCTGGGACAACTGTAGGCCTAGTGGGAGAGACAAGTGGACTTGGGCTTCGAATAAGCCTCAGAGGAAACAGACAGGTGAGGGGACACCTTTGCAACACAGAAGTAGAAGAGGGCTGAGGGTGTCTGAAATCTGTGTGTGGTTCCTGGTGGCTGAGGAGGAAGCAAGGATATGGGCCAGGGAGGAAGGCCCTGAAAGTAGGCCTGGGGTTGCCTCTGGCAGTCAGGGTCATTGGAATTCTAGGACTGAATGGAATTCTGATTACATGTGCCAAGCACCCTCTGGCGGGCATGTACACCAGCGTGTGGTGAGGCCAGGCAGATGCATGATGTGGTGTAGGGGTGCTGGTGGCAGTGAAAGGAGGTGTGGTACAATGATGTGCATGTTGGGTGGGAGTGTAAACTGATGGCTCCAGGCTCTTGTACTGGGGGCTGAAGGGAGAACAATGGCCCAAAGTTAGTCGTGTTTGGGAAGCACAATCGGGGAGACGCCAGGTCAGTTGTCTGGCAGGCCCAGACCTGCCCACCTGTTGTTGCTGAGGACTGAATAGTGAGGAGCAAGGTGGGATCAGTGGCAGGCACCAGGGCTTGGTATCTCCTCTGAGGTGGGGGACCCCTGGAGGAGGGTGGACATTTGTGAGGATGCCTGGAGTCCTGGGAAAGGAAGCTACACATCAACTCAACTGTCCCATCTTGACAGGGCCATGTGACCTTTGAGGACGTGGCTGTCTACTTCTCTTGGGAGGAGTGGGGGCTCCTTGATGAAGCCCAGAGACTCCTGTACCGTGATGTGATGCTGGAGAACTTGGCACTGATGGCCTCTCTGGGTAAGGTCCTCACAACCCATTCCAGTGTCCTGGGCTGGGCTCTGCTCTTCCCCTTTACCTCAGGGACAGGTCTCGCCTTCCCAGAGCTGGACCACGGGCATTTTTTTCCTTCCCTGTGCGCGTGAGTAGGTGTTGTGATAGCCTGGGCTGTGTGTACCACCCCTTCCCTTCTTGAGCTGCCTCAATACTTGCTGCCCCAAAGCCGTGCAGGAGAAGCTGTGGGATCAGGAGTCTTGCTGTCAGCCTAACGGATCACACCCTGTTGGCCTCTCCGTGGCTTGGGAATGCCATAAAGATCCCTGGCAGCTTTGTGCCCCAGGTTCTGCTCTCTTCCTCTGGCTGACATATGGGATGTGCCTGTCCCAGCAATTGAGGCACCGACATGGCAACTGCTTCATTGGGTTGTTCTCACAAGAGTCTCCTCCAAGATTCTTCTGTAATACTTAGTTTTCTTTCCTGTGGGCTGTCATGGGGTGGGTCACTTTGACCCACCTGTGTCGTGTCATCTCTCCCTTAGGACTTGCATCTTCCAGGACTCATGAAATCACCCAATTGGAGTGGTGGAGAGAACCCTTTTTGCCTCCCTGTGGAGTCGTGACTGCAGCCATGCCAAGAGGTACTTGGAGGGCGGAGCTGGGCAGGTGTGGACTCAGGGATGGACTCAGGTCATACCAGGAATCCTTCTGCTGGGCCCTGATGATTCGGTGCCAAGGCACGGTTCAAGGCTGATGTCCATCTTTTCTCAGTTGTGCACTTATTATGTCTACTCTGATTTCTGACCAGGGCTCTCCCCCACCTCTGTCCTTCCTACTGCTCCCTCTGCAATGCTCCCCAACAGTGGCCTGCCTTTGTATCCTCGTGAGTTGGTCAGTCAGGCACGGCCACAGGAGGAGACACAGGAGCAGCTCAGGAAAAAACAAAGTTTATTATGCTCAGCAGGTTGAGAGAGACACAGTCATGACACACTGGGGATGTGTGTGTGAGGTGGTTCACAGGGGAGGGAGCACCCAGGGAGTGGGCTCAACCAAGCAGGGGGAAGCAGAGAGTGAGTGAGGACCCATGAGCAAGTGCCTTTCCTGGGGGTCAGGGGGTGTACACAAGAATAGGTGTGAGTGGATTTCATTTGGAACATTTGAATGTCACTAGGTCACAGGAGAGGGCAAGAAGGGGGACTTGTGATAGGAACCAGCCTTATCACTTGGTTAAGCTGGTTACCTGGGTGGGGTGCTCACAGCCTGTTTGTGGGGATGTTGAGGCAACAGGAAAATATGAAATTTAAAAGGTTACAATACAATGAGCCCTGCGACGTCTCAACACCATTAACAGGACCAACTGTGATAGGTACCGCTTGCCACCTGGGTTGTGGAGACGTTAAAGGTGACTGGAATAGCTTGGTCTACCCATAGAAAGGCAGTCTTTGACACAGGTGACAGCTGAGAGGAGTCCTCCTAGGGATATGATGAGGGTTTGAAACCCAGGCCTTAGGCAGGCCTGCATTTAGTGGGGGGAAAGCCAAGAGAACAGGTCATATACCCCTTGGTTTAAGGGAATCTACTGGAAGGTTTTGGTTATGTTATGAAAGATTTTTACCTCTTGGCCTAATCTTCATAGTTTTGCTTGTAGCTATCTAGAATTACTGAGTTACATACAGCAGGAGGTACCCTGAATAGCACCCACGCCTCCTTTCCTGGCTAGTAAGCAGTTAAGCCAGTGTGTTATCCACGACCATTCGGGCTTAGAGACTTGTGTGCCTGTTGCATAAAGGGACAGTGTGTAGTGCAGCCTTTGTGTGTGACCTTGAGAGGGTCGCCAGGAGGTGCTGGTTGGCAGTCATGATACAATCTCGTTTGACACAAAGGCTGCTCTACTGGGGCCAGCTCTGGTGTTGCCTGTGGCTATGGGGGGTCCTGTTAAGATGGAAATAAATCTTGCCTGTTTTGCCTGGGTTTGATAGCAAAGGGGAGGTACCTGGTAGATAAAGAACTGTGGGGCTCCTCGGTGTAACCACTGCACACTGGGGTACAGACTCATTGGGTGTCAGTAGGGGAAAGTGTATAAAGTGCCGTACCCATGAGTTCGGGCTGCAGTAGAATCCAGAGGTACTGTTAGTTACTGATTTATTGATTTTTGGGAAAGAGAGTGTGCGAGTGGGGGGAAGGGCAGAGGGAAAGGGAGAGAATCTCAAGCACACTTTGCGCTGAGCGTGGGGCCTGACACAGGGCTCAATTCCATGGCTCTGAGATCATGACCTGAGCCGAAACCAGGAGTTGGATGCTTAACGGACTGAGCCACCCAGGCGCTCCTGAGGTGCTGTTATTTAAAGCATAATGTGCCCGTGAGGTAGTTAGCATGAGGGCAAAAGACTAACATGCAGTTGGCTCCTGGGTACAAGCAGTAAGCCTGTGGGGGTGACTTGATTATAAGGTGCAGCCATCCTAGGTGAGTGTAGTTGGGAACAAAGGCAGG
The DNA here is from genome assembly GCF_003265705.2 of Callorhinus ursinus. Taxonomy (NCBI): domain Eukaryota; kingdom Metazoa; phylum Chordata; class Mammalia; order Carnivora; family Otariidae; genus Callorhinus; species Callorhinus ursinus. The sequence goes on from NW_027397162.1 coordinate 561,970, forward strand.
GGGCGTAAGCAGACAAGGTGCTTTGAGGGGACCCTGTCTGGGTCCTGACAGTACAGATTGTGGGCAGTCACTGGGTTGTTTAAATTACTCATGGACAACTCAATAAATGTATGTTGGGTTCCTTGAAAAGTAAAGGTGAACAGGGGCTGTGACTGGTAATAGGCACTGAATAAGATCCATTGCCCAGATCTGCCACAGCAAAGTAGTCACTGGGCACCCTTTGGATATCTTCAGTTAATTCATTTATGTTAGGTATTAGAGCCTTGATGGGGAGAACTTAAGCTTTGGGGTTTTGATAATCAGTAGTTGAGTGGCATTGTTGGTAGAAGCCCTTGAAGACTGGCCAAATAGGAGGATTATTGAAAGGAGAAATTATGAGAATAATTGCCCCTTCATTTAGTTGATCTTGAACAGCACTCTGAAGGCCAGCAGTTACCTTGTTTCAGGTGATACTGTGGTGTGTTTACTACCTTCACCAGCAGGGGCAGCCCCACAGGTTCTCATTTGGTGAATAACTGGCAGGACCAGGGAGCGTGGCTTACTCCAGCTTTGTGTGTGGCATGCAATGGCATCTCTGTCTATAATAGGAAAAGTCAAAGCGGTAGGGGTCACTGTGACAGGCAGCCATTTAATAAAAACCGCTGCAATTAGAATATTGACATTGAGTGCAGTTTCTTTGCCATGAATAGTTTTACTGCCATTACCCTGTAGTTTAAAAGGGGCACCCCCTTTAAATCTGAATGGGTTGCTTGGAATGATGGTGACTTGGGCTCCTGTAGCCCATAGAGTTAGGAAATGTTGAAGAGTTCCTGTGAATTACCAGAATTGTATGTGGGTGATTGCCCTTGGGTGGTATGACAGTGCCTGAGGACTAGCTGAATCCTCACTGGCTTGGCCTTGGCGGTTGACATTTTTGGAACTGGAAGCATCCTTGGGTGGTTCCAGAGGAGTGGTTCCCTGAGCCACCAGACCTGTGGGTAATAATGGGTGAGGCTCTTCTAGTATTTCTTTTAGTTGTTGTAATTTGTTGTTTAGTTGTTGTAATTTGGGGTTGGCTTGCCTAGTAGTTAGTTTGTGGGGTCTCTCAGTTGTCAGTAAGTCACCTGGAGGCAGTAGGGGTGTCAGCAAGTTGGGAAAAAAGGAACAGACTAAATGGTATAGGTGGGGGGTACCTGCATACTAGGAGGCAGAGGGTGGTAAGTCAGACTTTGTCAGTTGGGGTGGGTGGAGCCCTTATGGCGTGTCAGGAAATCAGTTCCATCCTGTTTGGTGTGGGACATGTCAATAAAATTAAGCAATGCCACCCTATATTGGGAAGGGCACCTGCAAGAACAACTAGACTCTGACAAAGGCGGCCTCCTCTGGATTAAAAACACACTCAGGATTTTTCTTGTCTGAATGTTCAAAGTACTGAAAGATCCACTGAACCATTCCACTTTGTGCGGAGGAGCATCAGGGCTTCCTGATGCTTCTGTTGTCCATCTCCAGGCCATGAAAATCCAAGTCAGTAAAGGCAGGGCTTCTGAATCCTGAGGGGTGGTAGAAGTTTCAGATTCCTCATCTGAGGCTTTTATAATCTCATCAAAAGTTTTGGCATCTGTCATCCCTGCCCTGGCATTTGGGATGCCCTGCATCCTCCTGGGTGCCTTTAGCCCAAAATATTATGTGAGAATTGAACTTGGCGGGCCAGAGGATCTTTAAATTACCTATCTTAGGCTCTTTAGTAATGCCAGCAGCTGCCTCATCTCTGGGGCTCTGTGAGCAGGAGCTACAAGCCGGTATTAAATGCTCTTGGTGACCAATGAGCTCCTTTCCCCCATCTCTTTGCATGAAATCTTTCAGAATAGTTTGGATTTCCAGTCTTGTGATGTCGTGAGTTTTAGTTTCTAATTCCTCGTGATCTGTGTTCTTGACCTGCTGGTTCTGGAAAGACATTAGATGCTTCCTTCCTGTGGCCCCATCTCTTAAGGTGACCTCAGCTGGATTGGAATCCGCTGAGGAGAGCTGTGGCGGCTGGATGTCTTTTTGGGATTGGTCCCAGATCTTGGGAGCAGAGTTGGCAAGTTGACAGGCAGGGGCACGAAGCAGAACCTGGAAGGGTTTCAAAGGTGTTTACCTTTCTTGAATTATTGGCTTACTTCCTCTGGTTATTGTGAGGTGCTAGAATGAAATGTTCCTGCTGAGATCCTAGGCCATAAGAACTTGAGCCATTTACCTCCAGAATGGGACCCATTGACGCCCACGGGCTTGGGAGGCAAGGAGCCACAGCAGCAACACAGGCAGTGAAAGAGTTGCCAGCAGTACGGACCCTCACAGGCTGCCATGGTAGACTTCCCATGAAGGAGATGCAGCATCCCTGCCTAGGATTGAGGAGCAACATGGCTTTGGGAACACGAAAAACCTCCCAGTCCTGGTGCCGTGAGTCCACAGGAGTTATCTCCTGAGGGTTACCCAGCCCTCCTCTGTTGACAGATCAGCTAATAGCCAACAACTGATATGCAGTGCTTCTTTGGCGGCTGCAAGGAGATTACCCTTCCACTCTCACCCTCGATCCTAGTGGAGACTTCATGACGTTTTTAGCCAATTCTACCAGCCTGTCCCTTATTCAGGGAGCACTAGGAGAACACTCCCCCTCCTCACCAGCACCCTGTTGAGTCAGGGCTGGCCAGAAGTGAAGTCTCAGGGTATTTGAGGAGAATGAGCTCCATAATTTAGGGTGGAAAGCCTTGGCAATGCCTGAGAGAGGCAGCACACAGGAGTGCTAGCAGGACACCCAGCCTTCCCAGATGGTCGACAGCCAGTTAGTAAGCCAAGCAGTTAGGAGGCATTTCCTAAATCTTCCCCCACCTGTGAATGATTGGCATCAGACCATGCTGTTTGCGACGTCAGTCATTTTGTATTTTCTGAGAATAGGTGCAGCCATGACAGGAGAGGCACAGGAATAACAAAATTTATTACACTCACAGGTCCGAGACAGATAGTCATTGCATGATGAGAGGGGCAGAGGGTCACCTGGGAGGGAGTCCCAAGGGAGTGGGCTCAGCCAGGCTGGGGAGAAGCAGAGAGGACCTGTGGGTGAGTAGCTTCATTGGGAGTCAGGGTGGGATGCATAAGAAAGGCAGTGAGGGGGTCTCACTGGTGCATTTGAACGGTGCTAGGTCCCAGCCAAGGGGGAGGGTAGGAAGGGGACTTGTGGCAGGGGCCCGCGTCACACTAGTGTACGTGTCACAGAATTCATGGCCTGGGGGGAGGTTGAGGCAGCAGAATACGAAGTTTTCAAGGCTATGATACATACAGGCTTTCACAGAGTGTGTCATGAGGTGTGCACATGTCCTTAACCCTGAACACCAGCTATTCAGTTGCATCTGATTGTTTTCTGGGCCTGACCACACCCTTCTGCACTGTGTTCCGGGGTCATCAGCAGCCTTGCTGAAGGCCATCTGCAGAGTGTGTTGGAGACCCAGCCTCTCCTCCCTGAGCTGCACTCCATCCTGTGTCCTTGCTGCTTATGAGGCCTCCCACCAGTCTGCGAGCTTGCCAGGTCCAGCGCAGGCACGGCAGGCCCTTCCTCACTCTGAACCTCAGGCCTGATTCTGCCCGCAATACGACGGACTATTTACTAGGTGTGTGAGACACATTTGTAAGCATGCTGCGTCCTCCCACTGAAGTCCACATACACTTCATCAGCACTTCTTTGCTTTCAGGTTGGCGGCGTAGAGCAGAGGTTAAGGAAGCACCTCATGAGCAGAGTGTTTATATAGAAGGAGTGCTCAAAGCAAAAGTTCAACACCAGAAGCTGCACTGTGGAGAGAAACCTTTAAGAGAAGAGGGTGGGGAGGGTGGAAAGGACTTCCCAATCGGTTCTGGTTTTCTCAACCATCAGGTGACCCGTGGCGGAGGGGAGCCACAGAGGAACACCAAGAGTACGGAGGCGTTTCACCCTGGAAAAAGGCATTACAAATGCAGTGAATGTGGGAAAGCCTTTGGTCAGAAATACTTACTTGTACAGCACCAGAGACTACATACTGGAGAAAAGCCTTACGAATGCAGTGAATGTGGGAAATTATTTAGCCATAAATCAAACCTTTTTATACATCAAATAGTTCACACTGGAGAAAGGCCTTATGGGTGTAGTGAATGTGGAAAATCCTTTAGCCGCAATGCTGATCTCATTCAACACCAGAGAGTTCACACTGGAGAAAAGCCTTTTACATGCAGTGAATGTGGAAAAGCCTTCAGGCATAATTCCACGCTTGTTCAGCATCATAGGATCCACACTGGAGTGAGGCCTTATGAGTGCAGTGAATGTGGGAAATTCTTTAGCTTTAACTCAAGCCTCATGAAACATCAGAGAGTTCACACTGGAGAAAGACCTTATAAGTGCAGTGAATGTGGGAAATTCTATAGCCACAAGTCAAGCCTTATTAATCATTGGAGGGTTCACACTGGAGAAAGGCCTTATGAGTGCAGGGAATGTGGGAAGTTTTTTAGCCAAAGCTCTAGCCTCATGCAACATCGGAAAGTTCACACTGGAGAAAAGCCTTTTAAGTGCAATGAATGTGGAAGATTCTTTAGCGAGAATTCCAGCCTCGTTAAACATCAGAGGGTTCATACTGGAGCAAGACCTTATGAGTGCAGGGAATGTGGGAAATTTTTTCGCCACAGCTCCAGCCTTGTTAAACATCGGAGGATTCACACTGGAGAAATGCCTTATGAGTGCAGCAATTGTGGGAAATCGTTTAGCCAGCGTTTCAACCTCATTCAACACCAGAAAGTTCACAGTGGAGAAAAGTCTTGAATGCAGCTGATGTGGACAAGCCTTTAACCAGAGGTCTACTCTGATTCAGCAACAGAAACTTCACAATCCAGATAGGCCTAATGAATATAGTAAATGTGAAGAAAGGCTTCAGCCAAAAGCTTAAACTTGTTGAGCACCAGAATGTTCAGACTGGAGAGAGGCCTTAGGAGTGCAGTACACATGCAGTTTCCTGGTCAACCTAACTTAAAACAGAGAGGTGCTCTGAAAGTAGCATTTATGAGGAAGCCAGCAACTGAACATCATTCATCCAAATATCCTGACATACTGCCTCCTGAGAAAATAAGCTTCTGCCTGGGAGCTCCAGGGAGAGGGAGTCCTGTGTTCTTGGATGTATTAGTCTGTAGTGGAGATTCCACCTCTTATCATTGGAGTGGGGAGAGAGGGAATGGTCTTAGTTCAGATATGACTGGCTCTTGCTGCTCTTACTGAATATTAGACGTTCTTAAGTGTTTCCTCATTTGCTGTATACCGTAGGACCATTTCCAGAGACTTTAACTTGTGTTTTTATAATATTCCCCAGTTTTAATGGGAAGCAGGCCTGCAGAGCTCACACTGTCATGCAGGAAGTTGATCTAAATATTTGACTTTATAAGAACTTGCCAACTTGTGTTCTAGATGGTTATGCCATTTCATATTTCCTCCTATATTAGATTTCCAGTTTCTTCACATCATTGCTTATCCTTGTATGTAAGACACGAGCCATTCACTTCAGCCATTCTAGTAGGTGTGTGGTTTTAACCTGTCTCTCTAATGACTCAGTGTTGAGCATTAGTCTTTGTGTTAATCTGCCACCCATACATCTTCTTTAGTGAATTATCTTTTCATGTTTTTTGCCTACTTTTAGAAAAATTGGTTGGTTTCTTATTGTTTTGTGATTTCATATATTCTACATAGAAGTTCCTTATTTGATATATGTTTTACCAATGTTTTCTCACAGTCTATACCTTTGATTTCTGTTTCTTTCTTTTTTTAATTTTCATTTCTTAACAGTCTCTTTCCTAGGGCAGAATTTATTAATTTTCATGAAGTTCAATTTATTTATTTTTAGAGATTTCATGTTTGGTATTATATTTTTTCTTTTATGGTACTATATCTTTGCTTGTAAATAAAAGCCTTATTGGAGTATGGTGGAGTCTTATGAGTCCTTACCCAAGCTTATGAAATCTTTGTGGATTTAAGTGTATATAAAAATTTTCAATGTATGTAGAAATATTTACCTATGTACATATCCCCTAACTCTTCTGATGAATGCTCAGGTCATGATCTCAGGGTCATGAAATCGAGCCCGCATTGGAGCCTGCTTAAGATTCTTTCTCTCCTCTCCCTCTGCCCCCGCCCCCGCTAAATAAATAAATAATAAAATAACCTAAAAAAAAATTGGCATTCCAATAGGCATGAGCATATTTAATGCCCAGTTATTGGTACAGTTCTTCAGTAAAAAGAACCAGAACTCCTTAGAGGCTATTTCCAGGTTGGTGCAGGAAGGTACATGAGCCTAGAAAATATTCTTGGATCAGTTAAGAAATGCTCACAGAATGATGTCGACGTATTAGATTTCTAGTGCTGTCCTAACAAATTACCACAAACCTATGGCTTAAACAACACATTATATTATAGTACTGTAGATCAGAAGTCCTACACAGGACAGATCTCAATAAGTTAAAATCAAGGTGTTCGCAGGGATGTGTTCTTTTCTGGAGTCTCTAGGACAAATTCTGTTTTCTACTCATTTGAGTTATTGGACAATTTCAGTTCCTTGTGGTTGTACGACTTATGTTTGTGTTTTCTCTGTGGCTCTCAGCTTAGGGTTGACCCCGAACATATAGGAACTTTTGCAGCATATTTAAAGCTAAAACAGTACCAATTGTATACAAAGTCTTACAAAACAAAGGTCAGGGGCACCTGGGTGGCTCAGTTGGTTAAGTGTCTGCCTTCGGTTCAGGTCATGATCTTCATGATCCCAGGGTCCTCGGATCAAGCCCTGCATCAGGCTTCTTGCTCAGTGGGGAGTCTGCTGCTTCCTCTCCCTCTGCCCCTCCTCCCTGCTCATGCTTGCTCTCTCACTCTCTCTCAAATAAAATCTTAAAAAAAAAAACGGGCACCTGGTTGGCTCAGTCGTTAAGCGTTTGCCTTCGGCTCAGGTCATGATCCCAGGGTCCTGGGATCAATCCCTGCCTGGGCTCCCTGCTCAGGCGGGAAGCCTGCTTTTCCCTCTCCCACTCCCCCTGCCTGTATTCCCTCTCTCGCTGTCTGTCAAATAAATAAAATAAAAATCTTAAAAAAAAAAACACAAAACCAAAGTTCAAACACTTCCCAACTAATTAAGTGAACCCAATACTAACATGATACTAAATGTGGATAATATTTAAAACAAATTACAGAGCAATATCCACATGAACATAGATACAGCAAAACCTTAGCAAAAAAATTTTTGGAGGGGGGGAATGATGGTGGCAGAGTAGGAGGACTGTAGGGTCTCCTCTTCCCACAAATGCAACTAAATATCAAATCATCCTAAATACCACAGAAGTCAACCTGAAGCCTGGCAGAACAAACTCCAAAACTAAAGATAGAGAAGAGGCTCCATCAAAGAAGGTAGGAAGTGTGGAGACATGATTTGGGAGAGAACTGGATTGTGGTTGATGTGGGGAGAGAGCCACACTGATGGAGAAGAGCAAGAGACACTCCCACAGAGGGGAATGGACAGAGGAAACAAGTACCCGTAGCAATAAGCTTGGAAAGCATGAGGGGCCAAAAAGAGGAGAAGATATCAGTGAGACCCTGAACGTGGAGATGAAAAAACAATGAGAGATGAAGACTGCAATAAATGAGATTAGAAACACCTGATGCAATGAACAGTCGGCTGGAAAAAGAATGAATTAATGACCTAGAAGAGTAATGGAAAGTAAACAAGATGAACAAAAAAGAAAATATGCAAAACAAGAACAGACTTAGGGACCTCAGTTACTCCATCAAGTGTACTAACATTCGCATTATAGGAGAAGGAAGAGGAAGAGAAGAGAGAAAACTTATTTGAAGAGATAATAGCTGGAAATTCCCTAATCTGGGGCGCCTGGGGGGGCTCAGTTAAGTGTCTGCCTTCGGCTCAGGTCATGATGCCAGGGGCCTGGAATGGAGCCCTGTATCAGGCTCCCTGCTCAGCGGGGAGCCTGCTTCTCCCTCAACTCCCCACTTGTCGTTATCTCTCAAATAAATAAAATATTTTTTAAAAAAGAAAATTCCCTAATCTGAGGAAACAGATAACCCACATCCAAGAGGCACACAGAACCCTTAACAATATCAACAAAAGCAGATCCATACCAAGGCATATTGCAATTAAAATGGCAAAATATAGTGATTAAAAAAAAACTTTAAAAGTGGCAAGACAAAAGAAGACAGTTATATTCAAGAGAAATCCAATAAGGCTATTGGGATTTTTCAGCAGAATCTTTCTAAATCAGAAGGGAGTAGCATGATATATTCAAAGTGCTGAATGGGAATAATCTGCAACCAAGAATATTCTATCCAGCAGGACTATCATTCAGAATAGGAGAGATAAAGAGTTTCCCAGACAAACAAAACTAAAGGAGTTCATGACCACTAAACCAGTTCTGCAAGAACTATTAAAGGGGACTCTTTGGAAAGGAAAGACCAAAAGTGACAGTATGAAGATAGGAAACACAAAACTAGTAAATCTGACAACACACACCTAAAATGTGTGTGTGGGGAGGAGTAAAGAATGGGTTCAAACTTAAATGACCATCAACTTAATATAGACTGCTATATGCAGAAGATGTTATATACAAACCTAATGGTAACCACAAATCAAAACCCACTAATAACATGGGGCACCTGGGTGGCTCTGTCAGTTGAGCATCCAATTCTTTTTTTTTTAAGATTTTATTTATTTGACAGAGACACAACAAGAGAGGGAACACAAGCAGGGGGAGTGGGAGAGGGAGAAGTGAAGCAGGCTTTCCTCTGAGTAGGGAGCCCCACGTGGGGCTCGATCCCAGGACACTGGGATCGTGACCTAAGCCGAAGGCAGACGCTTAACGACTGAGCCACCCAGGCACCCTGAGTGTCCAATTCTTGATCTCAGTTCAGGTCTTGAACTCAGGGTTGTGAGTTCAAGCCCCACACTGGGCTCCATGCTGAGCGTGGAGCCTACTTTAAAAAAAAAAAAAAAAAAGCTAATTTGTTAGGAACACCTGAGTGGCTCAGTCAGTTGGGCAGCTGGGTCTTGATTTCAGCTCCAGGTCATGATCTCAGGGTCCAGGGATAGAGCCCCACGTCAGGCTCCATGCTCCACGGGAAGTCTGCTTGAGGATTCTCTCTCTCCCTCTGTCCCCCAACTCTCATGCGCTTTCTAAAATAAAATCTTTTTTTTTTTTTAAGAAAACCCCACTAATACACAAAGAATAAAGAGAAAGCAACTTTTTTTCTAGATAGGTCCCCTGAGGCAAGGAAAACAAAAAGAAAAATAAACAATTGGGACTACATAAAAATAAAAAGCTTCTGCAGAGCAAAAGAAACAATCAACAAAACTAAAAGGCGATCTACAGAATGGGAGAAAATATTTGCAAATGACATATCCAATAAAGGGTTAGTATCCTATATATATAAAGAACTTAAAAAATCCAACACCCAGAAAACAGTCAAATTAAAAGACGGGCAGAAGACATGAATAGACATTATATCTAGGAGAATCACAGGGTTATAGGGAATGGAGATTCCACTCTTTTTTTTGACAGAGATAGCAAGTGAGAACACAAGCAGGGGGAGTGGCAGGCAAAGGCAGAGGGAGAAGCAGGCTCCTCGCTGAGCAAGGATCCCAATGCAGGACTCAATCCCAGAGCCCTGGGATCATGACCTGAGCTGAAGGCAGGTGCTTAACTGACTGAGCCACCCAGGCGCCCGGAGATTCCACTCTTAAAAGGCTGGCATGCAGAATCACTCACCCCAGGATCCAATACAGAAGCAGCAGTTTTGAAAAGCTCCAAGACTATACGTGAAGGAGATATATTTGTTAATCTTAAAGCAACTGCTGTATGAGCAGGAGCATGCTAGAACTCTCTCCTGGGGTGGAGGCACTGGTGGGCACCATTTTTGCATTCTCCCTCTACCTTACTAGTGTCAGCACTGGTGGGCACCAGCTTTATACTCTTCTTCTAATCTGCTAGCACCAGTGTGTGAACCTTGCCCCCGCCCCACTCCTGTGGCCCCACCGAAGCAGGGTGGCTGGACACCACATGCACAGCCCGCAGGGGGCACACCCCTTTAGTACCTGGCTCTGGTGGCCAGGGAAACAGCATTTCTGGGCCTCACAAAGCCTGAAACAATCAGAGAAAGTTCTTGGCAGGCTACCACCCCCAGGGCACTGCACAGACAGGAGACTGAAACACACCCCATCTTCCTGTGGAGAAGACCTATTTACTAATCTTGGAGATGCAGGCTTCAGGTTTACCACACATCTGGAGGATATGGAAATGCTCCTCGGGAATACAGGCCAGAGGACACCATCTTTGTGCTCTTCCTTGGTCTTGCTATAGTGAGCCAGTGCCTCCCACAAGGGAACCCCAACTTCTGCAACTGTCACCAAAGTGACAGCTGTAGATCACCTGACCTCAAGGCCAGTAGGGCTTATGATTATGATCCAGTGGACTGTAGTACTTGCATACCTTAAAAACTGCTGCCTTAGGATCCAGCCTCTAATTAGCCTGAAACTAGATTATTGACTATCCTTCCTCTGGAATACTTACGGGTCTTGGCACACCCTCAACAACAAAGTCTTACCAAGAATAAATCAGGCTACTTAGATAATGACAAAGGTTTGAGAGATAATGAAGAGCTAAAGGAAGGTTTGGGGCGCCTGGGTGGCTCAGTTGGTTAAGCGTCTGCCTTCTACTCAGGTCATGATCCCAGCCAGGGTCCTGGAATTGAGTCTTGCATTGAGCTCCCTGGCTCAGCGGGGAGTCCGCTTCTCCCTCTTCCTCTGCCCCTCCCCCCTGCTCATGCTCTCTCACTCTCAAGTAAATAAAAACTTTAAAAAGAAATAAATTATCTTCTGGGCGCCTGGGTGGCTCAGTCATTAAGCGTCTGCCTTCGGCTCGGGTCATGATCCCGGGGTCCTGGGATCGAGCCCCGCATCGGGCTCCCTGCTCGGCGGGAGGCCTGCTTCTCCCTCTGCCACTCCCCCTGCTTGTGTTCCCTCTCTCGCTGTGTCTCTGTCAAATAAATAAATGAATGAATGAATGAATAAATCGATCTTAAAAAAAAAAAAGAAAGCAATCCCATTTACGACTGCATCAAAAAGAATAAAATGCCTAGGAACAAACTTAACCAGGGACGTGAAAGGCCTGTATACTGAATATCATACAAGACTTTGATGAAAGAAATTGAAAAAGACACAAATAAATGGAAAGATGTTCTATGCTAATAGATTGGAAGAAATAATGCTGTTAAATTGTCCATATTACCCGGAGTAATCGACAGATTCAACACAGTCCCTATCAACTTTTCAAAGGCATTTTCCATAGAATTAGAACAACAATTCTAAAATTTGTAGGGAACCGTAAAAGACACTGTGTGGACCTGCGTTTGCAAACACTCCCAGTTCAGTACCACGTCCAAGCTTACGTTCATGCTGCTGCTTGTAACTGGAAAACCGTCCTCACGTCATCCTACCGGCTTCCAGAAACGGGAAGTGCTCCGTGCAACTCTGGTCTCGATGAAGGGCCGTGGGCCAAGGGCGGCTCGCCTCCGGGAGCCCAAACTCAGAGGCGGGCGGGGGAGAGCGAGAAGCTCCAGGTCACGGGATCCTCTGTATTGGGGCTCCGAGACCAGCAGGGCGAGGGTCCCCGCAGCTGCCGCCCACTGGGCCTGTGAACCGGCTGGGACCGGTTGGGCCCTTCAAGTTTAGTCCCATCTTGCCAGGCCCCAGGCGGGACATGACCATCCCAGCCTCAGCCGCTGTCCCGTCAAAGGCACTCGAGGCCGAGGGTGCCGCCTCCAGGCACCCGGAGGACGGAGGGCTGGTGTGGGGCCGGGAGAGTGCGGGGCCGGGTTAGGGCCGCTGCTCACACAAAGGCGCACAGCCGGGTCCTACTCTCCTTCCTTGCCTCCTGTTCAGCCAACAGGCCCAGCCTCGGGGACGTCACCTGACGTCCCACCACCACGCCCGCAGGGGAACACCTCACTCCTGGGTTGTTACTGGACGAGTGACTGCCGCCCACTCACGAGGCACAGGCTGCGGGGTAATGTAGTTTCTGTCTTGCACGCGTACACGTTAGGATGGGCCTTTCCCGTGCTCCACAACCCCGGCCCAACAGTCCTGCGAGGGACCTGGGGAAGTACTGCTCTAGGGCTCCAAATACAAGGACCGTGCCCAGATTTCTGTGGCCACCTTGGGCGAAGCCCCATCCTGGGAGAGCTGTAACAGGAGACTTCTCCTTAGTGGCCTTAGGCAAGCCTCCTCAACCGCTGAGGAAAAAAATATACTTAAAAACCATAAAATAAAGTAAGTCCTGGGGGTGAAATATGCAGCATGGTGACTACGGTTAACAATACTATATAAAAAAATAACACTTAAAAGGCTTAAAAATAGGTGATATGGAGATAACTTGCGGCATATCGTGTACTGACGTTAAATAGTGCTCTAATCCAGTGGTTCCCAAACCGGTAGCAATAGCATCACACGGGAATATGTTAAAAATGCATCCAGAAGGGCCTCAGTCCATGCCTGAACCTGCAGCTAAATCCTGGGGAGGTGTGTGTGCAAACTGAAATCACTGAGGCTGGAGAAGATATCCCTGTGGAGGAGCAGAAATGAGAAGACATAACGAAGGTATAGTTTCATAATAACTTCTGCCTAGTTTTCATTGCCCCAAACTCATTTACATGGCTCATGCAAATGAAGCTGTATGTCCACAAAGGGAAAACTGGATCGGAGAGCATCTACCCACTTTCTATTCATCCGATATCCATTTTATTATTCTTCCTACATATTCAACACTACTACCCTTTGGGTGATAACCCAAAACTCCATGCCTCCATCTTAATGTTAATATTTATATTCTTTTTTTTTTTAAGATTTTAATTTTAAGTAATCTCTACACCCAACCTGGGGCTTAAACTCAGAACCCTGGGATCAAGAGTCTTATGTTCTACTGACTGAGTCAGCCAGACACCCCTAATACTTCTATTCTTAACTTAAAACCATACACAAAGTAAGTTACTTGTTGCCACTCACTCCCTATATAATTATGGTTCTGTGACATTTAGAAGGACCTAGTCAAGGATCTGAAGAAAAAAACCATGCCAACCTAGATTTCTATATATGTCAAAACCGTCTTTCAAGAAAGAGTACAAAATAAGACCATTTCAAACCAAAAATGAAGAATTTAATGGAAGATTAACACATATAAAATGAAATTCTAAAGGTTATATTTAAGAACTTTGGAAAGTAATCTCAGGTGAAATATTTACAATGATAGAAGGAATGGGGACCCAAGAGGGGAATGCCTGTGTGGATTGATACATCTGCTCATTATTTGCATTAAACATGAATAACATTTCCTTTTGCAGTCAGACTGATGGAATTAACATGCATAATCTCAACACATATACTGAGACAGAGCATACTAGTTAAACCTCTAAGTCCATTATTTTGCCTGAGAAGGAAAAGCATTTATAAGTTTGTGCTCTACTGTTTTTAAGTGTTTGTAAATTTTAGCTTAAACAATAACAAACAGAATAAGCTTTTTAAACTAGAATTTTTTAAAAATCTGGATTATAAGTAAGTTATTTTTTTTAAGGACCAGAAAAAGAACAAGCGAGGCAAAGAAAGCCACAAAATAAGAGGACATATTTAAAAACAAATATGTAAAATATTACATTAGGTAAGTAGGAAATAAATTAACAGTCAGTACTTTTTGATGGTTAAAACCTCCCTTCACAAGATACTTAATCTTCATCAATAAATTTCTAGGGCAGGTTTTGAATTTCCATTCAAAGAACAACTAACATTCTCTGGCATCCTCAGCCACCCCATCTCCACCAGGGAAAGACACCAGGGGGCAAAGAACGTCCTGGCGTTGGTTGCTGGGGAACCAAGACCGTATGCCGAGGGTCACCAAAATCTATAATCAAGCATCTTAAGGTCTAAAATCAGCTGAGAAGTCATCAGGACCTGCAGTATATTTTTACAAACAAATCCCATCAGCACATCTCCTGATGAGAAAGGAATAGGATGGCATGAAGGGGTAACATTAGTGAAAATAATTTTAACAACAGCTAACATTTAAGAATATCCACAAAGCAGACACCACGCACTTTTCAACACTATCCTTTAACCTGCATAACCACTTGGTGAGGTGCGTCAGTCAACAGTCTTGTTTCCTAGATAATGAAGCTGAGACTCACAAAGGATATTAGGTCACCCAGTTTACAGAGGAAGAGACCGAGAACCCAAAAAGTCCCTGAGTTGTGCTGTCATGGCTACTAGTAAGAAGCACAGCTGAGAAGGGTGCTCATCGGCCCTGCATGGCTTCCTGCTCAAATTCATCCCATCTGGGCAGGGCCAGGGCCCCTCAGCATCACAGAAATAAAGTCATGGCAAATTCGCTGCCCATGCAACCATCAAGGGGAGAAGGAGTTCTGCCTTTTCCTGTCCAAGAAAGGGAATCTTCAGCTTCGCCTGCTCACTCAACACACTAGGTGCTGACTGAAAACCTGGAACATAAGGACAGTCCATGTCACATTCCCATGGATGCAAAGGGCTCTCTCCTGAGGACTGAGGAGGGAAAGTCATTCCCCAGGGCTCACCCATCATCCTAATTATGCACACGTTCTGTTGGCTCTGCCTCCTAACATGTCCCAAGTCATCTTCTCCCAAACCAACTCCATTGCCACCATCATGGGCCAGTCCAATAACAGTGGACCCCTGGACCACCCAGTGGCCTCATTTCTCTCTCCCACATCAATTATTCCCTCTTCAGTACACTCTCCACGCAGCAGCCAAGGGCAAATTTAGAGACAAGACCATGCCACTGCCCTGCTGAATCCCTTCCTCAGCCTCCCAGAACAGTCAGAATAAAACCCACAAAGCCCTGTGCATCTGGCCCTGTTCTGTCCATCTCAGTGCTCACCACTCATTTCCTCCAGACACACTGGCCTTCAGCTGTTTCCTCTAATAAGGCCAGTTCTTGCCTGCCTCAGGGTCTTGGAACATGCTGTTCCTTTGCCAAAAATGTTCTTTCTTATCTTTGAACATAGCTGGGGCTCCTCCATCCTTCATGGGTCTGCATGATCTTACCCTTTGGGTACTGTCTGCTCCTCTGACCATGCTTTACAGTTTAACATTCATCTTCCCACTTTTACAAGAGAGGCCTGTGGGGAAGTGACATGACTGAGGTCACCCAGGTGGTGATAGGCACAGCTTGGAAGTGCTGGAATTCCAACTGTCCCCAGGGCCCAAGCCCTTAGTCACTGGACCACTCTTCCCAAAGGACATCTGTCCTCCATGCCTAAGTTTTGACCCTGATTATGCCACACAGGGCCTACAGGCACATTACTGTCTAGCAGCAGAGTTGCTATATCATACCTCTGTATTATCACGTGTTTTTCCCTTCTAGACAGCAAGGCCCAAGTCTCAGTCACCCATGTATTTCCATGACACAGGGCACATGCGGGGTAATGGGCACAAAGGATGGGGTTCTCATGACTCCTGCCCATCATACCAGCAAGAGCATAGCAGGCCCCTGTAAACACAGAAAGTTGGATGGAGAGACATGGACCATGAGGGAAGAGGGCCCTTCAACCACTGCAAAGCACATCGCGTCTGCTTTGGGACAAACTGAGGCTCAGGTCTCTTTGCAGGCCACATGACAGCAAAGCACTCTCAGGTGTGGAAAGAAGGTCCCTCTGCTGAGAACCACGTTGTGTTTTGGGAGAGTGGCCTCTAGTCTCTGTAGTGTCAGCGCTCAGCCACAGGTAAAGGTAATGCCACAGCCATAGCACAAAACTGTGCACATGAAGGAGGACACGGTATGCAGGGAAGCCTTGGATGTGAACTCTCAGATGCCAAGTTACATTTTCCCTCCGGTCAAACAATTTGCCACTGCAGTTACTTTAAGAAGGTCTCTTTAAGAAGAATTCAGTATGAGTTCTCTGATGTTGACTGAGGCCTGCCTTCTGGTCAAAGACCTTCCCACATCTCTTACACTTGTAGGATTTTACTCCACTATGAATCTTTTGATGAGTAGTGAGGGTTGAGCTGTAGCTGTAGGTCTTTCCACACTCATTGCACTCATAGAGCTTCTCCCCAGAATGACACCTCATGTGTCGTGTTACAGAAAAGCTGTTACAAAAGGCTTTCCCACATTCTTTGCACTCAAAGGGTTTTTCTCCAGTGTGGGTTCTATTATGCCGAATAAAATCAGAGTGGCGGGCAAAGGCCTTTCCACATTCACTGCACACATGAGGCTTCTCTCCACTATGAATCCGCTGGTGCTCAGTGAGGTGTGACCTGCGGCTGAAGGCCTTCCTGCATTCGATGCACACATAGGGCTTCTCCCCAGTGTGAATCCGCTGGTGTTCTGTGAGGTGTGACCTGCGGCTGAAGGCCTTCTCACACTCGATGCACTCATAGAGCTTCTTCTTAATGTGAATGCTGTAGTGTCCAGTGAGATCTGCCTTCCTGAGAAAGGCCTTCCCACACTTTTTGCATTTATAGGATTTTACTCTAGTGTGAATCCACTGATGTTGAAGAAGGAAGTGATTCTTAATAAACTCTTTCCCACATTCCTTGCATTTGTAGGATTTCTTCCCTCCATGAATCAAGGGGTCTCTCCTTGATCTATGTGATTCACACTCAAGGAGAGCATCTCCTGGAGAGACTTGCTCCTGTAAATCTTTTGTGCACAGATTTTTACCTGTTCCCAAATCATCACATTCAGGGTTCACCTTTCCAGGGAGGGTTTCCTTGTAGGGGACTGTCCCTGTCCTTGGGTACCCTCCCTGTTTTTCTGATGGTCTCTCTTGTTCCCGGGCTTCTCCCAATGTGGAAACACTGGAGTCGTCCTCAGTCAGTAACCTGTGGGGTGAGCATCCCTCAAACAAGCCTGGCTGAGAAGCAGAAGGCTCTGTGGTATTGGTTTTCGCTTTGTCATCTGAAGGGAATCCAATACACAAAAAAGTCCCATTAACAATGCCAACATAGAAGGAACAAAATCACCAAGCCAGTGGGAAAAGGAAGATGGAAACAGGGCCACTGATACCTGCTGGATTTTCACATCTCTGAAACTCAGCTTTGTTTTTTGTTTTTTTTTTTGCTCGTCCTTGAATTCTTGACATCTTTAAAGGGACAACCTTGGGGAGAATTTCGGGTAGGGGCCAGAGAAGAATCCCTTCCTTACTATCCAGAGGGGAGAGAAATGATGACACCATGTGCTGTGTTTGTTCTAAGAAAGGATGTCACAGGGAACACAGGGAAGGGGGCATCTAACCCAGCCTGAATGAGAGAAAGACAACTGGGAGGGGTCTTGAGATCTGAGTCCTAATGAAGCAAGAGTTACCACACAGAGAAAGTGAGAGGGTCCTGCTGCCAAAGGAGGCAGAGTGTACAGAGGTGCAGAGTCTAGAGAGAATCCTGGATGCTGAGGGAACTTCAGAGCATGAGAGGTTGGTGGAGATGTGGCTAGAGATGCAGACAGGGTGCAGCCTCCAGAGTTCGGAAGGGTGAGAGCAAGTACAGCCATTGCCACTCCCAGGACAGTATCTACAAGGCTGAGGGTGAGCAGGACTTGTCAGGGGGACATATTAAATCTACTGTGTGTAAGAAACAGCTAAGTGACTAAAACACAGACAAAAGCTAGTAGAGAAATTTGAATTATTTACTTCAAATATTAAAGAGAAGCTGTACAAATGGAGAAGTTAATAACAAGGTTGTCAACTCTCCTCAAATCTATCTGTAAGTTCATCACCAGTCCAGATAACATGATTTTCCATGAACTCAACAAGTTGATTCTAGAATTTGTATATATGTTAAAGGCTAAGAATATCACTGAAGAAAGAATAATAAGGAGATGGGGCTTGCCCTCCCAGTATTAGGGTTATGATGAAAGTAGAGACATCAAGACAGCATGGTGTTGGCATAGACGTAAGGAAAACTGGCAACAGGACGCAACAGTGCTCAGAAACAGACTTATGAATACATACAGCTTTCACAGACTGCAGAGGTGGCACAGCAGATCAGTGTGAAAAGAAGGGACTAAATAACCAGTGGAGCTGAAAAACTGGTAACCTACATGCAGGAAAAAATTCTTGCATTTCTACCGCATGTCATACACAAAGCTAATTCCAGGTTAGTAAGCAACAGAAAAAGAATATAATTTGACCTTGGTGTGAGGAAGATTTCCTAGCAAGACATGAAAAGCAGTAATCATAAAACAAAAGATAAATTGATCTGACTAAAAAAAATATGAATTTCTTTTAATCAAAAGATGCTTTAAAGAAAATTTCTAAAAAGCTAAGCTCCAATAGAATACAACTGCAGTCAGGAATATACAAAAAAAAATCTGACAAGTCAAAAAGGGAAGAGCAACCATCTTGGTGATTCCTGATGGAGACAAAGGGAGAGCAGGCAGGAGGAAGTGAGCCCAGAACATGGCAGGGACCGTGGGGAGGAAGGCATGCTGCTCCAAAGGCCTCTTCCACCAGCCAGGCCTCAAAAGATAGGAAGAAACTAAGAAGGAGGCTGCATGTCCCTGCATGGAGGCAAGGAGAAGACTTACCCAGTGAGACCAGGAGCCTGCAGGTCTCCCTCATCACCTTCCAGTACAGTGTCCTCTGGGGCAGGTCCAATAATTCCCACTCCTCCTGAGTGAAGGTGACAACCACATCTTTGAAGGTCAGCAGTGCCTGGAAAGACAAACACAGTAGCATTATGTGCTCTATGGCTATTGGGTGGGATCAGAGCCTGTAACTTAAGTCTCTGGTGAAGGTGCACAGAGGTCCCCCTGAATCACTAAGGCTTCTTGAGGGCCGAGCTCTGAGCTGGGCTTAAGGGGGAGGCAGCTATGGCTGACAGAGACGCCCTCCATGGTGGAAACAGTGGAGAATGACACGGACGTGGGAGCAGATGGTAAGTGGTCTGGGACATCAGAGGAACGGGGAAATAATCATGATGATAATTCCAACAATAAGAACAGCAGCAGCCAAAGCTGAGCCTCCCTGGTCCTTCCCATGTGCCTGCCCTGGACTGTGGGCTTCACATGCTGTGGTAAAGGGATTAAATGTCCACAGCTCTGGAGCAGACTCCCAAGTTTGGATTCAACCCCTTGAATCAACACTTGGCCTGCTGTGTACCTTGGGGAAGCCATTTAATTTCTCTGAGCCTCAATCTCCCCTGTCAGTATAATAATTCTCTCACTTTATCAGGTTATTTGAGAATCCAAGGGAAAACATTCATAAAGCCAACACTAGAGTCTCTGGCTCATGACAGTGCTCTGTACATTTATTAATCCTTCTATCACCATGAAGATAAATGCCATCATCAGCTCCACATCACAGTCTGAGTTGAGGCTCGGGGAGCTACAGTGAGTCACCTGAGAGTTCCCAGCCTACACAGCAGAGGTAGGATTTGAACCTAGGTCCTTCCGGCCCAGGTCTGTAGTAACCCTCACACTCCTCCATTACTGCAGGTGAAGCCCTTCTTTTTTATTTTTTTTTAAATAAAGATTATTTATTTGAAAGAAAGAGAGATGGTGGGAGAGCATGAGCAGGTGGTGGAGGGAGTGGCAGAGGGAGAAGGAGAAGCAGACTCCCCACCAAGCAGGGAACCCGATGTGGGGCTCGATCCCAGGACCCTGAGATCATGACCTGAGCAGAAGGCAGACGCTGCAGACGCTTAACGACTGAGCCACCCAGGCGCCCCAGGTGAAGCACTTCTAATGACTGTTGCTGTTAATCTGCTTCTAGATCCCTGACCACACTTCCATGGACATGGACAAGAGGATGGGAGCCATCCTCACCCTCCTCATGGGAGAGGCACTGAAGGGGGCGCCACTCATCCTGGGAGTGCCAGGGCCTGGGCTAGCTCCCCACACCCACTTGGGTCCCCCAGCCTTCTCGGACTCCCCAGGAGATTCCACGGTGAGCTATCAGTCAGTTTCCCCTTCCTGAGTCCTGACAGCATGTGTCCCTGAGTCACGAATACCGTAAGGACCAGGGAACCCAAGTGGGTGAGAACAATGCCACTGAGGCCATAAGAACAAAGGCAGCAGCCTCCGACTGGCTGTGATGTGTGTCCTGGGTGAGGGCGGGGTGAACATCCAGCAAATGACCACACATGCTCCCCTTCCCAAGACACATCTCAGCAGGTGGGGGGTGGGGCTTGGCAGTCACAAGGCCCTCTCGTGCCTCCTTAAACTCTGTCCTCACTGCCTCTGTCCACGAGGTTCCCTGTCTGGGATGGCTCCTCTTCCCCTCCTTGTTCCCAAGCTCACCAGCAGGAGAAAGCCCTGCCCACCTTACAAAGTTTAATATAGGTGAAATCCTCAGGCCTCCCCAGCCCACTGTGGTTGGGAACATAGGCTCTGGTAGCTAATGGACAGTATGTGAGTTTCAACTACTTAAGAGCTGTGTGACCTTGGGTAGGTAACTTAACGTCTCTGACCCCTAGTTCCTCTTCTATAAAGCAGGGATGATAACAGAACCTAACTTTGAGGAGATGGGAACTGAATGAGATGAAACATAATAACTGTCCCTCAAAGCAAATCAAGGGCTCGGTGAAATCCAGCTATTACCACTGTTTGGTTATGATTATTTTTCCTCCTCGCTCCTCAAGCACCCTGGAAAATCTCAACCTGGCACTCCACTCTGCACAAAAATGCTAGCTCCCAAGCATGCGCGTACTAGGGGTACTTTAGCTAGAACTAGAAAGATGAAGAAGTGGCATTTGAGCAGAGGCCTGAGGAATGCACAGGGATGCCCTGCAGAGTTCCAGAGACAGTGTCCTGGGCAGAGGGAACTGGCAAGTGAGCAAGAGCTTGGCAAGTGGAGGATGGCATAGCTGCAGGGCCGATGGGGAAGAAAGGAAAGGAAGATACGTGGGTGGACACAGAGCAGTTGCAGGGACAGGTGCAGCAGGCAATGGGGGGAGAGGGTTTGAACGTAGATTCTAAGTGTGATGAGAGCCCACTGTGGGGAGTCTCATTCTCCAACTAGCTAACAAGGTCCCGTTACAGCTCTGGTGCTGTTATACGCCTGGCGACAGAGCTTCAAAAAGGAACCACAGCCCCCGTTGGAGAAAGATCCCCAACAAGGACTAAATAACTGAGCAAGGTGATGCAGATGGCCTTAAGAGTTCTGAGGCCAAGAAAAAAGGGGACAAGATTAGAGAGATGGGCTCATTTCAGAAGGAAAGCTGGGGATGACCTTGCTGAAGGCGGGCACTGGCGTGGCTGGAATGAAGGGAGGGGGACATGTACCGGAGAGAAACCCGGGGTCCGTTGTGTGTTTACATCTAAATGCACACTGCCACCACTGAATCTTTAATGCATCTACTTTTCGCATAAAAGTAAACGTCTTATAAGTGGTAAGCCAGCTTTACTTGTAATAAACAGACGGCAAATACAAAGATGAATCCAGTAACCTTCTTGGCTCCCAGTGCCTGAGGGCCCTTTCCTTTTCTTTCTTTTTAAAGGTTTTATTTATTTGTATGACAGAGAGAAAGAGCACAAGCAGGGGAAGCAGCAGGCGGAGGGAGAGGGAGAAGCAGGTTCCCCGCTGAGAAAGGGACCTGACACGGGGTTCAATCCCAGGACCCCGGGATCATGACCTGAGCCAAAGGCAGGCGTTTAACCAACTGAGCCACCCAGGTGCCCCTCGAGGGCCCCTTTCATCCTAGCAGAGAAGCAGTGATTCCAAAAATATTGCTCTCACTGTGAGTCTGCCCCTAGGCTCTCTCTTCCCCTAGTCCTCGGCTGGATACAAGCCTGAGACAGGGGACACCCCAGGGCAGGATTCCCCTGGGGTAAGTCCCTAAGATCGTCACAGGACAAGGGGCTCTGCTCCCTGAGAACAGTGTCCAGAGTGATGCTACCTGGGCAGTGTTGGACAATGGAGGACATACATCACACACAGGCCCTCTCTGACCCCCTCAAGGCAAGGGGAGGAAATGTCAATATGCCCATTGAACCCGAGAGATGGAAGACAAAAGCACTGATCAGACTTACTCAAGCTCACAGCCCTGGGAAGGGCATAGCCAGAAGGGCCCCTGAAGTCTCTACATTGTTAAATGGGCTTTCCTGAAGCTCGGTTCATTCAGACGGTGCAGGGACGGGAGGATTCCAAGAAACCCCATTTCTCTCTCGCCCACACCGCCGTAGGGAGAAGACCAGGGCAAAGGCCTCCTTGGACCCCTGAGATCACAGAAATGAATGGTCACGACCGGTATTTACTGGGCATTCCCTGCATGTGCTGTGCTGCTTTTCACACTCTGCCTCCCACATCTGCCCCCAGGACCCCAGAGGGAAGACACTGCAATTAGCCCATTTCACAGCCAAGGAAGCTGACTGTATCCCACTGCGGTGCGGCAGCAGAGCCTGGAGCTGAACCCAGGCTGTAGGCTGTGTAACTCGTTTTGCACACCTGTGGCACGTGCCTCGGCTGCGAGGGCGGCTGTGGGTGAGGCGGGGAATTCCAGGTACGATGTGGGGGTTGCAGGGAGCCCTCCCCCTGCTGTCCCTGCCTCCTCTCCACTCTATAGCTAGAGAAAGCCTATTAAGACTTGACACAAATCACGTCCCTCCTCTCCTCCACATCCTCCATGGCTCCCACCAACCTCAAAGAGGCCCAGTTCCTCAGCCTGTCATTCCAGACCTGACTCCCATCTCGGTGCTCTCTGTTCCCACCAGGCGACACGGAGAGCTGCCGAGTCTGTCCAGCTCAGCCTCCGCTCCCCGCATGTGCACCTCCTGGTGCACGTGCCTGGGACACCCCTGCACGCCTCACTGATGGACGGAGCTGGGAACCCTTCCGTATCAGGGCGGGCCCCCAGACGCAACGGCACAGTTAGGGGAAGTGATGAGACCCAGGACAACACTATGCTCGTGGTTGGGGGTCCCCAGGGCCTGAGGGGTCATGCACTCACCTGTGCCGGGTCCATCTGCTCCTCCGCTGCCTCCGTGGGACCCTGCGCGTGGACCGAGGGCCGCGAAGAGTGGGAGGCCAGGGACGGGCCCAGGGGCTCTGCTGACCCGCCCCACACACCCTCAGCCCTGCCTCCGTGCAAAGGGGACACGACGCCTCTTCTCAAGCCTCCCTGGCCCGCGGCCTCAAACCCACTGAGCGTCCCGCAGCCGTGACCTCGCCAACAGACCCGGGAACACGCGATATGGCCTCCGGGAGGCCGGCGCCGTAGGTCTCGCGTGATGCGGGATCCCAGCCCTGTGCTGTGATTGGCCCAGCACTACCGCCTCTCGCCGCTGAGCCTGCTGGGTAATACGGTTGCTGCCGCTTCGCCTGCCGTCTCAAAGAGCCTCCCTCCAGAAAGCGCCTCAAAGAAGCCGCGGCGCCTGCCTGAGGGCCTCTGGCGATGACGTCATCACGCTCTGCGGGTGGGGCCAGGCTGCTTCCCTTCTTAATCGGCACCGCCGCGTTTCTGGGGCACAGCTTCTCCGATTAGAAGTGCTGCGCGGTATCGTTTCACGTGTGCCCCAAGTTGAGGCTCCCAGAGGGACGCGGCGGACGGCGGTAGCAGAGAGTCCGCCCCTCCAAGGTTAGCCCTAATGCGCACCGTCTTTGCTACTCTTCAGTTCCGGGGAGACTGAAGTTTTGAGAGTCAATTCTGTGGAATTCGGTGATGGTCAGAGACGAGAGAGAAAATGCTTCCGGGGTGCAGGTTGAGGGGGGAAGAGGGCAGAACTGTCAGACAGCCTTAAATCGCATGGCCAAGGCAGTGTCTCCTTTTCCCTCAGAAAACGTTGTTTTCCTGTCCGGATACTCACGGACTGTATCCCTATCCAACCCAGCGAGCAGCAGCGTCTCATCAGTGGGGTACTTCTTACTGCACATTCCAAGGTGTATCCTATTTCTTTCAGTAGTATGAAACCTGAGATCTATTTGAAAAGGAGCGGTATTTGTCAAATTTCATTTTCTATTGGGATGGTGACTGTAACGGTCATGGTCAGAGAATGTGCAGACTGACCGTCTGAACCCAGAGATAAATGGGTTTTCTTGATCTCAATCTGTTTGCTATAATTGCAATGAGAGTATGCACCAGGGGAATTGAAATTATCTCTGAAAACCATTTGTGAAAAGTAAGTTACTGCCTACCAGTTTTAGTCTCCTAGCAAAATTATGCACGAGGTTACTAATTACCTCATGCTATGCATTCACATTTATTCAATGAAAATCCACTGTGAGAAGGTACCCAGTGTTCTCATCATATCACATCTTTATTAATGAGAAGTTGCACGTGATTGTGGTCACACCGCTCCATGTCCTTAGATAAGAATGTGGCTTCTCCTCCACTGGTCAGCTTATATGTCACGCTTAGTCAAGGATGACTCAAGGGTTGTGCCCCAGCTGGAAGGATGGATTTGTCCTTAACTGAGATGGGAAGGGGCGGTGGTCGTGCAGATGGAGGAGCTTGGAAACATGAGGGTCTCACTTTTGAGCCTCTTTTGAATCTACTAAGCATCCAAATGAGGCAGACTGTAGAAATTTCAATATAGAACTGTAGGGGTCTTTTTTTGTAAAAAATGTCAGCATTTTGATTCACTGATAGATTGATTTCTAGAATGCTCATAGCTCTGCAATCCAGACTCCTTGACAGAAGAAGAAATTAATGCTCAGAAATAACACAAAGTAAAATGTCTCATATATGGCTTTTTGCAGTTATAGGTAAGTCCAATATTTTAGAGAAGTAAATATAGAAGCGGTTTAGCTAGGAAGTATTTAAACACTGCTTGACCTGCTGTAACAAAAGGAGTGTTCCTATGTCTCAAACTAGGACCACCTGTGGTACCGTTTACACTCTAGAGCTGTGTGTGAGATCAGACTGGTGTTGATTCCAGATGAGGCCACACCCTCGTGTGACTCCTTGCCTTGCCTCATGCTCATTCCTTGACCTTTAATTTTTCCTGATAATTTCTCCTCAATCAATCACATGTCATTGAACCTTGTGCCAGCTTCTGCTTCTACAAAACCCAACCTCAGACAGGACACATCTGGTGAAAACCTAAAATATAATCAGGTGAAGTATACCCAGGATATTAAGGTTTCTTTTCCATAACAAGACGAGCAAGGAAGATCAAGAAAACTTGCTTAAATGTGTCCTGATATGAACAAAGCTCTGCAATTTTAGAGGAGAGTTAGAATGTGTTGCTGAATCTCTTTGTGGGGGAGTGCTTGTTTCCCTCCTCAATACCTGATGAGCAGGGGACATGGTGTTCTCTGCTGTGTGACTTCATGTCTGAGGCAGATCTCAAATGGTTGTGTCTTACACTAGATAGTTCTTTAATTTTGGCATTTCCTTCTAGTGCAGGTGTTCTCAAACCTTAGGGGTACATCAGAATCACTGGAGGAATAAGAACACAGAAGCCCCTCGGTCACTGAGGTAAAAAAGAGCCTAAGCATTTGTGTTGATAGCAAGTTGCCTAAGTGCTTTTGAAATGACATGGTTTGAGTGTCTTGGCTGTTCAAGGATTGCAAAGTAAGAATGAAGATTAAATGAGTGAAAATATATAGAGTTTTTTTTTCTTCTTTCTTTCTTTAAATTTTTTATTGTTATGTTAGTCACCATACATTACATCATTAGCTTTTGATGCAGTGTTCCATGATTCATTGTTTGTGCATAACACCCAGTGCTCTACGCAGAACGTGCCCTCTTTAATACCCATCATCACCAGGCTAACCCATCCCAAAAATATATAGAGTTTTTAAAACAATACCTGGAAGGGTCTGAAAATCATTATTGCTATTAGTGCAGTAACATAAGACGCTGAAGGTGGTTACGAATAGGAAAGCACTCTGTGGATGGTTAATTGCAGCCTATGTTTCCTGAAAGGCTCGTTGCAGGTCCAAGAGAAAGTACAGGGTGGAGAATGAAACCTCTAACCCAGGTAAAGGAAGGAAGAAAATCTTACTTCTTGAAGCAGCAAGATCCCATCCTAGATAGGTCTCCTGGAGATAGGGGATTCTTTTATTTATGTATGTATGTATGTATGTATGTATTTATTTTATTTTTAGATGTTATTTATTTATTTGACAGAGAGAGACACAGCGAGAGAGGGAACACAAGCAGGTAGAGTGGGAGAGGGAGAAGCAGGCTTCCCACAGAGCAGGGAGCCCGATGCAGGGCTCGATCCAGAGACCCTGGGATCATGACCTGAGTTGAAGGCAGACAACCGACTGAGCCACCCAGGTGCCCCAGGGAGATTCTTTTATAAGGTGAAGTCACACACAAGAAGAATGAATGTGTATCATCAGGTCAATTTCTATTACAGAGAGTGATTCCATTTCCTACTGGGTACTAGAGTTCCTAGCATTAGAAATATGCTAAATGGGAGAGAGCAGAATTTCTCAGGCTTGGAAAGGACCTCCAGGACTACAAAGCGGTTTTCATTGAGCTGAGCCAGGGATATATAGTCTGTTGAGTAGACTACCAATTACAGTCATCAATTGTGAAGTGTCACCATATAAGAGAGTTAGAAACCAGCCTGACTTCTGAAGGTTGGTAGAGTATCAGATATCTGAATATTCACCTTCCTCACTTACACATCCTCCATCTACTCCTTTCTTTTCTCAAAGACCCAGTTATGGTGTCCAGGCAGCACAATAATTTCCAAATCCACAATATAATTCCCAAACCCAGGGTGATATATTGGGCCAAGGACAGCCACTGATAAAAGAGATGGCAGCAATTAATTCTATGACCACCTCTGACCCCCTAAATTCCCACAATTGACTCCATTTCTTTCATGTGCCCCTTAATTTCCCTGATCCTTCCCTTGTCCTTTCACCTGTGGGCTGAGCACTGGCTGACCATCACAGCTTTGGTGTGATGTGTGAGGAAAGGAATGTTATTATGTCAAGGGCTGGGAAGAAGAAGAAAGACTCAGGGCCACTGTTACTTCCTCAGTGGACGCTGTTGGACGTGGAAGCACTGACCTCACCGACAGAGATCCTACATGATCCATGGTAATAAATTCTGAGAGGGGAATTCAGAAAAAATTTGCTCAGCAGGAAGGCCAGCAGAGGGGAGTTAAGAGAGACCTTGCACAATATTTGTGGTTAAATTATCATCTTTTTGGAAGAATCTTCATCAACTGCAGACAGCGTTCCTTCCTTGGATTGAGGAAATGAGGAGGGAGAAGTGGGGTAGTGTGTCACTATGAATATTCACTTTAACTTTGTATATAGATGAGTCAATTCAAGATATTTATAGAAAAAAGTCATTTAACACTAATTTAATTAATTAACACTAACAAGACTAAATTTATGAAATCACTAAGTATAACAAAAATATATGATAGAACTATAACCAAAAAAAGCAAAAAAATTAGAAAAAGGGAAGAACTGAGAATCACTGGGAATAGACACCATAAAATGATTTTAAATAAGAGATGGTATATCAATAGACATGGCAATTTCTTCCATCAATTTCTTCAGTTTCTTTCATCATTGTCTTATAGATTTCAGTGTATAGGTCTTTCACCTCCTTGGTTAAATGTATTCCTAAGTATTTTATTCTTTTTGATGTAATTTAAACTGTAATAATATTTAAAGAGTTACTAATTAAGCAAGCAAATTTAAAATTAAATTCTTATTAATAATTTTAAATAAGGAGAGCTGACATTTTTACTCATAGTTTGAACTCCTATACTGACCTGTTATTGAAAACAAGCAAACAAATGTTCAGCTTTCTTGGCCTGTTGTAAGTGTTCACTCAGAACTCTCCATCACCATCCTTTCTTATTTCGTAGTTGGCTGCTCTCCCCACCTCTTGACAATCTAAACACACAGGATTTCTTCCAATCACTTGAGGCTCCATAGGATCTTTCCAGGTGATTTGTTTCTGTCAGAAAGAACTGAACTCAATTATGATTCAAAAATATGTTTAAAAAACACTTGCATGTATTTTTGTAAGACCAAGGTGAGAGATTCCCCCAAATTCCTTAAACTTAGAAATTTCCTTCCTTTTTAAACTTTTTATTTTTTTTTTATTTTTTAAAGATTTTATTTATTTATTTGACACAGAGATAGCGAGAGCAGGAACACAAGCAGGGGGAGTGGGAGAGGGAGAAGCAGGCTTCCTGCTGAGCAGGGAGCCTAATGCGGGACTCGATCCCAGGACCCTGGGATCATGACCTAAGCTGAAGGCAGACGCTTAACGACTGAGCCACCCAGGCACCCCCTTTTTAAACTAAAAACGATTTTATTCATTTTTTTTGAGAGTGAGGGCATGAGTGGGGGGGAGGGGCAGAGAGCGAGGGAGAGGGAGAAGCAGACTCCCTGCTGAGCAGGGAGCCCCATGTGTGGGGTTCAACCCCAGGACCCTGATATCATGACCTGAACTGAAGTCAGATGCTTAGCCAACTGAACCAACCAGGCGCCCCTCTTTTACACTATTTCAAAATTCTCTGAACTTCTCCTTTGAAGATCCTAACACAGAATGAGTAATCTTTGTGTACTTAAATATATGGTGTTCATTTTAGCACCTTAAATATATGGTGTTCAGCACCTCTGTTATAAGACAATGGGCTTTTCCTGACCTTATTTGCCATGATGTCATAATTTCCTATCACACAGTAGTTAATAAAATGTTAACAAATGTTTAAATGAATGATTAAACGCTGTTAAAACAGACTCAGCACTTTAACCAGATTGGGAAAACAATTTGTCCTTGCCCTACAGACAAGGCAGAACTGAGAGACTCAAGTGTCACTGACCATGAGCACAAAAGGACTCAGTGCTGGAAAACATGATGAGAGGAGTATAGTGCTGTTCACTTTCCACTGGATTTGCAACCACAGTCATCCAAACAGTCAAAATAGCATAGATTGAATAAATAGTAACAAAGGAGCTCGCCAGGACCAAGATGGTTCCTGTGGCTTTGGCCTCGTGGGACGTTTTGGGGGCAAGGCTGTTGTTGCGAATGTGCTGTACTTGCTGCCTGGGCCTGAGCTGGATGAAGATCATGGAGCTACTTGCCCATACCATGAAGCCCAAACTCATAAAGTCAAGGGGAAAATGTATGGCTGTATATAATATGTTAAATCTCAATACCCTATTCCAGGAACAGTATCCATTACTTTTCCACACTAAGGTTTTTGCTATGTGGTGGAACACTCATTATTACAGAAATAAATGAATTTATCAAGAGATGTAGGATCCAGCAGAGGAAGCAGCAGAAGCCAATGAACTTTGGGGATTTAATCTTGAGCTCCATCCACCTACAAATACTAGGGTTCAGTTTAATAACTTGGTAGCCATTGAGGAGACAGATAGTGCTGAAGGAAACCCCAGTGCACACTCTGTAATAATAAAAGGTAAGTTTACAGGCAGCATCATTCAGGAAATATCGGGATCCAAAAGTTACCATTGTTTGAGGGATCCCTTTGGAAAAAAGGACCATGGAGTTAGCTAGGACCAGATGATTAAGAATCAAGTCTGTAGGTCTCAACTTGTGTCCAGTGAGCAAAGAGAAAGTATAAAGACAAAGAAGGGATGAATTTCCTAGGATCCCAACTCCCGTCTGAGTGATGAAGATAATGCCCAATTCCAATTTGCCAGAACCCATTGCATCAACATCTAGGGGCTGATTTTAATTGAAGTCAGAAGAATGAGAGGAAAAAAGCAGAAATAAATGCCTTGTCAACACTATGCAGAGTACTTTTCAGCACTTATTCTAAAACTTATTTTCTCACTTTAAGTGGTTATTAATTTTATGCTGCTTGTGTGTGTGTGCAATGGCAATTCACTGACGAACTGGATTAGAAATAGCCTCTGATAGGGGCACCTGGGTGGCTCAGATGGTTAAGCGTCTGCCTTCGGCTCAGGTCATGATCCCAGGGTCCTGGGATCAAGCCCCACATCGGGCTCCCTGCTCTGTGGGGAGTCTGCTTCTCCCCCTGCTCACGCTCTCTCTCTCTCTGTATCTCTGTCTCGAATGAATAAATAAAAAAATCTTAAAAAAGAAATAGCCTCTGAAAATCATAAAACTTGCTAAAAGACTATAACTTAATTATTCCAATAACTAAAATGAAAGGATATGTAACATGATAGAGGTGCTAATTATCACTAAATGGCAGTCATATTACAATATATAAATGTATCAAATTAACATGTTGTACACATTAACTTGCACAATGTTATATGTCAAATATATTTCAGTGAAAAAGTAAAGTCCATTAAAATAGAAGGAAGAAAGAGAGAGAAAGAAAACTCTGCCAAATGAACAAAAACAAAAGAAATAACCCCAATGTCCATCTATAAGTTTGTGGGTGATCGAATGAGGGCACAACTGCACGCAGTTCTCAACAGTTGTGGGGATGAGGTCAGGAGATCTTTGTATACTGAACTGGTCAGTATTGTTTCAGTCTTTTTCCCAACATGATTGAGAAATTAGGAAACCGGGCGCCTGGGAGGCTTAGTTGGTTAAGCGACTGCCTTCGGCTCAGGTCATGATCCTGGAGTCCCGGGATCGAGTCCCGCATCGGGCTCCCTGCTCAGCAGGGAGGCTGCTTCTCCCTCTGACCCTCTTCCCTCTCGTGCTCTCTATCTCTCATTCTCTCTCTCTCAAATAAATAAAATCTTAAAAAAAAAGAGAGAGAAATTAGGAAACATCGTGAGCATAAGCATATGAATAACATCGTGAGATAAAGAAATACAGGAACGGATCAATCCACAGAGCAGTCCTTGGAGGGTAGAGAGTGTCAGATTAGGGTGACAACAAGACAACTGAGGCACTTTAAAATCTGTTTAAATTCCAGGATAACATTTACAGGATTATATTCTTTTATTCATATCCCCATAATCTTTTTGCCCTGTTTATCTTTACACAATATTTGCATTTCTGTACATGACAGATAAACGAGCCTTCACTGGTCTAAATGAGAAATACGGTGAACAGTCTTCCTGAACTTGACAGAAATTTAGAGATACGTCATTGAAGACTCCATTTAGCACAGCATACCCCTGCTTAAAACAAAACAGAACAGAACACCAAAACAACATGCACAGACACACACCAGCAGCAGCTATCACACAGACACTAGGTGTCTACTCAGAGTGGGAGCTCGCCTTTATTATGTTAGTACTCACAACCCTGTATTTTGATGCCCTTAGGGTGAATGCTGTTCTGGTCACTCTGTTTCGTGCGAAGAAGTGAGAGAAGTTTCAAAACAATTTAACTGAGGAGAGGGGACATGTTGGGCAGCCCTGAGGCAGTTTGACAAGACTGGCGACATGCCTCTGGTTTCCTCAGCAAATGTTTTCCTGTTTCTATGTGTTTGGTCTTCTTAGCTTGCTTGCTTGCTTGCTTGCTTTCTCTCTCTCTCTCTCTCTCCCTCCCTCCCTCCCTCCCTCCCTTCCTTCCTTTCTTTCTTTCTCTATCATCTTTCTATCCATCTACTGTCTAATCCTGGATTTCCTGAGATAAGTATTTTCTAAGAATATGATACTTACCTGAAAAGAAAAGCTATTTACACAGTTTAGATTTGCCCCCAGGACAAGGACTGCCGCCACAGCATCTGCGAAGTATCTCAATAGCACACTTATGCCAGAGATAGAGGTTTGGTCCGTGATCTCATCTGCTTGCCAAGAAGTGATTATCATTTCACCTGTAAGTGCAGTGACAGTGTCTGCATGGGGAGTAGAGATTAATTCTAATTAATCCCAAAATAACTAAAAAATATTTGGGATTGCAAAAACTTCTGAAAGCTATTAAAAGTGCTAATAGGAAAGCCGTTAAGAGTGGCAGAGGGACACCTGCATGGCTCAGTCAGGTAAGTGTCTGACTTTGGCTCAGAAGAAAATAAAATCCTTTTTAAAAATTTGTTTAAAAGAGAGTGGCAGAAACAGATGGGAAGAATCTACTTTTGAAATAATTTAGTTCTAATAGAATGTGAAAGAGTACCATTTTATCTAATCAGTGAAAGAAAGAGGCTGATCAAATTTCTTAGTCAGTTTGAGGGCTCTGTTTACAGAAGATAATTCCTTCTCATTCCTGAGAGCACTGAGGGCAGTGAAATTGAAGGAAAAAACAGTGTAGGCGGAGGGAGAAAGTGTTTCCGGAGTTGTGTGAATGAATAGGGTATTGTGGTGTGATTATTTGTTCAGTATTTTAACAAACATTTATTGTGTAGTTTATGGGTTTCAGGCACATTTCTAGGCATATGGAATATATCAGTGCACAAAATATAAATAGAAATCCTGGAATTTACTCTGTAGTTGATGGAAAGGAACAAACAATGCATCTGTGTTACTAAGTCACATAGTACATTAGAAGGTGATGGGTCCTTTAGAAACAAGAAGAGCAGGGTACAGGTGATAAAAAGATCAGGGATTTCAGATGGATTAAAGTTGTGATTGGCTGTCAATAGTTGGACTCATAGTGAAGATAACATCTGAGGAAATAGTTTACATGATGCAGGAAGACATGTTCTTCCTTTCCAATTGTTATATATTTATTTTCTTGCCTTATTGCACAAAATAGGATCTTCAGAAAAATGCTAAGAGGGCAAAGAGCAGCCATCCTCCTTTTGTTTTAATCTCATGGGAATATTTTAATAATGAGCCCTGAGTTATGATATTTGCAACAGTATTTTTGTTATTTATGTTATTTATAAAATTAAAGATTAAAGGTATTATTTATAAGATTAAAGAAGATCTGTCTTATATCCTTATATGCATATACGTTCATGTATGTGTATACATATGTAGATATATAATTTCTGAACATATGTGTTATTTGTGAACATATATATATTGTTTTTTGAACACCTTGAAAGTATGTTGGGAACGTTGTATCCCTTGGCCAAAGAACCCTTTGGTGTATATTTCCTATATAAATTGACATTATCCTACATAACCTAGTTCAATATTCAAAACCAAGTAATTTAATATTGCTTTAATAGTATTATTTAATTCATAGTTCATATTTAAATTTTGTCAGTTCTATGAATGCCCTTTTACAGCTAATTTTTTCAGTCCAGAGTCAAGTTCAGTATCAAGAATTGCATTTATTTCTCATTTGCTTTTATTCTCTATTGATCAGAAACAGTTTCTCACTCTTCAGAAGTGTTTTTTCTTGTTGTTTCTAAAAAGTACAGGCCAATTATTTTGTAAAATTTACCTCGGCTAGTGTGTCATGAGGTTTCTTAATGATTAATTGAGTTTTGGCATTTTTGTGGCAAGGAAACCACAGAAGTATTGCTTTGTCCTTCTCAGTGTGTTGTATTAGGAGGCATGTAATGTCTGTTTTCCTGTTATTGGTTATGGTTAACTTTTTCACTTTGTCCTTCTGATCTCCCTACACAAAAGTTACTATTTTTCTGGTATAATTGTAAGTTATTAGAGGAAGGATTCTTTGAAAATGTATAAAAATTCTTTTCCTCATTATTTTGCATTCTTTTAAGAAATGGTCAATGAGGAGACAGAGGAGGGGCTCAGGAAAACAAAGTTTATGATACTCACATGTTCTCGAAACAGGAAGCATACCACAAAGGGCCACATGGGAAAGACACCAGGGTGGTCAGGAGGTAAGAGCAGAAACAAGGAGAAGGTTTAGGGTACCACCTTTATTTGGGTTTCTGGGGGACAGGCAAGGCAGGCCAGGTGAACAATTTCGGATTGGCTAGTATGAGTAATTTTAGGCTTTGGGCTTTGTAGGTGGTCCCTAGTTGCTTGGTACATGGCTGTTTCAGCTGACAAGATTCCAGGCTATTGTCCTTGATCTACTTCTGCTTCCATCTGGAGAAGCAAATATGACTGTTCCTCTTGGGTCAGCGTGAATGCTCTTTCCATCTGTGTTCTCTAGTGTGCTTACTATCTGATGAATTTGTTTTATCCATTTTTCTGAAGCTGTATTATCTTTTCAAGCTGCTCACCATCTGTGAGCAGGGTTAAGTAGTGTCTTTTGAAAAAGATTATGTCCAAATCTGAATCCCAGATACCTGGGAAATGACTTATTTGACAATAGGGTCTTTGTAGATATAATTTAATTAAGGATCTTGGGAAGAGATCATTTTGCATTTAGGGTGGGCCCTA
This sequence comes from Callorhinus ursinus, assembly GCF_003265705.2. NCBI lineage: Eukaryota > Metazoa > Chordata > Mammalia > Carnivora > Otariidae > Callorhinus > Callorhinus ursinus. The sequence goes on from NW_027397162.1 coordinate 596,066, forward strand.
AGTCCAATAACTGATGTCCTCATAAGAGAAAGGAGAAGAGATTTGATATTCTCAGAGACACAAGGGAAGAGGCCACGTGAAGATGCATGCAGAAACTGGAGAGAATGCATCTACAAGCCAAGGGATACCAAGGATTTCTGGAAACCACCAGAAGCTAGGTGAGAGGCATGGAACAATCTCCCTCAGAGCTTCCAGAAGGAACCTACCTTGCCAGCCTCTCGATTTCAGACTTCTGATTTTTTTAACTAAAGAGAACAAATTTATTTTGAGCCACCTAGTTTGTGGGATCTGTTACAGCAGCCCCATGGAAGATGACAAACCTTTTCTCTTCTTCGTGGAAAACAGATACCTTCGGTGTGGTCAGTATGGCCAATGAATACTTTTCCTCAGTATCTTCTCTTCAGTAAAGACCGATTCTGGTTATCTCAGGCCAGCTAGACCCATGACAATTTCACACAGGGCTCTTTTAGAGCATTTTGGCCAATTATGGTTTGGCCACACATCTGTTTTTGCCACAGACTGCTTATTTTTTTTATAAAGATTTTATTTATTTATTTGCCAGAGAAAGAGGGACAGCTAGAGAGGGAACGAAAGCAGGGGGAGCGGGAGAGGGAGAAGCAGGCTCCTGGCTGAGCAGGAAGCCCGATGCAGGACTTGATCCTAGGACCCTGGGATCATGACCTGAGCTGAAGGCAGACGCTTAACGACTGAGCCACCCAGGCACCCTATAGACTGATTTTTTTTTTTTAAAGATTTTACTTTTTTATTTTAGAGAGAGAGACAGAGAGAGCGAGAACATGAACAAGGGGAGGGGCAGAGGGAAAAGGAGAGACTCTCAAGCAGACTCCATGCTGAGCTCAAGGACCGGCAGGGTGCTCAATCCCACAACCTTGAGATCATGACCTGAGCTGAAACCAAGAGTGTGACCCTTAACGGACTGAGCCACCGAGGCACCCCAGCCATAGCTTGCTTATTGCTGAGGTGATATCTGAATACATTTTATGGGCCCTAAAATGCTCATTGTCCCTAGGACATTATATGGGAAGTAGTCATCCTCAATTCTATTGTAGTTTGCATATGCCAGTGAGTTTCTCATAAGTACACACTGTGGCCATTGGGGCTATTATTACTAAGCATATAAGCCCACATATTCTCTGACACTATTTGGCAAGTATTGTTTTCCTTGGTTCTTGTCCTCTATCCACAACACATGGGCTATAACCATTAGGGCACATGCTACTGCAAGCCAGACACACAGATGATTTTATATCTAGTGTATCTGGGCACATTTTTCAGTGGCTTCTCCCCCTGGTCAGCAGGGAGCCTGTTTCTCCCTCTCCCTCTGCAGCTCCCCCTGCTCGTGCTCTCTCTCACTCTCTCTGTCAAATAAATAAATAAAATCTTCAAACAAACAAACAAAAAAGAATCACCTGGATCAGAGGCATAGTTAAGACAAGCTTTAGTATCATACTGGATCACCACCCATAACTCTTCAGCTGTAGTAGCTTCTCTGTTGCCTTCACTTTCCCTAGAACAAAGAAAAGTAGCCAAGACTGTGTATTCTTGAATGACTTTCCCTAAGTTTCAAAATCTTTTGACATTCATTTATTTTAATCTCCCCAGTCCTGCACCTACTGAACCTAGGTCCTATTTTTATACTTTCCTTCTCAAGCCTGTAGTCCTTGAACAACCACAAACCAGAAATGGCCAGAAGCCATCCAGATAGCAACAGTGGTTCCTCACCCACCACCCAGTACTGCCCATTTTTCCTTCTCCCTAATACTACCTTCTCATTATTATTTAAAGTAGAGTTGAGGATCATATGAATTAACCTCTCTGTATCACAAACTGCAAAAATTTCACGTGTGTGGATAATTGAAAAGACTCACAAGTCTTCAGAGCATCCGGATGTGAGGTTTTTCTTAAAAGGTCCTGGAGGGGATGGGGGTGGGGGATGGGTATTAATGAGGGCACTTGTGATGAGCACTGGATGTCCTATGTAAGTGATGAATCACTAAATTCTACACCTGAGACTGAAAAAGAGAGAGAGAGAGAAGCCTATGGGGAGGGGGGAATGTAAAGGACATACTGTAGCAAAATAAAGGGACCATGGGTCACCCAGGCACAGCTTTGCAGAGTCCTTATTTGTGCATGGATAATATTCATCTTCAAATGAAGGATAATTTGAGTCAGAATTCCCAGCAAGGATTTTATCCCTTCTGCTAAAAGTCAAATTAGGATACCTAATCAATTATGCCATTTTGAAAACCGTCAGTAAACAAACTGGCCGTGGGTGCCCCCATGGGAGCTTTGGACTTTAAACAGCACATAATAAGTCCCACCACCCTATCTCAACAAAGACTCAGAGCCAGATATCCAGAGTTCCTAGACCTAAGACTGAAGTCTTCCAGTCCAAGCAAATGAACTCTACCTTATGCAAAAAATTACACAACACATTAAAATTTCTGAGATGTTGCTAAACCAGTTCTCTCTAGAGGAAGCTATTCTGCTAAAGGTTTTTTTTTTTTTTTTAAAGGTTTTATTTATTTATTTGACAGAGACAGCGAGAGAGGGAACACAAGGAGGGGGAGTGGGAGAGGGAGAAGCAGGCTTCCCGCCGAGCACGGATCCTGATGCGGGGCTCGATCCCGGGCTCGATCCCAGGGCCCTGGGATCATGACCTAGGCCGAAGGCAGTCGCTTAACCAACTGAGCCACCCAGGCACCTCTCTGCTAAAGGTTTTAGCTAGGGCAGTGAAGGAAGGAAAAGGGACACAAAGTAACTTCCGATCCAGGACGTGGAGGGGGAACTTGAAGGGGCATCACTGCACTATAAGGAAAAAGAGCTTAGTTTGCACCAAATCTGTGATGGAGGGCTGGGATGAGCTTTCCCAGGACTGCAGGGTTACCATTTTGCAGAACTGAGACCTTCAGCCAAGGTCGCCCTGCCCCACCCTGCTCAGTTCACACAAAACTGGCACAGGCAAGGGTCGTGCCGCAAGCCCTCCCTCACCCAGACCCCCACCTGCGTGGTCCCTGTTTGAGGGAGGGTGGTTTCATGGGCTCTTCGCCTTCCTAGCTCCCACTTCTAGGTCTGGGGACCTTGAGGGCTCTCCTCAGCCTGGATTCTTGAATCCTGAATCCAGTCCGGGGCTTATATGATAAAGTCCACATTTCCGGCAACCAACACAATGTGAAGCCAAAGATTGTCCCTGGGATGGGAAACAGTGTCTGCAAATGCTTGGAGATGAGGCTGAGTTGATAGTGTTCAGGGAATCACAAGTCTGCTTTATATCTGGTGGGAATGGAGAGGGCAGTGGGGGGCAGTATTCAGTACTGGAACTACTGGCTGAGCAGTTCGGCCTCTGTTCTGAGGGTCTGGGGAGCCACAGATTTGGAACAGAAAAGAGAGGTGATCTGACTCATCATTAACAAGTCCTCTGGGGAATTCAGAGTGGAGAACCGATTGTGGGGGTGAGGAAGGAGAAAATTGCAGTAGTCTGAAACACTGCTGAATGTGGCTGGACCAGAAGAGTGGCCATGGAAGTGGCGGAGGTGGTTGGATTCTAGATCTCTGGGAGCTGGATGACTGCGGGGTTTTGGCCTTAGCACCTGCAAGGATGGAAAAACCATCATCTGAGATGGGGTTGGGGATAGGATTCACTTTCTGGAGCAATACTCAACCAGTGGTATGAGAAAATGAAAGATTACCTGGCCACACGAACAAGTGTGTTCAGATGCTTAGTGATGACAATGAGCTGGGTGTTCAGGGAATGAACTGTAGGTCTCTATTATGTCTGCTGGGCACAGAAAACTGAGGGATGGGGGCAGAAGTCAGTCCTGGAATGGCAGCCTGAGGTAATCAGGAGACTCCAGGGGAAGCTACTACAACAGTACAGGGGAGTGTTGATGGTAGCTGGATCATAAGAATGGCTTTGAAGTTGGGAGAAGAGGTTGGTTTCTCAATCTGTTTTATTAGCAGGGACAATTTTCTGCTATGTGGGATGAGAGAACAAAGTCAGTTATGACCCCAAGATGTTTGGCCTTCGCAGTTGAAGCGTGGAAGCACTGGGTACTGAGATGGAAAGTCAGTAGTGGGAGTACTTAACAGAAGCACCATATGGAGTTAGGTTTTTCCCATGTTGGGTCTGAGATACTCTGGGGACCCCTGAGAGGAGGTGTCAGGTTGGCAGTTAGAAACACATGTGGAATTTAAAGGAGGGATTGAGATTGACGATATCTGTGAGTAGGTGGGCGGCATGTGGAATATGTCGTACTTCAGAGGAGGCCTCTTCAGGTTATGGTGGCAGTGCGGAAGAATGGGGACGGTATTCTCCGAGGACTGGGTGTCTTGCTTGGGCACCCGGATAGTGGTGGCAGTCTTCATTAACAGAAGCTGGAGAGTACTGACCATGGCTGTGTGGTAGTGAGAGGGGAGAGCGCTGGCTGCTGGCACAGGCTTCCAAGGGGACGAAGTTATGACATCTGTTCAGAGTCAAGGCAGTAATGGGAGTCAGATGATGCAGAGCCCAGGATTGGTGTTTTTTCTTCCATCTCCAGGCCCAGGTTTTTTTTTGGCAGGGTAACTCTTGATGGAGCCAGAGGAATTTCAGACAAGCTGACAGATTAGTTTGGGAGCAAATGATACTTGCTGGGAGAGTCATTGGCATGTGATGGGAGCAGATGAGGCTGACGTTGAATGAGTGTAGGTGGCAAGAAAAGATATTATTAGGGTAGGTATAGCACAGGCAACACTGAAAAGGAAGAGGGGTTTAAGCTACCTGAGATCCATGGAAGGTCTGGATGGCTGAAGATGCAACAAGGAGCCAGGCCTGCTGGGGTGGTCCTCAGAGCAGTGCTGGGACTGCCTCTGGCAGGAGGGTCCATCAGAGGCCTGGGGTAGCCCTGGATGTGTTGCATTTGGCAAGCACTGCCCTGGTGCCACATGCAGAGTGTGGGGAAGCCAGAGAGATGCCTGTGACATGGGCTAGAAAGTGGCTGTGGTGTTGGGGATCTAGCAGCCATGATATGAAGGTAGAGCAGGTGCAGTCCCAAGAGTGATGTGCAAATGGGGACAGAGTATGAATGGATTACAGGGTCTTTGTACTCAGCATTTGAGCAGAGGGTGAGCACAAGTTTGGTTGTATGTGGCACGATCTGAGGAACTCCAGGGCAGTTGACTGTCAGGAGAGTGGTGGCACTTTATATGCCAGGTCTAGAAAGTAGATGACACAATCTCTTTTCCCATCAGTTCTTACTGATGACTGGCAACTGTGAGGAGTTTGATGTGAGGAAGAGCGGGTACCAGTGGAGCAGGACCTGGTATTTCCTCTGAGTTGGGGAGCTGGGGAGGAGAGCCATGGCCTGGGGTTCTTGGTTAGAGAGGCTACTTATGCATTGCTCTGCCCTCATCATGACAGGGCATGTGACCTTTGAGGATGTGGCTGTGTACTTCTCCCAGGAGGAGTGGGCGCTCCTTGACGAGGCTCAGAGACACCTGTACCACACCGTGATGCTGGAGAACTTGGCACTGGTAGCCTCCCTGGGTAAGGACCCTCATTCCCACACCATTGCCTTATATGAGGCTCTGCTCTTCTCCTTTTTCCAAGGGTCTCTGTCCTTCCCAGAGCTGGGCCATGGGCATTGCTTCCTTTCCTGGTTTCTTGGCATAGGTGTTGTGTTTGCTGGGCCTGGGCTTTATGAAACCCCAACATATTCTGTCTTGAAGCCTCTCACAGAAGGGTTTGGTTTCTGAGTATTGTAGCCTGTCCTGCCAGTGCATTTAGCTTTGCACCTCCTTGTAAGGTGACTGTTCACATCACAATTTCTGCTCCTGCCTTTTTTAGATATTGCTTGGACCTTGCCTGTCTCAGGAATTACAGGCACTTAAGTGGTCATGATCGGCACAGAGCACTAGGCTGTTACAGTAAGCCTCCCCTTCAAGGTTCTTTGTGTGATCAGTTTTGTTCAGTGGTGTCACGGGTTGAGACACCCTGGGCTAGTGTTGTCTACTCAACTGCTGTGTTTTTCCCTTCGAACTTCCATCTTCTAGGTCCCATTTAGTCACCCAACTTGAGCCAGGGGCTAGAGGGGAGCTCTGGGTGCCTGGCAGGATGGACAAATCTCCAAAGATTAATGGAGTCCTGGGTCTGGACTGTGGAGAAGGTATGATTTCAGGACGGAGTACAAATCATACCAGGCAAATGTCCTTTGCATTTTCCTGAGTGCCAATAAGATTATTTTTTTAAAGATTTTATTTATTTATTTGAGAGAGAGAGCATGAGAGGGGGGAGGGTCAGAGGGAGAAGCAGACTCCCTGCTGAGCAGGGACCCCGATGTGGGACTTGATCCCGGGACTCCAGGATCATGACCTGAGCCGAAGGCAGTCGCTTAACCAACTGAGCCACCCAGGCGCCCGCCAATAAGATTATTTTTAAAAAATTATTGTTTGCCTTTTGTAATTCTAATCTAAAGTGGCATGCAAGAGCTTTGCAGTCTCTGGTTTTAAATCTTTCTCTTGTTAATTTGTAGGACTTATTAAATGTATTATTTATATATTAACTCTAAAAATTATAGATGAGGGCGCCTGGGTGGCTCAGATGGTTAAGCGTCTGCCTTCGGCTCAGGTCATGGTCCCAGGGTCCTGGGATCGAGTCCCGCATCGGGCTCCCTGCTCCTTGGGAGCCTGCTTCTCCCTCTACCTCTCTCTTTCTCTCTCTGTCTCTCATGAATAAATAAATAAAATCTTTAAAAAAAAAATAAAAATTATAGATGACTCAATATTTTCTCACTTGTGTTCTTGTTATTTTAATTTTTATGGGTTTTTTGATAATAGAAACCTGTTATTTTCATATAGTTTGTGTATTTGGTTTTTTTAAAGATTTTATTTATTTTTTATAGATTTTATTTATTTATTACTCTGTATTTGACAGAGAGAGACACAGTGAGGGAGGGAACACAAGCAGGGGGAGTGGGAGAGGGAGAAGCAGGCTTCCCGCTGAGCAAGGAGCCCAATGTGGGGCTCGATCCTAGGACCCTGGGATCATGACCTGAGCCAAAGGTAGATGCTTAACAACTGAGCCACCCAGGTGCCCCTGTGTATAAGTTTTGATAATTTTTATATTTGGCTTGAGAGATCCTGTTCTATCATTTCACAAATATATTTTCTTCCACGATCTTGTAAGAGTTACGTATTTTTTTATTCCTGTTAAGCCTTCTTTATCTGAAATTAATTTTTCTGTATGATTAAGAGCAGAGATGAAAATCTGAGTTTAACCAGTTGGACACCCTGTTTCCCCTGAACAATTTTTTTAAGCAGCCATTTTCCAATGTTCTGTAGCACCAACATAGCCCAGTCTTGCAGGAGGAATCTAAATATGTGAGTGCTTTTTTGTAACCTTTATAATTTACTCTGCTAGGTTTGAACTTGAATTCCATGCCATTATGCCAATAAGACACTGTTTTCTTATTTTAAATTTATGGCTTGCATTAATCTTTTATAGAAAATTACTACAAACTTTTATATTAAAATAATTTTTGTATCTTCTTTTAAAAAAATTTTATTTATTTATTTGAGAGAGAAAGAGCAAGAGAGAGAGCATGAGCGGGGGGAGGGGGACAGGGAGAGGGAGAGGGAGAAGCAGACTTCCCACTGAAAAGGGAGCCCAATGCAGGACTCAATCCCAGGACCCTGGAATCATGACCTGAGCTGAAGGCAGATGCTTAACCAACTGAGCCAGGTAGGCTCCCCTGGAGAATTCGTTTGATGGGGAAGTTCATGTCCCCCTTTTTTAAGATTTTATTTATTTATTTGACAGAGAGAGCGAGAGAGCACAAGCAGGGAGAACACTAGAGGGAGAGGGAGAAGCAGGCTCCCCATGGAGCAGGGAACCTGATGTGGGACTCGATCCCAGGACCCTGAGATCATGACCTGAGCCGAAGGTAGACACTTAACCATCTAAGCCACCCAGGCGCCCCCATGTCCCCCTTTCTAAGAGCAGGAGTTACTTAATTCGGATCCTCCCTTTATTGCCCAACGCTCTATGATTATGGGAATATCATGATCTTTTATTGTCTTTATATTTCTGAAGTCTTTAAGGGCTGGATGATCAGTAACCACAGCAATTTCAGATTTATAAGATTCTAATGTGGGCTTTTATATGAGCAAATTTTATTAATTCCCATACTACATCTTCTTACCTAAGTGTTTTCAATTTAAATTTATTTTTTTAAAGATTTTATTTATTTATTCATGAGAGACAGAGAGAGAGAGGCAGAGGGAGAAGCAGGCTCCCAAGGAGCAGGGAGCGTGATGCGCGCCTCGATCCCAGGACTCTGGGATCATGACCTGAGCCGAAGGCAGACGCTTAACCATCGGAGCCACCTAGGTGCCCCGATTTAAATTTATTTTTTAAAAAAGATTTAAATTTATTTTATGATGTCTCTTCCAAAAGATCACAAATCTTTCCTTTTTTGTTAGTTTACTTCACTGTCCTAGGTCTATTACATATTTTTTTTTTTAAGTAGGCTCCATGCCCAGCTCAGAGCCCAACAGGTAGCTTAAACTCACAACTCATAAATCAAGACCTGAGCTGAGATCAAGAGTTGGATGCTTAACTGACTGAGCCACCCAGGCGCCTCTCTGTTACATATTTTTATTCTGTTATGTCCCAGATTTCTCTTTTCAATATTAAGTGATGTTTTAAAAATTATAAAAATTTAAATTTAATAACTATAAACTTCAGTTTTTTTAAGAAATCAATTCTGTATAAATGTCAGATGGATATCCACTCTGACACCCCCTCCTCTGCTCCTTCCCTAGCCCAGACAGGTAACCCTGCTTTACCTGCTGAAGATCCTTCTAAACCAATCTATGTTCAGTCACTAACTTCTAAATCACATCTGCTGATTTACAGCTAAGTGAATTCACCTTCACACACATATATATGAAAATTAATAACTGAAACCTCACTAAAATGTAGTGAGGAGGTTTCGGCAAGGGGAGTTCTTATGCACTACCACTTAGAGTCCATTGCAGACCCAACAGGAAGAGATATACTTGATCTAACAGATGGATGCTACTTTACTATCCCAGCTGGAGAAAGAAAACTTTGCTTATTCCCCAACTCAACAACTCAGCCAATGAGAAGCCACTCTACTTCGAACTCCCAGTTTATTCCAATGGACTTTTAGTTTATAACAGCCTTCCCAACTTACCTCTTTTCTCCATAAAAGTGGGTACCTCTCCTTTGTCCTTTACCTAAGGTTTTGCGTAGTTGGTTCGTCCTGGATTACAATTCTCTTTTATCCCGAAATAGGCCCATCTTTGGCTGGTGAACTAACTGGAAGTTTTATTTTAAGGTTAACAGGTTTTATTGACTCTAATTTGATGTGTGTGGTTTTTTTTAAAGATTTTATTTATTTATTTATTTGACAGAGAGACACAGCGAGAGAGGGAACACAAGCAGGGGGAGTGGGAGAGGGAGAAGCGGGCTTCCCGCGGAGCAGGGAGCCCGATGCGGGGCTCGATGCGGGGCTCGATGCGGGGCTCGATCCCAGGACCCTGGGACCATGACCTGAGGCGAAGGCAGACGCCTAACGACTGAGCCACCCAGGCGCCCCTGATGTGGTTTTAATTTGTTCTTTCATAGGGGCCACCGATCCTCAATGTGCAGACGGGTGGGAGAGGCTCTTACACCCCGAGGCACGGCTGAGAGGAACTACGTTACCCAGAAGACTGTGCTCCCAGCTTCCGGATCACGCTGACCAATGAGGGCGCACGCCGGGGCGTTCCCAAGAGGCCGAAAGGCCAGGGGCGGGGCTTCCCTCCTGTGCCTCGTGGATGCCGTGCTTCTTGGGCTCGTAGCCCTGCGTCCGCCGAAGGGAACTGGAACCTAGAGGAGCAGAAGAGGGCACGTGTGCTCTGCACGGAGCGGGTCTGAGGTTCGGCGCGAGCACGGCTGCGGGGAGCCGCCTTCGGGGCCTCCTGCCGGTCTCCGCCATTATCACGCGTCCCCTGGCCCGGTCGAGCCCGCCGATGACTATGGTGACGGCCGGGCCAAGGTACCCGGCGCAGGTGAGAGAGTGTGTTCTGCCCCGGACCCAAGGGGGTGGGTCTCCTGCTCAGGACCTTGCAGTCCAGGCCCAGGTCCCCAGAACCTGGCGCGTTCGTGGGCGGGGCCGCACCTCGGGCCCCCCGTGGGAGGCGTGTGGGTGGCACCAGCACGTGCGAAGCCGTGGGGGCGCGCGTGAGCCGGGAGCCTTCGGGAGAGCGGGGGTCCGACTCCAGTCGGCAGGGAGCCGCCGGGCGGTCGGGGTGAGGGCTCTGGGGGCCTTGGAGGGTCGTGAGTGGAAGAGGGACGCGGGCTGGGTTGGAGCTCTACAGTCTTTCCAGGCTGCTCAGGGGAGCCAGGGCGACCGCTGCGAGACTCGAAACAGTCGTGCTGGGGTCTGGACCTCTAGAGCAGCGGCTAGGAGGAATGTAACAGTAAGCTTCCTGATGATCTTAGACGTAGAACCGGAAGGATTTCCTGCTGCAGCGAGGGTGGCTGTGAGCAAAAGGACACGACCAAAGACTATGCAGTCTGTCTTTTGCCTGAATATCTGGACGCGCTGAGACGAGGAAACTGGTGTGAGGAGCAGGTTTCAGGGAGAGCTTACGAGTTGGATTTTGGACTTACTGTTTCCGAGCTCCCAAAGTAGAGGTGACATACAGGCGGCTGGAATCTCTGCTCTGGACTCAGCGGAGGCTGGCTCCGTGATGTCCATATAGTAGTAGCCTAAGTCCTGGACCAGGACCAAGCCTGGATCTCAGATTTAGGATGGAAAGATCTGAACACTTCTCTGAGATAGGCCCCGAGGTGAAGGAAGAGAGGGCTGGGGCTGGAGGGCAGGCAAGAGTGCCTACAGATGGGAGGGTCCTGTGGTCCAGGGCTTTAAGGTGGTGGGGGAGAGGAAGGTGTAATGAGTCAGGAGCCCTGCTGGGATGGGAGATGGAGGGGTGAGGGCACGTGAGAGTCTCTGCTCTGAAGACTCAGCCGACTGTCTACTCCCTGTGGAGCCAGGGAAGGCCCAGCCTGGCTGGTGGAGGAGCCCAGGTTCATGAACGTCTCACAGGTGCCTCAGCTCTCGCAGGAAGTACAAGTTCAGAACAGTATGACTTTAGTCAGTTAAACTTATGCAAGCAAGCAATAATTGATTGGAATAGCAGTATACCTCTGTAACAGAATGTGTGTGTATATAATATATTTGGATTTTTGTCTGGACTCTTGCCATAGATCTCCTAAAACCCTTGGAATTTCCTGGGTGTTAGGCGTGGTTTTTGTTATCATAACTGTCTCCTTTCATCCCACAGGAGTTATTCTAATGAAGTGACTTGGGGTGGGGCTTCTAGATAGCCTCAAGTTGGGGCTGGTCACCAGAAAGACCAGGTGATTAGAAGTTTAAACTCTCAGGGTGCCTGGCGGTCTCAGATGGAAGAGCGTGAGACTCTTGATCTTGGGGTCGTGAGTTTGAGCCCCACATTGGGTATAGAGATTACTTAAAAATGAATAAAATGGTCTTTTTTGTTTTTTTTGTTTTGTTTTGTTTTAAAGACACTTCAACTTTTAGCAACCCCCCCACCTCCCAGATGGGAGAGGAGCTGGAGGTATAAAAATTGTTGAGCTGTGAGATTCAGGGAGCCTCCAGGATGGTGAACACATTGAAATAAAAGAAGTGCAGGGAGGTTGTGCTCACTGGCCCTGATCCCTATCCCCATGGTACTGGCACATAGATAAAAGAGATAGTGACATCCTCAGGCCCTTTGTTCTGAGCCCTGGGGTCATCTTAGGTGCAGGGTCCTTAATCAAGGCCAGAAGTTCTGTTGAGGTGTCCCATTTCTCTAGTCCATAAGGGGAACCAGCATGTCCACATGGGAGTGTTCAGTGAACTGCAGGACTACATTAAATCTGCTGGGAACAGAGATTGAGGGGCAAGAGCCAGTCCTCAAGTAGCAGCTTGAGGAATTGGGTCTGCTGAGGGCAGTAGGTCCATGGAAGGTTTGGAGCAGAGAAGGGAAGTGATCTGACTCAGGTCTAATCAGACTACTTTGCCTGCAGAGTGGAGGACAGATTGTGGGGGTGAGGTTGGAGGCAGAGACCCCAGTGGAGGCTGCAATTTTGGCAAAGGTTAATGGTAGCTGGATCATAGCACTGGCTCCATAGTTGGAGAAGACTGTTTTGTTTCTAGGTTATTTTGTAAGTAGGGATGATTTTCCGTTTATTTTGTAAGTAGGGATGATTTTCCGCTGTACAGGGTGAGAGAGAATCTAGGATTACTCCAGGATGTTTGGCTTTAGCTGGAAGTGTGGAAGTGCTGTTGCTGAGATGGAATGTCCGTAGCAGGAGTACTTAACAGCAGCACTCTGAGGAGTTAGGTTTTTGCCATGTTGTGTCAGAGATATTGCAGGGACCTTTGAGTGGAGGTGGCAAGTGGGCATCTAGAAGCAAACATCTAGATTTCAGGGAAGGGGTTCAGGTTTGAAGACACCCCTCAGCGATGGCAGGCATGTAGACCATGTCTCATTTAAGAGGGTGCACTCTGCAGATCATGGTGGCAATGCCATTACAGGGGAAGGATGGGGAGGTTATTCTCCATGGACTAGCTCACTTGCTTGGGCACCTGGATAGGGATGGCTGTCATTACTAAGACATGAGGAAGTACAGTGACCATGAGTGTGTGTGTGTGGGGGTCGCATGAGGCAACAGGCCTCAGGTGGGAGTCCACGTGGTGGCACAGGATTCCCAGGGGCTGGATGCAAGATTTACCGAAAGGCAGAGCAGTAATGGAGATCAGATGACACTGTGTAAGGCGTGGTACTTTTCTCCCTCCGCAGGTTCAGTTTTGTGACAGCTCTTGCTGGAACCTGAAGCGTGTCAGATGGGATGACAGATTAGCTTAAGAGAAAAGGAGGTCAGCTGAGAGTCTCTTGGGCTGCGGTAGGAGAAGTGGGGCTGGGCTTTGATTGAGAGGAGGTGGAGAGAGGAAGGGTGTGACTGGTGTGGGGACAGCACAAGCAACACTGAGGAGGAGGGTTTGGGGGGTCCGACTCCTACACAGGCTAGGGTGGCTGAAGTTGGAAGACAGAGCCAGACCAGGTGGGGCAGTCCTCAGTGCTAGGACTGCCTCTGGGAGGAGGGTCCATCAGAGGCCCTGGGGTAGCCCTGGATCCTGTTGCATTTGGCAAACACTGCCTGGGTGCCACATGCAGAGTGACATATGGGGAAACTAGAGAGATGGCCTGGGACAAGGACCAGAGGTGGCAGTGATGTCACGGATGAGTGGTCGTGGCCTGGCACATGAGAGAGGAGTGATCCCATTGTGTTGTGCAAATGCGGAGGGAGTGTGAGGATGCACTCAGTGTCCTTGTACTCAGGGCTTAAGCCAGAAGGCTGAACATAAGTGACATACGGGGCATGATCAGTATGATCCCAGGAGAGCTGACTGTGAAGAGAGTGCCAGGGACTCTCTACACCAGCCTAGAGCATAGGTAAGACTGCCTCTCTCCCCATCTGTTCCTACTGATGACTGGCAACAGTGAGGAGTTTGACGTGAGGAAGAGCGGGTACCAGCGGAGCAGGACCTGGTATCTCCTCTGAGTTGGGGAGCTGGGGAGGAGGGCCATGGCCCGAGGGTCTTGGTTAGAGAGGCTACTTATGCATTGCTCTGCCCTCATCATGACAGGGCCATGTGACCTTTGAGGATGTGGCTGTGTACTTCTCCCAGGAGGAGTGGGCGCTCCTTGACGAGGCTCAGAGACACCTGTACCACACCGTGATGCTGGAGAACTTGGCACTGATAGCCTCCCTGGGTAAGGACCCTCATTCCCACACCATTGCCTTATATGAGGCTCTGCTCTTCTCCTTTTACCAAGGGTCTTTGTCCTTCCCAGAGCTGGGCCATGGGCATTGCTTCCTTTCCTGGTTTCTTGGCATAGGTGTTGTGTTTGCTGGGCCTGGGCTTTATGAAACCCCAACATATTCTGTCTTGAAGCCTCTCACAGAAGGGTTTGGTTTCTGAGTCTTGGACCTGCCCGATCAATTCTGATTAGCTTTGCCCCTCCTTATTTTGTTGACTGTTCCCATTTGTGGAAGATCTGTGTCACAGGTTCTGCCCTCTTCTGTTTTGTGTACTGCCTGTGTCGGGAATTATAGACACCTACATGGTCAGTATTTGCAGGCTATCCCCTACATCTATGTCCCTCACATCTTTCCCCTTTCTTTCTCTCTGCAATGTTCTGCAGCATTAGCCTACACTGTGTGTCATGAGATGTGTGCACATAGCCCTAAATGGTGGACCACCAGCTAAAAGGCAGTTGCCTTTTTCTGGGGTGGGACACACATTCTACACAGCACACACTTGTCACCAGCAGACAAGGTCCTGCTGAGAACCCCTGGCAGAGGAGTGAGTTGTACCAGACCTCTCTTGCTGGCGCAGCAGTGTATCCGACTTTCTTGCTAGTTGTGAGGCCCCCATCCCCACAGACACTGTTCTGTAACCATCAGAGGCCAAGTGCTATACCGTGTCCCCTTCCTTCACCTGATCCTGGCTCCTTTGTCCTGAAAACAAACCCATGGACTCAGTCCTGTTTGTGTCCTACACACATTTGTAATGGGCTGTCCTGTCGCACCAAAGTCTATAATACACTTCACCAGCATTTTTCTGCTCTCAGGTTGTTGGCATGGGGTAAAAGCTGAGGAAGCTTTTTCTGAGCAGTGTGTTTTTATGGAAAGAGTGGCACAGGCCAGGACTCCAGACCCAGGCCTGTCTATCCCAAAGGCTCATTCCTGCATTGTGTGTGTCCTAGCGGAGAAAGGCGTCTTGTACCTTGCTGAGCACGAAGGAACATGTGCTGGACTGAAACCATGCACTTGTGGGCCTTGTGGAAAACTCTGCTCGTTTAGTTCTTACTTACACCAGCACCAGAAGCAGAACCATGGAGAGAAGGACCTTGGAAGGGAGGAGAACGGGGCTTTGTTCATGAAGAGCAAAGTCCTCATGTCAGACAATATTTTCACCTGTGGAGAGGTTGAGCATTATTCCCTGGGCAGCCTGGGCCTTCTCCAGCACCAGACCATCCCCAGTGGAGAGCATCCACACAGAGGCAGCGGGAGCAGGGCAGTTTCTCACACTCGGCGACGGCAGCACAGCACACATGGGCAAGCCTGCCACAAAAAGGTTAAATTCATGGGGCAGCAGAGCGCTCACACTGGAGAAAGCCTTCATAAGTGCAGTCAATGTGAAAAATCCTTCGTCTCCAAAAAAAGACTTCTTGAGCACCAGAGAATCCACACTGGAGGAAAGCCTCATGAGTGTAGCAAGTGTGGCAGGTTCTTTAAGTACAAATCTAGTCTTAACCAACACTGGAAAGTTCACACTGGAGAAAGGCCTCATAAGTGCAGTGACTGCGGGAAGTCCTTTATCTATAAAAGCAGACTTCTTGAGCACCAGAGAATCCATACTAGAGAAAGGCCTTATAAGTGCAGTGAATGTGGGAAGTCTTTCATCTATAAAAAGAGACTTCTTGAGCACCAGAGAATCCACACTGGAGAAAGGCTTTATAAGTGCAGTGAATGTGGGAAGTCTTTCTTCTACAAAAGAATACTTATAAGGCACCAGAGAATCCACACTGGAGGAAAGCCTCATGAGTGTAACGAATGTGGGAAATTCTTTAGACACAGACCCAACCTTATTCATCACCGGAAAGTTCACTCTAGAGAAAGGCCTTATAAATGCAGTGAATGTGGGAAGTCCTTCATCCATAAAAGGAGACTTCTTGAGCACCAGAGAATCCACACTGGAGAAAGGCCCTATAAGTGCAATGAATGTGAAAAGTCCTTCTTCTACAAAAGAATACTCCTTGAGCACCAGAGAATCCATACTGGAGAAAAGCCTTATGAGTGTAACGAATGTGGGAAGTTCTTGAGACACAAATCTAGCCTTAATCATCACTGGAAAGTTCACACTGGAGAAAGGCCTCATAAGTGCAGTGAATGTGGGAAGTCCTTCATCCATAAAAAGAGACTTCTTGAACACCAGAGAATGCACACTGGAGAAAGACTTTATAAATGCAGCGAATGTGAAAAGTCCTTTGTCTACAAAAGCAGACTTCTTGAGCACCAGAGAATTCACACTGGAGAAAAGCCTTATGAGTGCAGCCAATGTGGGAAGTTCTTCAGACACAGCTCCACCCTCCTTAAACACCAGAAAGTTCACAACGGAGAAGGCCATCTCAGCGTGGTAAATGTGGAAATCTTACATCCACAAAAAAAGATTTGCACCAGAGAATCTACATCAGAGAAAAGTTTTATGAATGCAGCAAGTGTGGGTAAACCTTCATAAAAAGGTTTGAATTCAGTGAGCACCAGAGAGTTCACCCTGGAGAAAAGCCATATGAATGTAATGAATGTGGGAAGTTCTTTAGACACTGATCATTGATCTGCTCACATTCAACACCAAAAAGTTCATGCTGGAGAGAGGCCTTGAATATGTGTAATGAATGTGGGATGTCCTCCATTTACAAAAGAAATCTTGAGCACAGAGAATCCAAACTGGAGGAAGAACCTTTGAGTATAATGAATGTGGGAAAGCCTTCAGCCTCAAGAATAGACTTGTTCAGCACCACAAAGTCCACACTGGAGAAAAGCCTATTTGCAGCAAATGTGGAAAGTATTTCAGTGGAAGATATTGCTTCATCAGGCGCCAGAAAGTTCACAGTAGAGAAAGTCCTTAGTAGTAGACAAACACCTTGTTGTTTAAGCCACGTTGAAGTGTGGAGGTTATGTGCACTTTGGGGGTAGGTTTAGGATAGAATTGTGGTTTGCCAGTGTGAAGGGGTGAACAGCTTTTGTGAGTCAGTGTCATGTCAGAGGCACAGTACAAGTCAGAAAATATTTCTTTTTTGTTTAAGATTTTATTGGGCGCCAGGGTGGCTCAGTTGGTTAAGTGACTGCCTTCGGCTCAGGTCATGATCCCGGAGTCCCGGGATCGAGTCCTGCATTGGGCTCTCTGCTCGGTGAGGAGCCTGCTTCTCCCTCTGACCCTCCCCCCCCATGTACTCTCTTTCTCTCATTCTCGCGCTCTCAAATAAATAAATCTTTAAAAAAAAAAAGATTTTATTTATTTGACAGACACAGCAAGAGAGGGAACACAAGCAGGGGGAGTGGCTTATAAGCGCAGCCAATGTGGGAAACAGGGTTCCCGCCGAGCAGGGAGTCCTATGCGGGGCTTGATCCAGGACCCTGGGATCATGATCTAAACCGAAGGCAGACGCTTAATGACTGAGCCACCCAGGCGCCCCAAGTCAGAAAATATTTCTTAGTCCTATTTTGGCTTCATTTGCATTGCTTCCTAAGGCATCCTGGGAAAGACTACAGGGCTTTGTAATTAGTATGTAGCAGTGCATTCCTGAGTCACAGTGTAGATGAATGTCTAACTTACTAAGGGATAATCTGATATGTTGGTATCAGTTTACATTCTCACCAGAAAAACCAGAACCAGAGTTCCAGTTTCTCTATATCCTTACTCACACCTGGTATGGTCAGGCTTCTTAATTTCAGTGGTGTAATAGGTGTGTAATGCACCTTGTGATTTTAATTTGTATTTCCCTAATGATGTGATGTTTAGATGTTTTTCATGTGTTAATTTCCAGCCATCATATCTTTTGAAATTTCTGTTCGTATAATTTGTCATCTTAATTACTGAGTTTTGACATTTGTCTGTGGATTGTTGATGAAAGTCTTCTATTTTAAATATTTGCCAGTATTTCTTCCAGTTATGTTTTGGTCTTTTCAATCATTTTTCTTGTGAAAAAATTTTAAAATTTTAATGAAGTTGAATTTGTCCATTCTTTCACTGAATATCCTTTTGATCTTGTGTACAAGAAATGTTTGTGAAAAAAAAAGTTTGCCAAATATAAAGACAATTTTTCCTATGTTTCTTTTTGCGAGTTTTTTTTAGTTTTTTTTACTGATGTTTATGTGCCTTTCTCAGTTAATTTTTGGACATTCTTTAAAAAAAAATATGGATGCCCAGGGGCACCTGGCTGGCTGTCAGTAGAGCATGTGACTCTTGATCTCCGGGTCATGAGTTTGGTCCCCACCCTGGGCATACAGAGTACTTAAAACAAAACAAAACGTGGATACCCAAGAGCTGCTGCCATATCGATTTAAAAGATTATTCCTTCTCCTTTGAATTGGCTTTTGTATCTTCATTGAAGGTCATTCATTTCTCTGAATGCTTATTTCTAGACTCTCTTCTGTTGCATTTATCTATTTTACTCTATACTTTCATGTGTTGAATAATTTGTTTTGAAATCAAGGTCATGTACTCCTACAACTGTTTTCTTTTTCAAAGTTGTAGTGGTCATTCTTGGTCCTTCACCTTTCCATATGAATTTTAGAATCCACTTGTCAGATGAACAGATAAAGATGATGTGGTATATATACAATGGAATACTACTCAGCCATCAAAAAATGAAATCTTGCCATTTGCAATGAACTAGAGGGATGGAACTAGAGGGTATTATGCTAAGCGAAATGAGTCAATCAGAGAAAGACAATTATCATATGATCTTACTCATATGTGGAATCTAAGAAACAAAGCAGAGGATCATAGGGGAAGAGAGGAAAAAATAAAACAAGACGAAATCAGAGAGGGAGATAAACCATAAGAGACTCTTAATCATAGGAAACAACCTGAGGGTTGCTGGAGGGGAGGGGGGTGGGGGGATGGGGTAACTGGGTGATGGACATTAAGGAGGGCATGCAATGTAATGAACACTGGGTATTATATAAGACCGATGAATCACTGACCTCTACCTCTGAAACCAATAATACATTATATGTTAATTGAATTTAAATTTAAAATACAAACAAAAAATAGAATCCATTTGTCTTTTTTAAGATTTTATTTTTAGGTCATCTGTATACCCAGTGTGGGTCTTGAATCTACAACCCTGAGATTAAGAGTCAGATGCTCCACCTACTGAGCCAGCCAGGTGCCCCTCTTAGCAATGTGTTTTAGTTTTCTTTTTATAGCCCTCACATACCTTACATATCTCCCAAGTATTTTCTACATCTGATGATATTATAAATGGTAATTTTTACCTCAAATTTCAATTTGCCAGTTCGGTCTTGTTACACTAAAAGAGATATTAAACTAAGGATAGAAGAAATCCTCCTTTATGTTATAAATGATGTCTACAAAGAAACTCTTACAAATATTATACCTTATTATTCATTATTAAAATTTTCCCATGTTATTAAAACAAAGGGAAGATAGCTGCTCCTTTCTCTTATTCATTTGTTCTGGAGTTCCAGTTTCATTCAGTAAGGCAAGATGATGGATATGTAATAGTTGGCAAGGAAAAAATAAACCACCTAAAATATTTCCTGTCTTGTCTTCACTATGAGTCCAAATATAGATACCCAGTTTACTGCCTCAACCCTTCCCAAACTCCCAACTTCTTCATTACCCATTCACTGTTCTTCATTTCTTAGGACACATAACCTTCTATTACACTATGCAACTTAATATAATTTATGAATTGCGTATTGCCTTTTCCATCAACTGTGGAGTAAGTTCCAGGAGGGAAATTTCTTTTTACATTTTGTGCACTGATATATTCCATGTTCCTAGAAATTTGCCTGAAACACATGAGGTACATAATTGATGTGTTTTTAAAAAAAATTTATTTATTTTAGAGAGAGAGCAGTGGGGAGGGGCAGAGGGAGAGAGAGAAACCCAGCAGACTCTGTGCTCAGCACAGAGCCCAATGCACACCTTGATCTCATGAACTTGAGATCATGACCTGAGCTGAAAATGAGTCAGAGGCTTAACTGAGTACACCACCCAGGCGCCCCCATAATTGATGTTTTAAAATGTTGAACAAAATAACAAAGCATATTTAACGTTTATTTGCCCTACTCTGGATATACTTTCTAACTCCACCCACAGTGTCTTTTCCTTCAGTTTCACTAACCTCAA
Organism: Callorhinus ursinus; assembly: GCF_003265705.2. Classification (NCBI taxonomy): domain Eukaryota; kingdom Metazoa; phylum Chordata; class Mammalia; order Carnivora; family Otariidae; genus Callorhinus; species Callorhinus ursinus. The sequence goes on from NW_027397162.1 coordinate 616,090, forward strand.
TATTTACAGTAGTGGCAAGAAATCCCATTTTGCAAAAAACCTTCAAATTCTCTGAAAAGCCCCAATAGGCATTTGGTTGGCTTACGTCCCTCACTTATTAGATCTCAGATTCCTTTCCTCACAGTCTATTGGGCTTTTGATTGTTTATTTCAAAAGCAAGTTTTCCCCTTTCAGTTAGTGCCACTCCTGATGGATATCTTACTAAGCACTTTTAATAGCTTTCATTGGTTTGCTCAGTCTGAAATATTTTTCAGTTAATATTTACTCCTCATGCAGACACTGTCACTGCACTTAAGGTGAAATGATAATCATTTCCCAGCAAGCAGATGAGACAATGGAATTCCAGAACTTTGTCTTGGTGTATATGTCCCCCTTCAGAGATGCTGCCATGGCAGTCCCTGTCCTGGGAGCAAACACAATTTGGGAAGTAGCTCTTCTTTTCAGGTATCCGATTCCTAGAAAATGTTTATCTCAGGAAACCCAGAATTAACTATTCTTTTTTTTTTAATAAGATTTTATTTATTTGACAGAGACACAGCGAGAGATGGAACACAAGCAGGGGGAGTGGGAGAGGGAGAAGCAGGCTTCCCGCGGAGCAGGGAGCCCGACGCGGGGCTCGATCCCAGGACCCTGGGATCATGACCTGAGTTGAAGGCAGATGCTTAACGACTGAGCCACCCAGGTGCCCCCCAGGATTAACTATTCTTAAAATAAATTTGTCTTCCTGAGGTTGGAATAAAAAAACACCATAGATAGATAGATGATAGATAGATAAAGACAAAACACAAACAGGGAAGACACAAATTTGCTGAGGAAACCAGAGGCATGTCACCAGTCTCGTCAAACTGCCTCAGGGCTGCCCGACATCTCGCGTCTCTCCTCAGTTATATTGTTTTGAAATTTCTCTCACTTGCTTCTCATGAAACACAGTGACCAGAGCAGCATTCACTCTATAAAGTCTTCAAGATACAGGGTTGTGAGTAACATAAAGAAGGTGAGCTCCCACTCTAGAGCAGACATCTAGTGTCTGGGTGATAGCTGCCGTTGGCGTGTGTGTATGTGCTTGTTGTTTTGGTGTTCTTTGTTTTGAGCAGGGGTATGTTGTGCTAAATGGAGTCTTCAGTGGCATGTCTTTAAATATCCTAGGTGGAAGGCTTCTAACCACATCTCTTAAACCACTGAAAGGCTCATTTATCTCCATATTATAAAATGTAGGTCTTAGTAAAGATGAATATAACAAAAAGGTGGTGATGTGTGGAAAACGGAATAATTAGGACTTAAAATCCCCAAATACAAATGTTACTCTGACATTTAACCAGATTTTCAAAGTGCCTGGATGTTCTCATTTTCATACTACTCAACATTCTAACGTCCTGGGGCCTTGGCTTCCCTTCCTATATCTCGAAAAACAGATCAATTTGTCATCTATTAATCTCTTTGCTTTAGTGTGGTTTCAGCTTAACCACATGTACCATATAATTTTTTTTAAAGATTTTATTTATTTATGTGACAGAGACAATGTGAGAGAAAGAACACAAGCAGGGGGAGTGGGAGAGGGAGAAGCAGGCTTTCCGCTGAGCAGGGAGCCCGATGCAAGGCTCCGTCCCAGGACCCTGGGATCATGACCTGAGCTGAAGGCAGATGTTTAATGACTGAGCCCCCAGGTGCCCCTATAATTCTTTTTTTAAAAATTTTATTTATTTATTTGACAGAGAGTGGGAGCACAAGCAGGGGGAGCAGCCAAGGGAGAGGGAGACGCAGGCTCCCTAGGGAGCCTGATGCAGGGCTTGATCCCAGGACCCTGGGATCATGATATGAGCTGAAGGCAGACGCTTAACTGACTGAGCCACCCAGATGCCGCCCATACAATTATTTTTAAATAAAAATTCAGATCAATCACTCTTGGATGAATGGGTCCACACCCCACTCTGACAGCAGGAGGCATTTAACTTATATCCTTCCTGTGTTTCCACAGAATGTCTATGATCAGGGGAAATTATGAGTCATTATTGCCTGTGAATCACTGGTCTTCAGGGGCTGGGATAGTCCATAAACTGCAATGTCATGATTATCAGGCTCTCGGGTTTATGCAGACTTTGAAATGACCACAGTAAATTCTATTGACATGTTTTTGTTATTTAACTGCATCTTTTGACTCCTCTTGAAGATGATTTCTGGTTCTTTTCTTTATCCCTTGTTTTGCTTCATTGTTCTGGCTCTGTAAACTGTTTTCCTTATACTAGTGATTTCCTATTTTTTTTCACTTCAACCTTAGTATTATAGAAATTATAATGTATACTATAGATACTTTGAAAGAACCTACATATCAATAAAGTTAAATCAAATAATGATGATGTACTACTCCCCTCCTACCTCATGAAGTTCCCAGCCCCGGGAAGGAACAACCACAGTTGATGAGGATCCCTCCAGATAGATGTCCATTTTATGTAAATATTCATACAAATATTCAGTAAGATTTTTGAGAATGTCTGTCTGCTTGACATAGTGCTGAGTGGATTCCTTCTTTGTGTTCCCTTGTCAGGTGTCCTGATTTCAGTCCATGGAAAGCACACACTCATTGCTAGTGGGATCAGTGCTTCCACCAGCCCGAAGGCCTATCCCCACAGGTTGATGTATGTTTACCATACATCATAGCAAGATTCAGTTTTCTTCCCTAAAACTTGAATGACTTGAATTTTCCAATCTGTTTATCATGAGGGGAACAACTGAAATAAGAATACAAAAAGAAATGTAGGGCGCCTGGGTGGCTCAGATGGTTAAGCGTCTGCCTTCGGCTCAGGTCATGATCCCAGAGTCCTGGGATCGAGTCCCACATCGGGCCCCCTGCTCCGCGGGAAGCCTGCTTCTCCCTCTGCTTCTCTCTCTCTCTCTCATGAATAAATAAGTAAAACCTTAAAAAAAAAATGTAGTGTATTCTCATAAGCCAAAATTAACTACTCTGGAAAAGAATATTAGAACTTTTTTTTTTAAAGATTTTATTTATTTGACAGAGACACAGCGAGAGAGGGAACACAAGCAGGGGGAGTGGGAGAGGGAGAAGCAGGCTTCCCGCGGAGCAGGGAGCCTGATGCAGGGCTCGATCCCAGGACCCTGGATCATGACCTGAGCTGAAGGCAGATGCTCAATGACTGAGCCACCCAGGCGCCCCAGAATATTAGAACTTTTTGATTCTAGGGGCGCCTGGGTGGCTCAGTAGGTTGAGCATCTGCCTTCGGCTCAGGTCATGATCCCAAGGTCCTAGGATTGAGCCCCGTGTTGGGCTCCTGGCTCAGCGGGAGGCTGCTTCTCCCTCTCCTTCTGTGCCTTCCCCAGCTTGTGTTCTCTCTCTCAAATAAATGAATAAAATTTTTTTAAATTATGAGGTCAAATTTACCTCTATTTTTTTGAACTAATGGTACAAATATTTAAATAGTATATATTAAATGGTTACTTTTTTAAAAAGATTTATTTATTTATTTTAGAGAGAAAGAGAGCACGGGCAGGGAGGGGCAGAGGGAGAGGGAGAGTCTTTTTTTTTTTTTAAAGATTTTATTTATTTATTCATGAGAGACAGAGAGAGAGAAAAGCAGAGGGAGAAGCAGGCTCCCTGTGCAGGACTCGATCCCAGGACCCGGGGATCATGACCTGAGCCGAAGGCAGACGCTTAACCATCTGAGCCACCCAGGCGCCCCGAGAGGGAGAGTCTTAAGTGGAGTTTGTCCTGGTGTAGAGCCCAAGGCAAGGCTTGATCTCATGACCCTGAGATCACTACCTGAGCTGTAACCAAGAGTCAGACACTTAACCAACTGTGCCACCCAGGCACCCCAATAAATGGTTTCTTAATAAGTTGGTAATTTATATTTATCAGTAAAAATATATCCATACACATATGTGTGTGATTTGTTTTAGAAGCTTTTTTTTTTTTTTTAAAGATTTTATTTATTTATTTGACAGAGAGAGAGATAGCGAGAGCAGGAACACAGGCAGGAGGAGAGAGAGAGAGAGAAGCAGGCTTCCCGCGGAGCAGGGAGAAGCTTCTTGTTCTGTGTCCCTGACTTTCCTATTTTTTTCATTTTCAGTATAAAATGGTACTACCCATTATCTTAATTTCCCATGACTTTTTACTTATTTTTATAATTCTGATATTTTATAATTAGGAAATGTTAGGAACATTACCAAAATATTTATATTGGAGTTATGTTAAATAATGTATTTATATTATAAAAATATGTTTACATATATTATCTTGTGCTATACTTTGTCTCTGCTGTTATTTACTTCTGATCTTCATAGTTTAATAGAGTTTTAACTTTTGCTTCCATTTTCCTTAAAATTACCTCATTTTAGTGTTATTTTTGCCAAATTTTAATTACTAGGCTTATTTTTGAAATTTATCAATACCAACTGATTTTGCCAAAACATGGTAAGTAAAGGATTTTAAGATACTTTGCAGGAATTTTTGTGCTAAATGTAGCCCTTGGATTCTTTAATTGAAATATTTAATGTGAAAATTGGCAAGTTACATGCAGTTGTAAGAATTGTTACAGAGAGATCCTGTGTATGCTTTACCCAGTTTCTCCACTGGTAATATTTTCCAAGACCATATTATAATATCACAACAATGAAATTGGCTTTGATACTATCTACTGATCTCATACAGATTCCTCTAGTTGTACATGGTGTGTGTGTTTCTGTGTGTGTGTGTGTGTGTGTGTTCATTCTGGAGCATAGATTTTTACTTAAGAATATATTCTGGAGAAAAAAAAATATATTCTGGAGGAAAGTCCACAGAGTTAGTTGTGCTGTCATGGAATGTATATGTTCCTGAAAACCACCAAGCTATGCAAAATCCAAAATAAAAATCACAGGGCTTATTGAGATCCTCAAAATGTAATCAGTAAAACATAAAAAAAGAAGATGGAATCCTAATAAATGCCATAGCACAATTTTACACATGTTAAAAGTTTGAGAAACACATAATGTAAGTACAGCATTTAACCTTAAAAGCCTGAAATTTGTTTGTGGAAGTGGGTGTCAGAGGGTTGCAGTTGTGAGTTATTTTATGAAGTAATGGAAGGAAGGTTACTTAAAATCAGTTGCCTAAAATTCACCCACCAGAAGTGAATGGGTTTGGCTCATAATACATGGTGAATTGGCATAGCCAGTAGATGCTTGACTTCTGTCCTTATGTGTGGCTGGTGGCTTGAAGGGAATAGGCAGCAAGACGTCCCTGTAGGAAGAAAGTTCATAGGGTTGGGCCAAAACATGGTCATGTTTGTCCTTTAAACCTATTGCAAGAATCGAGGTTTTAATTTGTAAAGAAGCGTGTATTGAAAGGTTTGGAAAGGGAAGTGACATGATTTTACTTGGGAAAGATCAATCATTCTGGCTACTATTTAAAGATTAGACCATAAATCAACAAGTAAAGTAGGGAGATCATTGAGAGACAGCTATAATAAATCAGGGGTGAGGAGATGGTAGCTGGATCAGCTATTAACATATTTAGTAGGGAGATACAGATTTTTTTGTCCTTTGAAAGTAAGTAGCACATGATTTGTTCATGACTGCTATGAGGGACAAGGGAGAACATGGTTAAGGGTGACCTCCAGGTTGCTCTGAGGACCTAGGATAATGGTGCTGTTATGAACCAAGATGGTGACTACTGGAGACAGCAGATTCAAGCCCATCTGGACATGCTGAGTAGGTGAATAGAGGTATGGGTTAGTTCCTGGAGGAAGTGTGACATATAGACGTAAACTTTGGAGTCATAAGTACAGAGAGAATGTCATCAGACACGAGCCTGGTTGAGGTTCCCCCATTGTAGTGAGTGTACATAGAAAAGAAGGGAGATCAGGGCGCCTGGGTGGCTCAGTCGGTTGAGCGACTGCCTCCGGCTCAGGTCATGATCCTGGAGTCCCGGGGTCGAGTCCCGCATCGGGCTTCCTGCTCAGCGGGGAGTCTGCTTCTCCCTCTGACCCTCCCCCCTCTCATGCTCTCGGTCTCTCATTCTCTCTCTCGCAAATAAATAAAAAATTTAAAAAAAAAAAGTGAGATCAGAGACCTGAGCCTCATGTGGTGCTCTCATTGGTGCTCCCATTTGTGCTCCCCTCTTCCTCCTCTCCTGTCCCCTTTTTGCCCTTTTCCGGCTACTTGATCTCCTTCCACCTCACCGAGCTTTTTCTCATCTCTTTTTGGCACTTTCTCTACCTTCGTGTTGGATTGTTTTAACCTGGCTCTCCCCGTGACTAGTCCTCATTTGTCTCCTTAGTGTCAACTTGGTTATCACCTGCACAAAGTGGCTGCCCACACCCAGAAAACAGAAAGGAGCTCCTTTCCCCCTCCTTTCAGTTTAAACAGTTACGCAACTCCTGTCTCAATTTAATTTTTATTCCCTTCTAATCCTCCCTTTCCTCTCCCTCGTTAGTTTTACTGATACATCTAGAGCAACAGGAGAACAAGAAGCATACATTTTGTTATTATGACCTAATAACAAATGGTAGCTACTATCATTGGCCATGGTAGTGAGTTGTGCCACTATCATTTTGTAAAAAGAATATATTTCAGGATATGGAGTAAGAAATAGACTATGGATAAAACAGTACTCACTGGGTTGGATACAATCACTGATAATTTAGGCAGGAAAGATATTTTCCGAGGGAACCGGAGCCTGGTTTACCCTTGTCCACCTGCTCTAGAGTGTCCAACGTCCATTCCTCCCCTGTTTTCATTGCCATGACCCTGTCCGGAGGCTTCTCTCCTAGCCCCTGACCTAAAATTCTGAAACTAACAAAACCGACTCCAAAGAAAAGCAATAGCATGATGTTTATTAGCTTCCGGCTACGACGCGAACGCGTTTTGTACCGAGTAACGATGGAATGCTACGTCCATTTGGATCCGTGTCCTTTTGAGGGCATCTGAAATAATATTTTTGGCCTCTGAAGCAAGCTCGGCTCCGTGGAGTCTGAAATAACATGTTTCTAAACACTTTGGCGATCTGTTGCAACAACGTACCCGGAAGTATGGGTGCTGATCTTCCCTGAGGAGGCAAGCTCCAGGCTCTCGTTGGCGAGGCCATTTCCTGGCCATCCTCGGCGGAGCCGCCTGCCTTGCCCCGGAGGTAGGTGTGGGTACATCCCTCGCCGAGGTCTGCAGAGCTGTCGGAACTACATTACCCAGAATGCTCTGTCCGAGCGCCTGGCGGCGCTGAGCCAATGAAGGCTCAGGAGAGGGCCCTTCTGTGCAAGTACGTCATATTGGGGCGGGACTTCTGGCGTCCTCTTCTTGGCGGTCACTTTGGCTTTTCGGGGCTTACCGTGGTTTAGAGATACTGCGGCGCTGGTTTGGGAGTGAGCTGACGGGGTCAGAGAAGGGTCGGGAGGAGACGCTGTCCCCACCGCACAGATTTGGGTCCGCGGCTCGGCGACGCTGCCCAGACTGCCCGCGCCAGGGGCCGGGACGGGGACCGCCGGTTCGGGTGTCCGCTCCGCCACAGAGTCCGATGGCGGCGGCCGCGTCCAGGGACGCGGCTCAGGTAAGCGCTCGTCCCCCGGGCCCTCCCTGCCCTCCCCCGCATGGATATTTATTAGTATCAATAAAACCAATGAGGGACCCGAAAGGCCCGAGCTGCTCGCGGCCCTGCGGCCCAGGCCCCGGCGTCGGACGGGGCGGCGGCGGTGGGCGGGGGCCGCGTGTGCGAGCGCCGGCGTGGCGGCGTGAGGAGCGGGCTCCGGGCCGGGGGCCCTGAGGCGGGAGGAGGCCGGAGGGAGGCGGGAGGAGGCCGGAGGGGGCCTGAGGCGGGAGGAGGCCGGAGGGGGCCTGAGGCGGGAGGAGGCTGCCCGCAGGGGACAGCGCGTGAGGCGGCGTCGCGCCGGGACTGGCGGGCCGAGGTGCCGTACCTCCAGGTGAGGACTCCAGGCGCCAAGGGGCCTTTCGGCCGCAGGAGGGACCCGATCTCCTTGAGGGTTTTAAGTTTCCCGAAGGTTGCTGGGAAAGAGAACAGACGGGAAGGGGGTTGATGAGGACGGTGAGGTGCCGGGAGGTGACGTTCTTGTGCAAGGTCACCTCCCTGGTCAGAGTCCTCTCTGAGGCACAAAGGTTAGACAGGCAGCGGAGCTCGCCTGGCTCCAGGGCTGGGCAGGAATATAGGGAGATGGGAGCCCGTGGAGCCCGGCCATGGCTGTCTTCCTCTAGGGCCTGTCTCTTCACAGGTTTCTGTCAGTGAAGAAATGCTCAGGAGGCCAACACGGGTCAGTGGAGGGTCTCGGTCCCTTACTGGTCCTGACCCCTGCCAAGTGGCTTCTGGGATTAAGGCGTCCGCGGACTCTGTCGGCCGCGCTCCCGCTCCTAGTGTCTGGGAGACCTTGGAGAGACTGCAGGCACAGAGGCCCGAGTCTAGGCTGAGGGTTATATGGAGGGGTGCTTGTTTCTGGCAGCCAGATGAAAGAGGGGCGGAGGGTTATCCTAGGAACCGGAAGCGGTGCAAGTGCTTGGAGGCAGCTGGGAGTGTCAAGGGAACTGAAGATTTCCCCCCTTTTTTTTTTTTCCCTCATGGAAACACGGTGACAGGAGCAGGGCTGGAATGGCTGCCCTTGAGGTCACTTGTCAATTCTGGAGGTAATGGGAGGTTTGATTAAGAGTAAAGCGACCTTTCCAAGGTTTTCACAGGCCTCGTGTGGCTGCACAGTGGAGAATGGACTCTGGGAGAAGGGGGGGGAGAAGGATGACCAGGAAGGAGGCCGCCGTAACGGGCCAGGTGAGGCTTGTTGGATGTAAATGGTGGCCATCGAGGTGGGAGAAGTGGTTGGATCCTGGACTCTTTTTTTTTTTTTTTTAAAGTAGGGCCAACCAGACTTTTTGATGTGGACAGAAAGGACAGAGTCGGGGATAACCCCAAAGGTTTTGGTCGTAACAGCTGGAAGGATGGAAGTGCCACCACCTGAGATGGGATAGTCAGTAATGGGTACAGTTTTCAGTGGGGTATCAGGAGGTTTGTTTCATTTCAGAGACTGTTGAGTGGAGGCATTAAGTGGGCAGTTGCACACACAGTTTGGTAGGGAGGGGGTTTCGGGATGGAGCCGTCCCAAAGGTGATTGCTGCAGTGTCAACCAGGGTGGAGCTGTGGGTTGCATTGAGGAAGGGGAATCTTCAGGTCCTGGTGGTGATACTGTTAGCAGTCCAAGAAGAAGATGGTGTGGGCCAAATACGGGACCTCTGGCTTGGACACCTGGTTGAAGGTGGACGGTATTGGGTACACAGGTGAAGGAGAAGAGTGGCTGGCAGGGAAGTGTGGGTAGGAGGATGATCTGGCAGGTAACCAAGATTTCCAAGGGAAAAGTGGACCTGACAGAAAATGTGGAGGCACAGGAGTAATTGAGGCAGGATGATGTTTCCCAGGACTTTGTGGTGACCCTTGGGTAGGGCATGAGATGTTTCAGTCAGGATGGTAGGTTATTTCAGAGTCCACTGTGGTCATCTATGGGTTATTAGGCCTGGGATAGGGAACCAGTGGGGCTGAGTTTTGAATGAGGTTTAGATGTGACTGGAGAGGACAGGAAGGGCAGCACAGAAGTTGAAGAGGACCAGAGATATCTGAGATGTGCATGTGGTTCTGGTTGGTGAGGTTGAAGCAAAGAACAGGGCTAGCTTTCTCTCTATGAAGGGGAGGCTTTCCTAGCAGGATTCTGGAGTGCCCTTGGTAGTGGAAGGCATTGGAGGTCTGGATAATATTGGATTCCATTTGAGTTTGCCAAGCAAGCACTGTCAATCTAGGGAGATGCCTGTGCTGTGGGGCAAGGGGGTAGTTGTGGTGGTGGAGAGAGTGCATCTGTGGGCTCCAGAGACGTAAAAGGTACAGTCTGTACATCACAGCTGCAGTGATGTGCATGTGGAGAGGGACTGTGAACCAATGGCCCCAGGGTTCTGGTACTGGGGACTTAAGGTTGAAGGGAAAGCCCAAATTTGGTTGAGTCTGGGACACTTAGTCTGGAGGACTGCAGGGGTATTGCTTGGCAGGAGCTTTGGGGCCCTCCCTATGTGCCATGCCCAGAGTTTAGATGGTGTTTATCTGATGATGTGCTGTTGTTGCTGAGGGTTGTACACAGTGAATAATGGGACCATGAGGAGAGACCACCAATGGTGCCTATGGCGTGATTTTTGTGGGGGAAGAAATTGTAGGTCCTTGGGACAGGGGCTCTTTGGGGTTTCATCTGTCTCTGTCCTGACAGGACAGTGTGACATTTGAAGATGTGGCTGTGTACTTCTCCTGGGAGGAATGGGGTCTTCTTGATGAGGCTCAGAGACGCCTATACCATGATGTGATGCTGGAGAACTTTGCACTTGTGACCACCCTGGGTAAGGCCCTCATTCCCTCCCCAGGGACCTGGGCTTTCTACTTTTATCCCAGGGATAGCTCCCTATTTCTCCCATCACAAACATGGACATTGCTTCCTTCCACAGCTCCCTGGTTAGTTGGAGTCCTTAGGGCTAGGTTGAGTGCACTGCACCATAGCCTCACTGGGGAGGTATTCAGGGTCAGAAGGTTTTGCCCCCTTCCTATAGGTGATGACATTTCCTGTCCCTGCCTGCTCCAGGAATTGTAGTCACTGACATGGTCAGTACTTATGTGGACTACGGGCAGTTCTTATAGGATCCTCCTCTGAGGATTTTTTTTGTAATACTAGTTTTCTTTCCTATGGTCTGTTATGTGTTGAGTTGCTCTGGGCCACTGCTGGTCACTCATCTCTCCCACCTTTCCCTTAGAACTTGCATCATGCAGGTCCCATTTAGTTCCCGAACCAGGGGATATGGAGGAGAGTCCTGGGTGTTTCCCAGGATGAACATGACTCCAGCCATAGCAAGGTGAGCTCAGAGGAGCCCTGGCTCTGAAAAGTGTTAAGTAGGAGAGAACTCATCTGTGTTCAGATGATACCAGAAACCTGTCCTGTTCCACTGGTGGCCATTGGCCACCTTGTTTCTGCTTCTACTTCCCCATTCTTGACACTTGCTAACTTGTCCTTTCTGCTCTGAATTTGGTTAATTCCCACCTCTCTGGACTCCACATGTCACCAGTTTCTCTTACTGCTTCCTCTGTAGTGCTTTCTCACATCGTCCTACACATTCTGTGTCATGAAGTGTGCACATATCCTCACATAGTTTTTTTTTTTTTTTTAAGATTTTATTTATTTTTTAGTGCACGAGCAGGGAGAGGGGCAGAGGAAGAGGGAGAAACACTCCCCGCTGAGCAGGGAGCCCAATGCGGGACTCTATCCCAGGATCCCGTGATCATGACCTGAGCTGAAGACAGATGCTTAACCGACTGAGCCACCCAGGCGCCCCTACTCACATAGTTCTTAAGCACCAGCTCTCTTGCACTTGGATTTTCCTGAGCTTAGATACACCTTTCTGCAGTTGTCAGCAAGGATTTACTGAAAGCCATTAGCAGAGAAATGAGCTATAGATCCTGCTGCCCCTCTCTGTGCCACATCCCATCCTTGTGTTCTTCACCCGGAGAGGCCTCCCTCACTGACCTGTAGAGGTCCAGTACTAAACAGCAGCAGCTGCTGCTTTTTTTTCTTAAGGTTTTATTTATTTGAGAGAGCGAGCGCACAAGTGGGGGGGGAGGGGCAGAAGGAGAAGCAGACTCCCCACTGAGCGGGAAGCCTTATGAACCATCCAGGTGCCCCACAGCAGCAGCTTCTTTACCCTGACCCCAGCTCCTTCATCCTGGAAACAGTGCCATCCGCACATTCGTTGGTGCGTTGGACACACATTTATGATGGTGTTGCCTCTTCCCACTACTGCCTATGTCTACTTCACTAGAATTTCTCTGCTTTCAGGTTGCTGGCATGGAGCAGAGGATGGGAAGGCACCTTCAGAGCAGGCTGCTTCTATAGGAGTGTCACAGGTCAGGACTCACCATGCAGGTTCATATCCCCAGAAGGCACACCCCTGTGGGATATGTTGTCTGGTCTTAAAAGACATTTTGGGTGTGGCTCTGCATCAGAGAACACGTCCCCAGTTGAGATCTTACACATGTAGGAAACAAGTCTGTTTCACTGCGAACCTTCACCAGCATGGGAAGCAGCATAGTGGAGAGAAACTGTTGAAATGGGCTTCATTTGTGAAGAGCTGTAGGTCCCATGTGTCAGGGAAGTCCTTTACCAATGGGGAGGTTGATAAGGATTTCCTCGCCAGTTCAGGCCAGCACCAGCACCAGGCCACTCATAATGGGCAGAAACCACACAGTTGCACCGTGTGTGGGGAAGCTATTAACAGTGGGAAGAGCCATTGCAGTTGGTGTGAATGCAAGAAAACTTTTAGCCACAAATACACTCTTGCTGAACGCCTGAGTGTCCGCACTGGAGAAAGGCCTTATGAGTGCAGTGAATGTGGGAAATCCTTCACCCGAAGGTTTAACCTCTTCCAGCATCAGAAAGTCCACACCGGAGAAAGGCCCTATAAATGCAATGAATGTGGGAAATTCTTCACCCACATCTCCAGTTTCATTCAACACCAGAGAATTCACACAGGGGCAAAGCCTTATAAATGCAGCAGATGTGGGAAATTCTTTGGCCAGAGCTCCAGCCTTATTGTACACAAGAGAGTTCACACTGGAGAAAAGCCTTATGAGTGCAGTGAATGTGGAAAATCCTTTAGCCAAAGCTCCAGTCTCATTAAACATCAGAGAGTTCACACTGGAGTGAGGCCTTATGAGTGCAGTGAATGTGGAAAATGTTTTGGTGACACCTCCAGCCTCATTAAACACCGTAGAGTTCACACTGGAGAGAAACCTTATGAGTGCAGGGAATGTGGGAAATTTTTTAGCCAAAGTTCTGGCCTCATTCAACACCAGAGAGTTCACAGTGGAGAAAGACCTTATGAGTGTAAGATATGTGGGAAATCCTTTACCCGCAACTCTGACCTCTTTCAACACAAAAGGGTTCACACTGGAGAGAGGCCTCATGAGTGCAGGGAATGTGGAGAATTCTTCAGTGACACCCAGTTTGCTCAACACCAAAAAATTCACATCAGAAAAAGGTCTCATGAGTGCAACAAATGTGCAAAAGCTTTCAGCCGAAGGTCTAACCTCATTAGACACCAGAAAGTTTACCACCACACGGAAAGGCCATATGTGTGCAGCAAATGTGGGAAAGCCTTCAGTCAGTGGTCTGCCGTGATTCAGCACCAGAAAGTTCACAATGCAGATCGGCTTTATGAGTGCAGTGAATGTGGGAAAGCCTTTAGCCGAAGGTGTAACCTCATCCGACACAAAAAAGTCCACACTGGAGAGAGACCTCATGAGTGCAGTGAATGTGGGAAAACCTTCAGCCGAAAGTCTCACGTCATTGGGCACCAGAAAGTTCACACAGCAAAGCCATAGCCATGCAAGAAGCAGGCTTTCTACGTGTTTGATATAATGCCATGGGAGGAGAGCCTTTGTGAGGGAGACATCTTCCTGAAGTTGAACTCATACATCTGAATATACACCACAGGGAAGATTCCCTGTAAGTTCCAGGTATGTGGGAAGCTTCTAGGAACCATATTGCACTTCCTAACCAGCTTGGGCTCCTTGCTGAAATTGTGTGACTGCCAGTTTTCGTAGTATAAGTCAGCTCTACTGCCTAGAAAGGCCCCCATGGTATGCATCAGTTACCCCACTGTTTAGGGAAGTAGATCTCTGTGTTCTGTCTGGAGAAAATAATGAGCAGCCTGAGCCTTTAGAGTAACATCATTCCCTTTTCTCTAATTAATGTGTATATCTGATCCAGTTTTCTCCCAGAACACCTTATCTGGGTTCTACTGGTGGCTTGCAGAGAAGGTTTGTCTTCAAGGACATTGTTTTCATATGACACTTGTGATGGATTTTTCCATTCTCCATGTCACCAACCCATAAACTGCCTGCCTGACCTTGCTATGATTTGTGCAATAATAAAGGCCTTATTGTTTAAGCCACCTTTAATCTTGGGGGTTGTATTCACTAGCTGGTTGCTTTGAAAACATCATGAAGGGGTAAACAGCTTGTGTGACAGTTCCCAACTTTGGGAGGGCAACAGGCTTTGTACAACTAACATGCAGCCTGGAAGCCAAGATTTTTTTGTGGGCCCAAAGGTCACATTGAGGAGCGGGCACTTGTGACAATCCCCAGTGTTTCTGGGATTGGTTCCTTTGTTTATAGTGCATATCATGTAATGACCACACAGCTAAGGGGACTCTCTTCCCCAGGTCCTTCAGAAGAGTCATGTGCCCTGATGCCCAGAATTTGGTAGGGTAGTGTCACTGGTTTTAACACTAAAGGGCTCAGGGGGGATCATAATTGATTAGAAACATTGGGTTGATAGGGAGTGCTGGAGCCTGCAGTAAACTAGATGGAACATCCCTCTTCTAAAAGTGCACCCACAGCTATTCCAGCATCTCTGGCTGTGTTGAGTGAGCATGTACCTCCTGGTCTGTGTATCTTGAATAGCTGAGGTCATTGGCAGAGAAATTAAGGTTTTGTGGATTCCTGTAGCTTTCTGGCCTGTTGACCTTAAGACTGCACATTCAGGAAAACAAGGTTAGAGAGAAGGGAGATCTCTTAGTCTAGTGATATGGCCTTTGTGACTAAGGTGGAAACATCCTCTATTGTTCACCAATATTTGCTATCACTGAGGTAAGGCATCCCTCCCAAAGCATTAGGAGAGAGGTGGTAGAGATAATAGAAGGATGCCAAATTTGATTTTTTTTTATAAGGAGTGGGAGAGATCCTTTTATTTTGAACCATTGCTTAAAGCTTTAAGTTATAATGACATACAGTAAACTGCACATATTTAAAATGTATAATTTGATAAGATTTGATGGTATAATCCACAAAATCATCATAATTGTGATAATGAGCATATAAGTCCCACACATATTTACCTCATAATTTTTATTAATCTCTCTCCCTGCCCTCTCTGGCTGTCTGGGCAAACTTGGATTTACTTTCCTTTACAGTAGACTACATTTTCTAGAATTTTATATGATTGGAATCATAAAGTATTTATTTTTTTCCCTGTTTCATATATACTGCATCATTACCTTGAGATTTTAAAAAGTTCATTCCTTTCATTGCTGAATCATATTCTGTTATATGGACATACCGGTATTTGTTTTTCCATATATCTGTTCCTTGGCATCTGGGTTTGCAGGTTTTGGCTATTACAAATAAAACTTCTGTGAAGGTTCATGTATAAATCTTTATACTGATACATGTTTCATTTTTCTTGTGTTAATATGTCTGAGTGCAATGCCTGAATCATAGGGTAGGTGAATGTTAACTTTTTAAGAAATTACCAAACTGATCTGAAATGGTTATTTTTTATATTTCCTACGAACGGTATATGAGAGTTTCACTACCTTCCTAGTTCCTGTGAGACATTGGAATTTCCACTTAATCCCTCCCTCCATAGGGTCCATCTGCAAGGATATAAAACCACTCACAGCCAGGCTTGAATACGCTCTTCAGCAACTGAGTCCCACTGCACATGTTGCCTGTAACCTGGTCCCTTTGATTTGGTGGTTCCTATGTGACAGGCATAGCAGGAGGTGACAGAATGTTTGCTGACTTTCTTATGCTATCTGTGTAAGGAATAATCTTTCTCAATCCATTTGGGCTTGTGGTTTCCTTACCAGCCTACCTATGGCAGATTGGCAAGCAAAACCTAGCAGCTGCATAAAGATTGTTTGACTGCTTGACACCACACCTTTCATTACCATGACTTTCTAGTTTCTTCATATCTAGTAAAGAAGTCACCTTTTGGCTTTCTCTTTCAAAGTTACCTGTAAGCAAAACCATTGTAAAAGGGGCTATGTATAACACTGGAGAAACATCTTTTGTAACAGACTAATATATCTATTAAATAAAGTGTAATAGTTATTTTCAAAGTGAGGAGGACGTTAGTAATATAGTACAATATAAAAGTTGTGATAATGTGGGAATATTAGACATTGAATACAGTGGTTTCATAAAGTACACAATAAGGAGAAATAAATTTCTATACAACTAAAATTAAAAATATCAGGGATGCCTGGCTGGCTCAGTCAGTAGAGCATGCAGCTCTTGATCTCTGGGTTGTGAGTTCAAGCCCCACATTGGGTATAGAGCTTACTTAAAAAAAAAAAAGATTTCTCTCAGATGGAGAAAATCTTAAAGCAGTCAGAAAGGGGTAAAGCCAATGGAAATTTTAAAGGAAAGCTAAAAATCTAAAACATTAAAGAAGAAACAGACATATATCTAGATAATACAACACAAAGAAGGAAAAATTACAGAGGGGGCATGTTTAGAACAGGGAAACACATGCTGCCTAGGCCCATTGTAATAAGGAAAATCAAGGACCGGAGAAAGTTATACACATGTACAGTGAGAGAAATAGAGGAACCAAAATCAGCTTGAGCCCATTCCTTTTCACAATTCGTGAGTGTAAGTGTACCATGAAATAAAAGCTTTTAAAATATTGAAGTAAAAATTATATATACCAAGAATATCCTCAGCCAACCAACAGACACATGAAAAGTTGCTCAACATCACTAATCATCAGAGAAATGTGAATCAAAACCACAATGAATATCACCTCACACCTGTCATAGTGGCTAAAATAAAAAACACGGAAAACAAGTATTGGCAAGGATGTGGAGGAAAAGGGAACTGTTCTGCCCCATTGGTGAGAATGCAAACTGGTTCAGCCATTGTGGAAAACAGTTTGAAGATTCCTCAAAAAATTAAAAATTAGAATTACCATATGATCCAGTAATTCCACTACTGAGTATTTACCCAAAGAATATGAAAACAGTAATTTGAAAAGATAGACACACCCTATGTTTATTGTAGCATTATTTACAATAGCCAAGATATGGAAACAACCCAGGTGTCTAGATGAATGGATAAAGATGTGTGTGTGTGTTTGTATGAAAATGTACACATACTGGAATATTACTCAACCATAAAAAAGAATGAATTCGTCCCATTTGCAACAGCATGGATGTACCTAGAGGGTATAATGTTAGGTGAAATAAGTCAGAGAAAGACAAATATGATTTCACTCACGTGGAATTTAAGACAGAAAAAAAGACAGACGTTTAAGTATAGAGAACAGACTGGTGGTTACCAGAGGGGAGGTGGGTGAGGGATGCATGAAATAGGTGACGGGGATTAAGAGTACAGTTGTGAGCATTGAGTAATGTATAGAATTGTTGAATCACTATATTGTACACCTGAAACTATTATAACACTGTACTTTAATTGTACTGGAATTAAAATAAATTAATTGAAAATTTTTTTAATTTAAAAAGGACAGAAAAGCAGAAATTTTTAAAAAATATATCCTCAGCCAATATGCCATTTGAAAGAAAAAGCAATAAAAATATTTGTGGGCATATTAAACTTGGGAATTTATTTTTCCAAACTGGGAATTTACCACAATGACTGTCTTAAAAACAAGTATTCAGACAAGACAAACCAAGCAGGGTGGTGAAATAGGGCTGGCATGTAAGGATAATCCATATCTTGATAATGTTTTTTTATTATCTAAAAGAAAAAATAATTTTGTACATATAACACAGTTTAAAAGTAAATTCTGGTATAGTTGGTAGTTTTAAGAGAAAAAGTCTTCTGAGTGCTGAAATGCTTTTGAGTTTTCGTTTTTCTGATTTTTGTTACAGTTGTCGAACTTGACAATAGGTTTTTAAAACTCAGAACTCACAGAAAAATAAGGCACGTTTAGAAGATATAGAGAAAAAAAGATAAGGTGGATTGTTCTTTCAGAAGCTAGGACCTGTTATAAAACTAGAAATGACGACAATTTGGTATTAGATATTTGCAGAGAGCTACACGTACAGAACAGTGGAGACCATGTAGAGCTTAGAAGGAGATCCATATACATCTGGACATCCACACCTAGTGTGGAAGGAAACTGTTGCTCCAAAGAAATATGTTCTGATGTGCATCAGAACACACGAACAAACACTTTTACAGCTGCATTCTTGTTATTGCAACACCCGAAAGCAATACGAAGGTCCATCAGTGTAGAATAGAGACAGATTATGAAATGGTGCCCTGAGCAGCAATGAAAATGGATGATACAGACACATTGAACAGCGTGGGTGAATTGTACTGACATTCATTGGGCAAAAGAAGTAAGATCAAACAAACACACAGCATATGATTCCATTCATATAAATGTCAATGATATACAGAGCCAAACTCTAGTTTTAGGGTTTATGCATAGTAAGGAAAACTATCAAGAAAATCCAAAAGGTGCTGACTTTAAAATCTGGATGTTGGATTACTCTTGGAGGAGGTGCAGACTGTGTCTGGGATGGAGTACTTGACATGGCAGGGCACTACTAGCATTCTTTGTATTTCACTCAGTGACAGATACAGAGGCATCTATTTTAGGAACATTTGTTAAATTCTAAATATCTACAAATTCCCTGTACTAATGTTATATATAACAATAAGAGTATAAAGAAAAATGGGATAAACATAAGTGTGGTCCTTAAGTGATAGCACCAAAAAACAATAAAATGAAAGAATTTAATGGAGATGAATTACATATAAGCTGCCCAGAGAGCAGAAAAGAGAAAAAAAAATTGGAAATGGAAAATGAAGAAAGAGAAAGTTGGGTATTAGGTTTAACTAGCAGGTTTCTTTCTAATGAGGTCTCTCATGAGAGGCAAGGCATGAAATATAAACACAAAATCAGTCAGTATCAGTATGAAGTCCTCACAGACCCAGAGAATGATTGCTTGGCTGAAAATCAGGTGAAATACAGATCAACCCATAAAATGCAAAAGAAAAAACTTTCCCAAAATGATTCACTCAGCTTCAAAAACAGGATGATCACAGTTATTTGGATACAAAGTATTTCCATTAAGAACATGGTCTAGAACTTGGACAAAGAGTTTGAGTCAAGTTGTACCATGGAATGATGGTTGGAGTTTATAGGTTGTAAATCTGTTTTCTCATCTTCAGATGGACATGAGGATACTTAGCTTATAGCTGAGTTGTATGAATAACTTGTTAGTAAAACCATAGAAATAAAATAATTTCAGACCCACTCTTAGAAAATACGAAATCTGCTGCAGAACCTACAGACCAATAAGGTCAGGGGACAGACATGCAGGTCAGGAAAGAACTGACAGCAGGCATTAGAACAGGTCTGGGAGAGCTCACTGTGAGGTGTGTCTGTCTGAGTCAGCGGTGGGGTCATCAGAGATAAGGAAATTGCTGTATCTTTTGTTAACTTCATTGATTAACTGTACGAATTAGGTGTTGTTGGGCTAAGGTTAAGTTTTATATAGAGTGTGTTCTAATCAACTATTCAAGAATTAATTGGTCTAGGAATTACTACTTTAGGACTACAGAGGACAGAAGTTAGTTGGTGACTCTCTAGGTAATTAGAAAGCATTTAAATCAGGATGGTTTAGAGAAACACACCCTGACCCGATAGTGGAGCCTGTGAGTGGATGTTGTGGGAAGGATAGGGCCTTATCACAGACTATGGTGTAAACTTAAGCTCAAGAAAGCGTTGCACAGTGCATGAATTTTTTATAAAAATTAATTGGACTTGAGGCCTATAAATGTCATCTTTTTCTGTGTGTAAATAATAAAAGGCTACATATTCTCAAAGATAGCATTCAGTCCTAGGATTTATCAAAATTAACTATAAAATAGTTGTAAAATTGCCTGGACTCCTCAGGAAAATTAAAAGATTAAATTAAAATCCTTAAAGACAATATGAACAGCCTGAATTAAATAGAGGAAAAGAGATCACTGGGGAAAAAAACACTTATATTTAATAGTAAATACGAGAAATAGAGTGAAAATGCTTACTTACATTCTTGAAAGTTTACCTTTTGTTTAAAGTAAAAGCCAGTGATTGAAAATTGGAAACTCTAGGTTTGTAAGTATACCATGAAATAAAAGCTTTTAAAATATTGAAGTAAAAATTATGTATACCAAGAATATCCTCAGCCAGCCAGCAGACACATGAAAAGTTGCTCAACATCACTATTAAACCAAAATATTTTAATCAAAATTAGGAATCACATGGGGGCGCCTGGGTGGCTCAGTTGGTTAAGCGACTGCCCTTGGCCCGGGTCATGATCCTGGAGTCCTGGGATCGAGTCCCACATCGGGCTCCCTGCTCAGCTGGGAGTCTGCTTTTCCCTCTGACCCTCTTCCCTCTCGTGCTCTCTATCTCTCATTCTCTCTCTCTCAAATAAATAAATAAAATCTTAAAAAAAATTAGAAATCAGATGGAAGTTCATTAAAGTAAAACACAATTAGGTATGTACTAAATGACATCTAAAAAGCAAAGGTGATGCCCCTTCATTACTCTTCACCATTGTTAGGACAAAGTTTAGAATTCTTGTCTGATCTATGGTATTCTGCCACAAATATTATAGCTTTGTTGTTTATTAAGGTTGCATGTGTGTTCCCCACATGGGCCATTCCAGATATTTTCCCTGATAGATACAGCCTCATCTACCTATGTTTAGGAAAAAATACATATATTAAAACTATTAAAAGGCCCTGTTTTATGCTAGATATACGGGACGTTTTACTTATGCTGGCAAACATGGTAGTTTTCATATATTACATCCCCCTAAAGGAGCTTGAACTTAGTTGAGGAATATAGCATGTGTATATTAAGTAATCATTGCGGGGCGCCTGGGTGGTTCAGTCATTAAGTGTCTGCCGTCGGCTCAGGTTATGATCCCAGGGTCCTGAGATTGAGCCCCACGTCGGGCTCTCTGCTCGGTGGGAGGCCTGCTTCTCCCTCTCCCATTCCCCCTGCTTGTGTTCCCTCTCTCACTGTCTCTCTCTCTGTCAAATAAATAAATAAAATCTTTTTAAAAAATTTAAAAAGTAATCATTGCATATTGTATAAGTCTATTTTGACTCCACTATGGCTGTATGAGGGTGGGGTGTTAATCACTGAATATCACAGATTCCTAGAATTGTAACTTGCACCAAATAGTCACCTACATATTGACAGAGAGTGAAATGAAAAATAGATTTATCTGTACCGATCAAAAGATACACAACTGTTTTACCAGATTAAGGAAAATTGTTTTCCTTGTCCAGCAGGCAAAGCAGAACTGAGAGACACACATATCACTGCTGGTGAGCACAAATGGGCTGAATGTTGGAAAACATGATGCTACAAACACAGTAGTGTTTACTAGCCACGGGTTTAGACTCAAAATAAGTACTATGCAAAGAGACAAAATGGAAGAGAGAGAGGAACAGCAGACAAAGGAGCTCACCAGGATCAGGATGGTGTGTGTGGCTCTGGCCTCATGGGAAGGTCTGGGGCAAAGTCTGTGGCTATGAGTGTGTTGGACTTGCTGCTTGTGCCTGAGCAGGAAAAGGACGATGGAGCCTCTGGCACAGACCATGAGGCTCAAACACACAACAGCAAAGAAAGAATACACAACGGCATTTAGTGAGCCTATAAATTTATCTTGTGGTAGTCCAGAACAGTAGACATATGTTTTTTTCAAACTAAGGTTTTTGCTGTTCAGTGGCCCACTCTTATTGGAATGCAGATATTTAACAGGAGATACAAGATCCAGCAGAGGAAACAGCAGAAGCCAATGCACTTTGGAGATATTCTGAGCTCCATCACCCTAGAGATATTAAAATGAATTTTAATGGCCTGGTAGCCACTCAACAGGCAGGTGATGCTGAGGGAAACTCCTCTGCCCAATCTGTATACATAAAAGGCAACTTTACATCCAATGTTATCCAGGATGTATTTCCATCCAAAAGCTGCCATGGTCTGAGGGATCCCCTTGGAGAAAAGCACCAAGGAGTTGGCTAAGAACAGTTGGTTGAGAATCAGGTCTTTGGATTTCAACTTGTGTCCAGTAAACAAAGTGAAGTTATAAAGACCAAAGAGGAAGAATTTCCCAGGATCCCCACTCCTGTCTGAATGAGGAAGATAATCCCCATTTCCAAGTTGAAAGAGCCCATCACATCAATATCAAGTGGAAATTGGTCTTTTTCTTTTTTAAGTGGAAATTGGCTTTAATTGGAGTGGAAGATCTGGAGGAAATCTAAAATATGTGTATTACTATCTTCATGTTTCCTGTAGGGCTTTTCATTAACTACATTTTTTTCCCATGTAAAGGACATTCAGAATATGTCCTTAAAAGCAAACAAAAGGGGGTGCCTGGGTGGCTCAATTGGTTAAGCATCCAACTCTTGATTTTGGCTCAGGTCATGATCTCAGGGTCATGAGATCAAGCCCCACCTCATGAAGCTTGCTTAAGATTCTCTCTCCCTCCCCCTTTGACCCTCTTCCCTACTCTTCCCCCCCCACCAAAAAATAAAAAATAAAAAAGCAAACAAAAGGATCAGAGAGAGGTTATCTAAAGGAGATTTTACTAAGTAGTTGTAAATAATGCAAAATGTTTCTCCAAGGATGTGTACTAATTGACAACAACCATTAGTCCTTGGGTTATTAAAGGAGGGAATTGTGGGGTATTTAGACATAAACTTTCACGTTAACTTTATAGGCAGGTGGATTTGTTCAAAATGTTTAGATACAATTGTGATTTTTATAACAGCAATTAAAATTGAAAAATAATTTTTAAAAAAAGTAGTAGAATATACATATGAACTTTATCAAAGAAGAATTTTAAACCAAGGGAAATTTCCAGAAATAATTTTAAAAAGAAAACAAACTGAATTCAATTCTCCAACAAAGATGTCATTTTATGTGGAGTGAGAATTTATACAGTTTCTATAAATCAGAGACAACTTTGAGTTGTCTGACTCCTTAACAGCTGTGATCACTGGTCACTCCTATGCTCAAAGTGTAATCATTCAAGGGCAAAAAGGGACTCATTTTATTCCTTTAATCAAAAGGGAATGGTGACCATGGAGGCATGTTAAGGGCTAAATTATGTGCACTGTGCTCTCAAAGAAAGAATATTGAAATATCAATCATTATGCTACTTGGGTAGAACTTTATTTTTTTTATTTTATTATGTTAGTCACCATACAATACATCTTTAGTTTTTTTTTTTAAGATTAACTTTATTGCTTTATTTAATCCATCATATCCAAAATATTAGCATTTCAACATGTAAATAATAACTTTAACAATGACATACTTTATTGGTATTGTCTTCAAAGTTCAGTGTTTTTGATTCTCAATTTGGGTATTAAATTTCCATGAGAAAGGGTTGACCTGTATTTAAAATTTACAGTTGAAACAAGACTCACATACCATACTGAAGAGTTTTCTAAAAAGTGCATCAAGTTAATTGCCTCTAAGTTAAATATAACTAAAAATTCAACCCCAGTTGGGCCGACTGCATTTCCCGTACTCCATAAACTGGCTAGTGACTACGTACTGGATAGCAGGGGTGTAGAGAAGTGATTTGTCCAAGTGGGGTCCCCAGACCCGCAGCATCAGCATCAGCTGGGAACTTGCTAGAAGTGCAAATTCTCAAGGCCCACCCAGACGCATTGAACCAGAAAACTCTGGGAGGGGGCCCAGCGCCCTTCAGAGGAGCCCTCCACACAATTATGAGGTGAGCACATCATTAGTTTTTGATGTGGTGATCCACGATCCATTGTTTTCATATAACACCCTGTGCTGCATGCAGTACGTGCCCTCCTTAATACCCATCACCGGGCTAACTTATCCCCCCAACCCCCTCCCCTCTAAAACCCTGTTTCTCAGAGTCCATAGTCTCTCATGGTTCATCTCTCCCTCCGATTCGGCCCCTTCATTTTTCCTTTCCTTCTAATGACCTCCATGCTATTTCTTATGTTCCACAAATAAGTGAAACCATATGATAATTGACTTTCTCTGTGGAGAAAGGAGAACCCTCTCACACTTGGTGGGAATGTAAGTTGGTATAGCCACTTTGGAAAACAGTGTGGAGATTCCTCAAAAAACTAAAAATAGAGCTACCCTATGACCCAGCAATTGCACTCCTGGGTATTTACACCAAAGACACACATGTAGTGAAAAGAAGGGCCATGTGTACCCCAGTGTTCATAGCAGCAATGTCCACAATAGCCAAACTTGGAAAGAGCCGAGATGCCCTTCAACAGATGAATGGATAAAGAAGATGTGGTCCATATATACAATGGAATATTACTCAGCCATCAGAAAGGATGAATACCCAACTTTTACATCAACATGGCTGGGACTGGAGGAGATTATGCAAAGTGAAATAAGTCAAGCAGAGAAAGTCAATTATATGGGTAAAACTTTATATGTCAGAACAAACCATCCTGTTAATGCTACAGGTGTGAGGGGTGAACACACTAGAATTTCATATTGATCAGAGGGGACAGTGAAGTTCTTGTTGGGTAGAAAGAGTTACAGATTTATAGATAATTATAATTTCACAGTAATTTTGAAATTGGTTCTAGGTCAGGGTAACATCGAGAACCTGAGAATATTGAAGTCCCTGATGATCTCTGCTCTCTTAAGTGTGGAATCTTCAGTCACTTTTCTCTTGAAAGAGTCATATCTCCCGACGGGAGTTGGAGGTTTATACTCTTAACACCAATCGCAGGTATTGTAGAGAAATATAATAACAGACTCCTTTAAACACAGGCTCTCAGTGATTCAAAATAAACAAAACCCTACTGCATATATCTGCAATTGCCACCCAGAAATCAAGTGTCCATTTACAGATGAGAACTAAAAATCATTATCTTACTGTTCTTCGCTTCCATTTAGAGTTAAGCCTTTGCCCTGAATGTCATAAGAGTGCATGTCTATTCAGAAGCAAGAGGAGAAGATGCCAGGGTAATAGGGAAGAAGGAGGGATATGCTTGGGAGCCCTGAAGCAGGTGGATGAGCATGACAGTGTGTCTGGATCCCTCAGAAAATTCCCTAATGCTTTCAATCCTAAGAGTACTTGTTTCAATCCAAGCAAGAAGAATGAGGTTTTTTCATATGAGTTTCTTACTAGGTTTTATGGAATACATTCTATTTCCTCAGAGGTTCTGATACTTGTTTTTTATTTATTTATTTTTATTTTTTTTTAAGATTTTATTTATTTATTTGAGAGAGAGAGAATGAGAGATAGAGAGCACGAGAGGGAAGAGGGTCAGAGGGAGAAGCAGACTCCCCGCTGAGCAGGGAGCCCGATGCGGGACCCGATCCCGGGACTCCAGGACCATGACCTGAGCCGAAGGCAGTCGCTTAACCAACTGAGCCACCCAGGCGCCCATGATACTTGTTTTTTAAAATAGCCACCTACCCAAACAGATGGTGTTTGCTGCCAGGACAATAGTTGGCAGAGACATCTGTACACCTGTACGTCTGTGGAGATGGGGATTCTGAAGCCTGAGATAAAAATTGGGGATTCCATGATCTTGCCTCTTGCTAGGAAGTGATTATCTCTTCACTTGTAATTGGTGAGGGAGGGTCTGTATGGGACTTAAAATTATATCTGAAAAGCATTTGTGAAGTGAGCATTATGTAAAGCTATTAATGTTAATTAACAAACTTGTACAAAGAGAATGACTATAGAAATAGAGAAGTTGGTGAAGTTGGTGATTGGCTAAGTCTCGATGGGAAGTAGAGGTCACGGGGTTCTGAGACTTGAGAGAATTCAGTTGAGTCCATGGCTATGCTGCATCTAGGCTACCATGAAAATTGTTTTCCAAAGCATATTTTTATTTCTGAGACCACTGAACAAAAACAAACTTGGCTGTTAAGAAAAAGTAAAGTGAGAGAAAGTTGACCAATGTGTATAAACAGAGGGAAAGGGGTGGTGTCGTGTGCTGAATAAATATTTATTGAGCACCTTGTCTGTCTCAGATGCTATTCTAAATGTGTGTTCACACCAGTGAAAAGAACCAAAAATGTGTTGCTCACATTCTAATTGATGGAAACAGAGAACAAATAATAAAAGAAATATTAGGGTTAACAGTAAGTTGTAAAGTTATGTCACCCAAATACAGACAGTAGAAAATTCAGGTAAAGATGATCGTGTACAATAGAGTGGATGGCAATGTAAAATATGGTGATCAGGGTGGTCTCACAGGGGTGTGACATTTGAGCAAATATTTGAGTGGTGAGGGATTTGCATATTTGGGAGGATGTTCCACACAGATGAAACAACGAGACTAGTGCCTGAAGGAGAGGATCATGCCTGGATCTTTGCTGAAAATGTGAAGAGCACAGCTATGAAGGGAGTAAGGGTAAAGCTTTGAGGCCGAAGGGCTAAGGGAGCCAGGTCATGTAGGGCACTGGAGACCATTGTAAGGAGTTTGGAGTTTCTCTAAGTGAAATGGTAAGCGAATGTGTATATAGTATTGGAATAGAGAGGGGCATGATCCAACCTGTATATTAAAAGGATCACTCTGGCCTTTGTATTGTACGTAGACTAAGGGGAACAGAGGAAGTGGAGAGGTCCGTGAATCACTATTGTGCCATAATTCGAACAGGGCAAGTTTAAAGAAACAGAGGACTGCAATAACAAGGGATTGGAGGGTGAGAAGTCACAAGAACTCTGAAGAGTACAGGATCATCAGGCGCAGGGAACTCCAGGCCCGAGCTAGGACAGCCAGAGGGCATGTCCCAGGATGAGATCTGTACCTTGTGGGTGAGCGCACAGCTGGACCACTGAGTGACAGATAAGTCTCAGTGTGAGTCTCCAGCTCCCGGGTCCTGCTGGGCATGGTAGCCAGCAGCTTTCCCAACACCACCCTCCCCGGGAAGTTTTGAAGTGGCCTACCTCTGACCCTCAAGAATAGCTTTCCCAAACACTCCCAACTTCCAGAGGACAAGTCCCAGAAGTACTGCTGTTGAGGCATCAAAGCAACTCTGCAATTCCATAAATCACCACCTGCCCTTTTGGACAAGATCTTGTAAAGGCCCTTACTGTATCCAGTTAGCAGAATGAAATTATAAAGACAAAGGAGTGAAGAATTACCCATGATGCCAAACCCTGGCAGAGGAAGAAAATCCCCATTTCCAAGTTGACAGAACTCATCACAGCAATATCTAGTGAAACTTGATCTTAATTGAAGTCAGAAGAATTAAAAATAACAAAAATTTGTTACCATCATCTCGCCCAGCAATTCCAGCGTTAAGCCTAACACAGGCTTTCTCGCTCTAAATGAACATTAAGAGTATGTGTGTGAGGGTCACTACCAATGTTCTGCTTTGGAAATAATGTAAACATTTTGGAAATAATGTAAACCAAGTATAACAGGCTCTGGTTCTCTTCAGCTATAAACATGGAGGAATTCCTCACTGCAGGTATGGAGTTACCTCCAGGATATATTCTTATGTGAAAAAAAAAGTGAGATGCAGATGAGCATGTGAACTAGGGTCTGTTTTTCTAAGAATGCAAAGAATAGCAGTATAAATATAAATATAAATAAATACAGTGTTTGAAGAGGACTATGGAAGGATTAACAAAAAACATAAAAATAATGGCCTCATGGGGCAGAGAAAGTTGAAGGCTAGACTTCTCTCAACTGACCTTGTATTATATTTTGACTGTTGTAAAAATGGAAATACTTTGCACATTTATCAAACAACATAAAACCAACATATACTAGAATAACCTATTACTTTCAATGTCAAAATGAATTTTAAGCTATATATTTGTGTGTATGTATGCAAACGTCATTATGTGTGAAGTTTGTGACCAATCCATATAAATAACTTTTGAGAAACTTAAAAAAATAATTTTGTCTGTTTATTTTTATTGGGATATATTCAGACAAAACACCAGCCAAGAAATTGTGAACTGGTATTCAATATCATTTTTTTTAGTAAAATCATAGTTTTTTTTTAAATGATGGAATAAGAATATTAATATACTTGAGAACCAAGACTTTTAGGAAAAAATAAAAGAAATAGAAAAGCAATCTGCTTTAAGATAATACATTTGTTCATTTCCTTGAAAAAAATCAACATTAACCAGTCCGTATTTGACTTAAAATATATAGAGAGACATGAACAGGTACAGATATTATGACCAACTCCCTGAGTAACTACCACCTCCATTCCCCAGATTGTGACCTCTAAATGCAATTTCTCACTAAAAAAGTGTAAGACATCTTGATAAAAATTTGACAATCCCTAGTCAGGATGAGAAAAATGACTTTGAAACATCTTGTTAAACCATCAAGTCAGAAATTCGTGAAAAACTTCTTCCAGTGAGAGGCAGTAAGAAGGAACTGTACTGGGCGCCTGGGTGGCTCAGTCGTTAAGCATCTGCCTTCGGCTCAGGTCATGATCCCAGGGTCCTGGGATCGAGCCCCACATGGGGCTCCCTGCTCCATGGGAAGCCTGCTTTTCCCTCTCCCACTCCCCCTGCTTGTGTTCCTTCTCTCGCTGTGTCTCTCTGTCAGATAAATAAATAAAATCTTAAAAAAAAAAAAAGAAGGAACTGTACTACCTCTGAAGTATCCTTCACAATGAACTAGAATTTGAGTGAACCATTAGCAAAAATTATACATTTAGTGGCTGTCTGGGACAGTGTGTGAAACAACATCAGTGTGATGCAGTAAGTTAATAGTATGTCTTAAATTATTCTAGATAAATGATCCATTTATTTTCTTTTTTATAAGAATGAGGAAAAAAAGGAGGACTTATTATTTGCCAGACTCTTAATAGAAAAACACAAATTAGGGATGCTTGGGTGGCACGGTCAGTTAAGCATCTGCCTTTGGCTCAGGTCATGATCCCAGGGTCCTGAGATCAAATCATGCATTGGGCTCCTTGTTCAGCAGGGAGCCTGCTTCTCCCTCTGCCTGCCCTGCCTGCAGCTACCCCTGCTTGTGCTCTCTCACTCTCTTCCCTGACAAATAAATAAATAAAATCTTTAAAAAATAACCCACAAATTATATGGGTGTACATTGATTAGATCCTGATTCAAATGATTATTAGTGGTTTTTTGAGGAAATAAGGAAAACATGAGCTCTTATTATTTAATGATATTATTGAGTTTTTGTTATTGTTGTAGGTATTATAAAGGTATTCAGGTCCTCCTTAATGAATGAATACCATCTTTAGATCCCATATCACTGTGTGGAAGTATGTTGTTGATTATTTACTCAAGAATATAATGATATATATAATTTTTTGTTAAATAATCCGGTGTGGATAATGTGGGTAGCAGTGTAGATGAAATGAAATGACTGTGTGCTGATAATTAACTGTTGAAGCTGGTAATAAGTCTATGAGCTTTATGCTATTACCTTTCACATATATTTGGAATATTCCATTGTGCCAGTTTTTAAAAACATTTTCTTCTCTTAATAATATTTTCTAAGTTTTATGTCTTTAAGGCAATATTTTTCAACCTGAGACAATATACTTTTTATTCTTAGTGTTTCATTAAATGTTAAATTACTTTATTCTTACTATATTTAAATGTTTTTCTGTCTTTAGA
This sequence comes from Callorhinus ursinus, assembly GCF_003265705.2. Classification (NCBI taxonomy): domain Eukaryota; kingdom Metazoa; phylum Chordata; class Mammalia; order Carnivora; family Otariidae; genus Callorhinus; species Callorhinus ursinus. Next base: position 645,499 of record NW_027397162.1, read on the forward strand.
CAGGACTCTAAAAATCAAATGATGTCTGTATCCAGAGGGACCAGATAAATGAGCAGTTTGGAAAGTAAAAAGGTAAAAGCTGCCTAATATACAGGTGCTTGTGCGCTCATCATTTAATGAAGTGTATCAGATTTTCACATAATTCTAAATGTAAGGAATCTGGCTTAATAAATTTCCATACTATTTAAAAGAAAGGAATATTCACTTTAAGAAAACTCTTTGGGAGCAGGTATCCAAACTAGGTCTATTTTGTATGAGCCTTTGTGGCAAGTCAATGATTTCACTCATAAAAAACCTTATCAGTGATGGAAAAAGAAGCAGAGATCTAAAGTATATTAATATAAAATGAAATTCAATAAGATTTTGAGGGGGAGGCTTCCCTAAGAATGGGTTTTCTTCAAGAAATACTCTGGTACTGGATGGAGAAATATGGAAATATTCCCAAATTCATCAGAAATAAGAGGACTATCCTGGTCCCTTATTGACTCCAATTTCCTGACATTTCAATAAGTCAGGGAAAATAGCTATGAGATACATTTATTTTAAATGGAAATATATTATTGAGAGCTGAAATGCCTGCATATCTCAGAAGCACTATAGGACCACATAAAATGTTAGAATTAAGAACATAGTTTAACATTTATGTATTTGCTATGAAAATAATCAGAAATCAACCAGTTTTCTGTATGTAGGAAATATTGTCTCTAGAATTATAAAGATATCTCACTAAAGATAATAGTTTTGCCAAATAGCAAATAGTCTACTAAAATATTCATTTAGTAAATTAAATAATTTAATAAGCTAAATAATGGTAGTGAAGTACTGAAGCAAAATTAAAGCCCTATTAAAAGCTTAAAATCAGTACTAAAAAAATAGCATGACAGACTTAATCTCAAGATAGAAAATCTAATGCTGTAAGTGATTTAATTAACACAGTATCTTCTTCATATAATTCAAGTTAAAATTTATAAATTTTTCTTTTTTTTTAGAGAGGGATGGGGAGGGGCAGAGGAAGAGAGAGAGAGAGAATCTTTTTTTTCTTTTAAAGATTTTATTTATTTGAGAGAGAGCGAGAGCACGAGAGGGGGGAGGGCCAGAGGGAGAAGCAGACTCCTCGCTGAGCAGGGAGCCCAATGTGGGACTCGATCCCAGCACTCCAGGATCGTGACCTGAGCCGAAGGCAGTCGCTTAACCAACTGAGCCACCCAGGTGCCCAAGAGAGAGAGAATCTTAAGCAGGCTTCATGACCAGCCTGAAGCCCAATAAGGTCTCAGTCTCATGACCCTGAGATCATCACCTGAGCCAAAATCAAGAGTCAGACGTTTAACCAACTGAGCTACTCAGACATCCCTTTTATTATTATTTTTTTAATTTTTATTTTAAGTAGGCTCCACACCTAACGTGGGGTTTGAACTCACCACCCTGAGATCAAGAGTCACATGTTCTACCGACTGAGCCAGCCGGGTGCCCCTAAATTTTTCTAATACTACAAAAGAACAAAAAATATAAACATATGTAATTATATACTACATATTAAATGCATTCCATATTACCTAATGTATTTTATATCATCCATATATTTACACTTAAGTTCAATGAAGAGAACTTGCTAATCCGGATACAAAGAGCATTACCCACAACTCATCACTGCTGAAGAAATATACAATCAATGGCATAGAACGGGGTCAATAAACCAAAAACCATATCTGATGAAAGTAAATCATCAATTATTTGGGAAAGCTATTTAATACATGGCTAAACTGCTCAGAGATTTATTTGAAATAGTAGGGATAAATTTCTTGCTTTCATCTTAGAATTAAATAACACACTATCTTAACATAAAAATGTCAAATCTGCCATGTAAAAATGCTAGGGTATATTTTTATAAATTTGTTTTGATACATCATTACTATGCATGGCCCAAATCAGAGGCCATTTTATTTCATTAACATGAAAGTAGAGATAAATACAGATGTACCAGAAATGAATTAAACTTAAATACAAAGAAGTTATTTAACTATGTAGATTATAAAGGAGGACAATATTAAGCACGACCTCACTATGGATATTAAACATTTAGATAATGGATTTTTAAAATGCTGGCAGTGTAGGGACACCCAGGTGGTTTAGTCGTTAAGCGCCTGCCTTCGGCTCAGGGCATGCTCCCAGGGTCCTGGGATCGAGCCCCGCATCAGGCTCCCTGCTCCGCGGGAAGCCTGCTTCTCCCTCTCCCACTCCCCCTGCTTGTGTTCCCTCTCTCGCTGTCTCTCTCTCTGTCAAATAAATAAATAAAATCTTTAAAAACAAATAAAAAATAAAATGCTGGCAGTGTATGTGAACAGGTAGTACTTAGAAGTAAAAACATTATAAAGTTATGAAATGCTTGTTTCTAAAATAAGAAAGTGAAATCAATTAAAAATGATATTCCATTATTGTCAAGTATAATTTTTATTAATTTACCAAAATTGTTTTATGGGTCACATTTCTGTGGTACAGTATTTTCATTTTCATTTTCCTATCACAAACTGTAATTAGTCAAAGGTTTTAAAACTGTGTAAGTTTTTAAAAATGGCCCAAAGGGTTTAAAACATTTGAAAACCTCTTTCAGTAGAGAATGCTCACTGATTTATATCATGCTATTCTCAAAAGCACTCTGGTTTCTTCATCCAGTTCTCCTTAATGGCTTTTTAAAATGATATATAGTATTTATTTTCTTCAAAGAATTAAATTAAGGTTTGGTACAAAGAAGGTATTTTTTAATGCATCCATATTCCAGCATTTCATCATATCAAATACACTATCTAATTGAAATAAAGGGTGCAATGGTGTTAAAGTTTTGGGGTAGAAAACTGACTCTTGATAATGACAGCTAAGATTAAAAAACACTAGATAGTAAAATATTATAGAACTAAAACAAGAGAATAGGGAGAGAAATAGGAATGATTTGGAGGAGAAATCATAGAATGTATTTGAATAGCAATAGTATGTTAACAGTCATGGTGTAGGACTTAATATTTTTTTTCTTTTTAACAAGAGATCTCACAACAGAAACCTGTGAATCTCAAATCAGTGTGATTTTTAACCATTCAGTCCCAATAAAGAATTCTAACAATGCACAGGGCAATAATGGCTCACAGTGTCCACCTGATCATAGTAGCTTTGTGAGTCACAGAGAGAATCTAAATTTAGTGCTCCTGCTCTAGCAGAGAAGAAGGTGAACCTGCCTGTCAGTCAGAGTCTGGTCAGAATTGTTTTCCGTTTGAAAAAAAAAAAAAGAATGTATAAAATGAGGTAGGTGATGAAGTGGATGGAGTGACCACACACTACATATATATTTAGAAAGAAAGATTGGTGACAGATAGATAGAAAGAATGATAGATGGATGATAGAGATAGGTAGGTAGATGATTTTAGATATAGATATGATGGATCCAAAGGGATAGCTGAGGTCCCTAGAGGGTAGAGAGAATGTCAGATTTGTACAAGAAGGAGACTATTGAAGCACCTTTAAAATCCGGTTACCTGTCAGAGTAACATTTGTATTTTGAGATGATTAGAGTCCTGATTATTCCTTTTGTCTGTTCCCCACAAACTTTTTGCCACCTTATTTTAATATATATTTTTAAAGATTTTATTTATTTATTTGAAAGAGAGAGAGCGTGAGCGAGAGAGCACAAGCAGGGGAAGCAGCAGAGGGAGAGGAAGATGCAGACTCCCCACTGAGCAGGGAGCCTGACTCGGGGCTTTAGCTCAGGACCCTGAGATCATGACCTGAGCCGAAGGCAGCTGCTTAACTGACTGAGCTACTCAGGAGCCCTTGCCACATTTTTCTTTCTTTCTTTTTTTTTTTTTTTTAAGATTTTATTTATTTGACAGAGAGAGACACAGCGAGAGAGGGAACACAGGCCGGGGGAGTGGGAGAGGGAGAAGCAGGCCTCCCGCGGAGCAGGGATCCCGATGTGGGGCCTCGATCCCAGGACCCTGGGATCATGACCTGAGCTGAGGGCAGACGCTTAACGACTGAGCCAACCAGTGCCCCTTGCCACATTTTTCTTACCATAAAAATTTTGTTTCTATCATGCAAACAAACGAGACATTATTTTCTGTAAATGAGATATGAATGTTTACAAATGAGAGAAATTTAGAAACATATTATTTAGTGAGCACTACATGCCATCTCCCCTGTGCACAACGGAGAGCAGCGTCGGCAGAAGTACTTAGGCATCCCACCAGCGGTCACGCAGACACTCGTCATCTGGGAGCTCCTCTTCTCTGGCTGCTGATCACACGACCGCAGTGTGCAGTCTCTGGAGTGGAGCCTGTGAGGTGCAGTGTGCTGCAGACAAGTGAGAGACGGTTTCACAAGGGCTGTAACTGAGGGAGAGGGAGCAGCTGCGGTGGCCCTGAGGCAGGTGGACAAGAGTGGCAAGAGCCTCTGTTTTCCTCAGCTGGTTCCAAGAGCAAATGTCTCCCCTGCCCCTCGGTATTTTTATGTTTCAATTTCAGAAAGCCTCATGCTTTTAAGAGAATGCGTATCCCTGGATTTCCTGAGATAAATTCCTTATAAGAACTGGAAAAAAAATAGCTAACTAACCCAATTGGAGTGAGCTGTGAGGGCAGTGGCTATAGTGATGGCACCTCTGCAGGTGTGGAAAGGGGCTTTTGAACCCTGAGGTGAAGGTTTTGAGATTCCATGATTTCATCCGCTTGTTGGAAAGTGATTATCATTTCACCTATAATTGCACTGACAGTGTCTGCTGGGGATTTAAGATTATTTCTGGAAAACATGAATTGTGCCTATCACTGAATGCTATTAGAAGTGATTGATGGAGATATCCAACAGGAATGGCAGAACAGGATGGGGAGAGCAAAAATCCTAATGGAAATTGAATAGAAGACACTGAAATCTACTAAGTGAGAGAACTAAGCTGAGCACATCTTATCCACTTAGTCAATTCAGTGTTTATATCCAAAATATGATTTCTTTCCCTTTCTGAGAGACCTGATGGTACTGAAATTGAAAGGAGAGACCCTAATGGATCTGTAGGGTTAGAAACAACATATGATGTTGCAAATGAATGGGAACTCTGTGTTATATTGTTCAGTGCTTCAGCAGATATTTATGGTGTACCTTTTGTGGGTCAGGCACATTTCTAGGTATATGATATTTGAGTGCACAGAACATAAGGAATGTTTCCTTATGGAAATTGCATTCTGATTAAGGGAAACAGAAGCAGTGGGTCTAAGTTGTTGAATTACATAGTGTCTTAGAAGGTAATAGATCTCATGGAAGGAGAGAAGAACCAGATTGGGTGAAGACAAGTAGAGGGGGTAGGGAAGGATTACAAAAGGTAAATTGGATCTCCATAGTAGGACTCAGTGAAGATGAAATTTGGGGGAAAATGTTAAGGGGGCTAGTGATAAATTCCTTATTTATTCCTTTCCAAATGTTACATATCCATTTTCTTGTTTTATTGCACTAGGTAAGAACATCAGTATTAATACTGGATACAGGTGCAGAGAGTAGGCATCCTGGTTTTGTTCACAATCTTAGGGGCATATTTTATAATGGACAAAGAGGTATGGCAATAGCCATATTTGCAATAGCACTTTTGTAGAAGCTCTTAAGTTTAACGACTCTTTCTCTCCTTGTCACACACACCAAATTTTTTTTTAATTTCTTTCTTTTCCCTCTCCCACTCCCCCTGCTTGTGTTCCTTCTCTCGCTGTGTCTCTCTCTGTCAAATAAATAAATAAAATCTTAACACACACACACACACACACACACACACAAAATAAAGGTCTCTGGGTGCCTGGCTGCCTCATTCGGTGGAGCATGTGACTCTTGATCTCAGGGTGGTGAGTTTGAGCCCCACATTGGGTGTGGAACCTACTTTAAAAAAAGAAAGGTCTCAAATCAAGGATCTCAGCTTCCACCTTTAGAAACCAGAAAAAGAGAAATGAAATCCAGGGAAAGCAGAAGAAAATAATAAACATAAAATAAAAATGAATGCAATAGAAAATGAAGAACTCTAGAGAAAATTAGTGAAATCCAAAGCTTTAAGATCAATAAATTGTGAACCTCTATCCAAACTGATCATACAAAAAAGAGGGGAGTACACAAATTTCCAATGTCAGAAATGTCAGAAGTGACATCACTACAGATTCTATAGGTATTAAAAGGATAATGAGGGGATACTATGAAGCCCTTTATGACAATAAATTGTCAAATGTGATCTAAGGTAATGACAACTACTGACGTGTATTGCCAAAATGTCTTATTTCTATAAATCCTAAATTGCATGTCTCCAAAAACATGAAAAGTGAAGAGGCTTTAAAAATGCAATTGAGGTAAAAATGGATTATAAAACCATACCAGATTAGATATCATATAAACCTTTGAATATTCTCCACTCAGGTTTTTGCCGTCTTTAAATTTTCAGGCTATTTGAAAGGATTCCCAATATTAAGTCATGTTTGATCAGTTATGGTTTGTGATAGAGAATGAAAAATATGTAAAATTTAAATCACAGGGGTTTGATCCAAAATACAATCTGAGCAAATTAATATGTTATACTTGAACATAATGGAGCATCATTTTTGTTTGCAATTTTCTGCTCATTACGAACATGCCTTCTGAGTTAATTATTTTTTAATACTGTCTGTTCCTATACATTACAGCATTTTTTTGGTTAACCCAACTGATTAATATCAGTACCAGGAGATTATTGATAGTTTCCTCTTTTAAATATTCCATATTTAAATATTTTCTTTAGGTTTCATTTTAATTTGCTTGTGGCATATTAGTAACTTCACTCTTATTTCAGTTTTATGAAATTAAGTGTTCTCTGGTCTGTGCTATATGTAGTAATGATTTGCCCTATTCCACATTGTAAATATATAGCAGGATATTTTAGATCGAGTATATTATTTTCTAAAACTCTCTGATGTACCAGGTAAAAACTTACCTCTGTGTTTCAATTAAATACTCAAATATTTTAATGCCTTATGTTCACTAAATTTTCTTTTTTCTTCCTTCTTTATCTATCACCTGTCACTTGTCACTTATCTCTCACTTATCTATCATCCATCTAGCTAGCTAGCTATCCATCCATCTATCCATCATCTATCACCAATCGTTTGTTTCACAGGCTCCCTGTTCTGTACCATTGAAATAATCCTCAATTTTTTGTCTTTTTTTTTTTTCTGAGTGTAGTTGACACACAGTGTTACATTAGTTTCAGGTGTGTCGACAAGTCTGCATGCTCTGCTGTGCTTACTACAACTGTAGCTGTTGTCTGTCACTGCACAACATTATTACCATATCAGTGACTATGTTCCCTATGCTGCCTTTTATTCCTGTGACTTATTCATTCCATAGCTGGAAGCCTGTGCCTCCCCCTCCCCTTCAGCCATTTGGCATTAAAAACTTATTAATATATTTTGTTTGTCAGGGCCAATTCTCTTCCTTGAATACTTTACATTTTATTTATTAATTAGAAATATTTTGTAATTACTAGCAGGATTTTGGAAAAATTGCTATTCAACTGGTATTACATTACATAAGGTATTTTGTGAATTGATCTATTTGCAGAATTTCTATTTCAGTCTGCAGTGTTTCTTTGCTGTTATTTCATCCTGATCCTAGTATATTAAAAGTTCTTAATTTTGTTTCAATATCCTTTATACAAACGTAGATTTAATATTGTTTTGCTAAATTTCTATTAACTTTGTACAAGATAATTTTTCTTAAATCTTTTTTTTTTAAGAGACTATTTCCTACAGACAGGAAATGTGTTGATTTACAGTGGTATCTCTGGCACATTTCTGTGTCCTGGACTATGTTATAAATCTAATATATTTTAGTGATTCTCTTGTGTTTCTCAAGGAAACGACTACTTCAGCTTTCAGGCTTGAACATTTAAATCTTGATTTACAGTGAATTGACCCCACCAGGAAATTAGTGAGTCAATTTGGCAGCATTTGATGTGACTGTCTTGATCCTAATCAGTTTGAGAATATCCCCATATTTCATTGTCCAATATGAATATTTGGTTCATTTCAGAAGAAGGAAAAGTTCTTCATAGGAAAGTCTGTCCTTTAAATGTTGTTGAATTTGGTATTTTTTCCATTTATCTTAGTTTGGATATATACATCTTTATCTAAGATTGAATATGCTTTTATCTGCTGCTCAGAAAATTTCCTCCATGGGAAGTCCTTAGCTCTATTCATGTCTGCAAATCCCCTTTTGTCGTGTAAGGTAACATATCCACAGTTCTGGGGATTAGAGTGTGTACATATCATCAGTCTGCCTACCACAGGAGGTATCTTACAACAATCTGATTCATTGGTGTTTTTGAAAAAATGTAATTGTTAAGATATTTGAATAACTTAACTAGCTGAGTTTAGAAGCTCTTCTATCTTTGGGAGTTTTTACCCTCTCCAGGCCTTTCTGGACATAGAATTACTTTGAGTTTTCTGCTGTTGGGAGGACAATTATCAGTATTTTAAGATAAAAGATTTTTTTTTTAAAGATTTTTATTTATTGATTCATGAGAGACAGAGGGAGAGAGAGAGAAGCAGAGGGAGAAGCAGGCTCCCAAGGAGCAGGGAGCCCGATGCGGGGCTCGATCCCAGGACCCTGGGACCATGACCTGAGCCGAAGGCAGACGCTTAACCATCTGAGCCACCCAGGCGCCCAAGATAAAAGATTTAAAAATGGAAGACAGAGTATAATATATATCACCTTAGAGTGAAACAAAAATATCACATCAATGGAATAAAATTATTGATGGAAAAAAAAGCTTTTGAAAGCTGCTATATAATGTAAATATCTAATATATATGAAAGTAAATAGTGTAAAAAAATCCATAGATGAATAACTAGTGTCAACAATTAAATACCAGCACACGGTCATTTTGTCTCTACTCCTCCCACGTTACCCTTAATAGAGTATTTTACAAAAAAAAAAAACTTAGATATACCATTACACGCCACAGCAAATAGTCACAAGTGTACCTTCAAACAATGGATTTATTTCATTGGGGGGACGTAAGTATGTTTTTCACACCTACCAAAATAACAATAATTCAATAATATCATTGAATATTCGGGGTTCACACTCTCCTAATTTTCTTCCAAAAATTCTTTTAAAGAGTTGGTTTGTTTGAATCAGGATCCCAACATTATATCCATATAAAGTTTAGGGTTTCTTTGTCTTTGAAGTTTCTTGTAACTAAGGTGTCTCTTCCCTTTTTCCCTTCCTGCTCTCATTTTTTGAGGATAAAAATGGATCGTTTGTCATGAATGATTTCAAACATCCTGCTAGTTTATTGTATCATGCTGACATCATTTAACACATATCCCCATATGCCCTATAAATATAAACTCGATGTAATTCAGGTTCGGGTTTGTCCAGGACTCTTCATACGCAGTGCAGTGGTCTCATTATTGCCTCCTTCCGGGGGTGCCATGCCAGCTGTTTTCCTTTCTGTGCTGTGAAGTTTGATCAGAGGTACATGTGCTGTTACCAGTTTCCTACCAGCCTTCATCCGCTGGTTTCCGCTATTGCTGATGATCACTGCCTGGATGAAGTACTTCATTTGATGCTGCAGAAAGTTGATATTCTAATGCTATTACTGTTTCTGCATTTAGTACCTGGAATTATTTTATACAGAAGAACTGTCCCTCATCATCTATTTGGTCACCCTGAAATATAATCTGTTCAGCAAAGGCAGAAGAAATGATTGACTCTTTCTATTTATCCATTTTAAGAAAAATGGAATTCGTTCCTTAACATCCTCCCATCATTGTGGAGTGAGAACCTCTTCAAGATGAAAGCTGTGTCACATTAAAATGTCACCACCTGGGGCGCCTGGGTGGGCGGTTAAGCGGTTAAGCATTTGCCTTTGGCTCAGATCATGATCCCGGGGTCCTGGGACCCAGCCCTGCATTGGGCTCCCTGCTCAGCAGGCAGCATGAGGATGCTTATAAAATTCAACTGTCTTCAGATTCCTATGACTGCTGTTAAAATTTGTGTGCTGTGAAGTTAATACTATGGGTTCTGTCAAGTTGGAAGTAAGGCTTATTTTACTCACTCAGACTGGAGTGGCATCCTGGGAAACACCTTACTCCTCTGTCTTTATAACTTCGCTTTACTTACTAAAGACAAGGTGACACACACAGAGCTGATTCTCAACCAAGTGGTCTTGGCAAACTCCATGCCTCTTTTCTCTAACAGTGTACCTCAAACAATGGCAGCTCTGGAATGGAAATCTTTCCTGGATGATGCTGGATGTAAATTTGTCTTCTATTTTCACCAAGTGGCCAGAGGGGCTTCCCTCAGCACCACCTGCCTGCTCAGTGGTTTCCAGGCCATTAAACTTGGCCCCAGTATCTCTAGGTGGCTGGTGCTCAGAATGAGATCCCCAAAGTTTCTGCTGTTCCTTCTGCTGGATTGTGCAACTCCTGGTAAACATCCCAATTTCTACAACAGTGATTGGCCTAACAAATGACAAAAATAGAAGTGTAGAAACAAGCAAGGGATACTGTTCCTGGCTCATGCCAAACAGATCTGTGGCCTCCCTTCTTGGAGTCACTATGTTCTTCATTGGTGTTATATGTTTAGGGCTCTTGATCTTCACTGGCGGCATCATGCTCTTTGTTCTGCTCAAGCACATGCAGTGGGTGCAACACATTCATATCAACAGCCTTTCCCTCAGGTCTTCTCATGAGGCCAGAACCACCTGCACCATCCTCATTCTGGTGAGCTCCTTTGTCTCTTTTTATTTTCTCCCTTCTTCACTTTCTCTTTCTTTATTCATAATTGTGAACCAAGCCAGTGGCTAGTCCTTACCTCTGCTCATAGCTTTATGTTTTCCCACATTCAGCCCTTTTGTGCTCATCAGTAGTGATGTCCATGTCTCTCAGTTCTGCTGTGCCCATTCTCTAATACAGCTTGTTGGCCCAGCCCCTTTATATCCTTACTCAAAGTTACATTCCCATTGATGCCTCCTCTGAGCAAATCCATACATAAACAGAACCACATGACTTTTCCTGTCTCATTCCCTCATTATTATGCTTCATTTTTTTAATAGGTAGGTTTACCATTTTATTTTATTTTTAAAATTTTATCTTAAGTGCGCTCCACTCCCAGCATGGAGCCCAATGCAGGGCTTGAACTCACAACCCTGAGATCAAGACCTGAGCTGAAATCGAGAGTTGGACACTTAATTGACTGAGCCACCCAGGCACCCCTAGATATAGCATTTTAAATACAATTTTGTTTGCACTCTGGATTTTTTCTTCACATGGGAAAGTGTTTATGAATATCATCTCTCATGCTGCAACCCTTGCACAGAAAGTCTTACAAATAGCACATAGCAAATACATATGTTTAATGAATTCTGTCATTTGCAAAATGGCTCATTTTATATAAGAAGTAATAGTGGATTCATATATAACACCACATATACTGACAGAGTCCAGCTGCTCTAAGAATAAATTTAAAACTAAAACTAATTTTTAAAAATGCTAGGAGCATAATTTTGTTACTAGATAATTAATTTAAAAATCCATGGGGTGGGCGCCTGGGTGGCTCAGTTGGTTGGGCGGCTGCCTTCGGCTCGGGTCATGATCCTGGGGTCACGGGATCGAGTCCCACGTCGGGCTCCCTGCTCAGCAGGGAGTCTGCTTCTCCCTCTGACCCTCTTCCCTCTCATTCTCTCTCTCTCAAATAAATAAATAAAATCTTTAAAAAAAAAAAAAAAGAAAAAAAAAATCCATGGGGTGCCTGGGTGGCTCGGTCGGTTAAGCATCTGCCTTCAGCTCAGGTCGTGATCCTGGGGTCCTGGGATCAAGCCCCTACATTGGGGCTCCTACTCAGTAGGGAGCCTACTTCTCCCTCTGCCCACCTCCACCCGCCTCATTCTCTCTAATAAATAAATAAAATCTTTTTTAAAAAATCCAGAGAAAGTAAAAAATCTTAATTAAAATTGATAAATATAGTTAATACTTCCAATTGAAGATTTCCATTTCATAAAACTCAGGACAGGCAAAGTTTAGATATCAATGAGAGAAAAACTACAATGAAAAAATAAGAAAAGCGATTTGACTTTCAGAGATTTACTGAATCAGGCATGTGGGCCTTTTCTGGAATCATGGATTTGTTCTATACCTTGATTGGGAAGTTGTTTCATGGGTAAATGCATTTGTCAGTCCTCAAATTGTAGTTATTTGTGTATTCCCAAGGCTTGGTGGAGGGAGGTGGGTGATGGGTATTAAGGAGGGCACTTGTTATGACGAGCACTGGGTGGTATGTGCAAATGATGAACCACTGAACTCTACTCCTGAAACCAATATTGAACTGTATGTCAACTAACTAGAATTTAAATTTTAAATAAAAGGAAAAAAAAGTTTAAAACACTGGGGCACCTGGCTGGCTCAGTTGGTAGAGCATGTAACTCTTGATCTTGGGGTCATGAGTTCAAGTCCCATGTTGGGTGTGGAGCCTACTTTAAAAAAGCTTAAAACATTTCCTGAACTTCAGTGGTTTTGGTTCTGTCATGGCATGGGTAGCATCTATGAACATAAACTCTGTAGTGAGGGGCTCCTGGGTGGCTCAGTTGGTTAAGCGTCCAACTCTTGGGTTTCAGCTCAGGTCATGATCTCAGGGTTGTGAGATCGAGCCCCTTGTGGGGCTCCACACTCAGCCAGGAGTCTGCTTGAGATTCTCTCCCTTCCCTCTTCCTCCCCCTCTGCCCCTCTCCCCACTCACACTCTAAAATAAATGTTTTTTAAAAAGTACACTCTAGGGGCACCTGGGTGGCTCAGTCGTTAAGCGTCTGCCTTCGGCTCAGGTCATGATCCCAGGGTCCTGGGATCTAGCCCCTCATCGGGCTCCCTGCTCCACAGGAAGCCTGCTTCTCCCTCTCCCACTCCCCCTGCTTGTGTTCCCTCTCTCACTGTGTCTCTCTGTCAAATAAATAAAATCTTAAAAAAAAAAAAAACCAATAAAGTACACTCTATGTAGTCAAAAGGTGGCCTAGAAGCAATGGTTAACGTGCCCTTCAGCACACCCCGTACCCAGTTCTTGATTTCTCAACGCTGGTCTCTACCAAAAAGAAAACCTCCTGAAAAAAAGACTGATTCCTGGTAGGTTAAGGAAAGTTATAAGATGAAACTGTAATCTCTTTTGTACCAGAAAGTTGTACCCACAGTGTGACGGTGATGTTAAAAGGGACAAAGAAGCAAGCTAGAAGGAGCTCCCCTGAGCCCAACCCGGGAAGATTTAAGCATCACAATGAATGGCCCACTTATATATTTAAGTGTGCATTATTCCATACTGATGTATATTAATAAAAAATGAGTGAACAAGCTGTTGGGAAACTTACTTCCCAAGTAGAATGCCTACTAATAAATGTGGGAAGACTGTTGGGGTTTGAAAATCATCAGTGGTGGCTAAAACTATGGGGTCAAATACTGATGTGGATCAGTATATTCACGCAGTTTCAAAACATCTTCTGAATAATTACCTACTAAAAATAAAGGGAAATAAAACAACAGGCCCAACATGGAGTCCCTTATGTTAAGCCCTATGTCACCAAACCAAGACTTCATTATAGTTTGGTTCTCCCAAAAATGGAACCATAAACCATCAGGATCTCCTGATCAGCACTAGTCAGGTACTTTGCCTGATGGACTCCAGCCATCTCCTGAAGGAAAGTGACCTTGTCTGAACCAACCCACTTTTTGCCTAGGATGACTTCTTTGTCCCAACTTCCTTCTCCCTTATAAAAGTATTTCATTTTGTTTTGTTTTTTTAAGATTTTATTTATTTATTTGACAGAGAGAGAGAGACAGCAAGAGAGGTAACACAGCAGGGGGAGTGGGAGAGGGAGAAGCAGGCTTCCCACTGAGCAGGAAGCCCGATGCAGGGCTCGATCCCAGGCCTCTGGGATCATGACCTGAGCTGAAGGCAGACGCTTAACAACTGAGCCACCCAGGCGGCCCAAAAGTATTTCATTTTGTACAGCTCCTTGGAGTTCCCTTCTATCTGCCAGATTAGATGCTGCCCAATTTGAATCAATTTTTGCTCAAATAAACTCTTAAAATGTTACAAAAAATAAAGGGAAATGGTAATTCTTAAGAACACAAACATACAGAAGTGACTGGAGTTACTATCCGTATTGGTAAACATGGACACCATGTGCCTCCTGATATGAAGTACTGTGAAAGATACAATATCACTTCTGTGATTTCAGTGTAAACAATGCAAAAGGAAAATATCATTAGGAAACATCAGAGAAACAGATGGAAATTCTACAGAATTCATGACCTATCATATCCAAGGAACTCAAAGGCTAATTAACTTTCATTAAAGGAGTGGAGAGCAATGACAACCAAATGCCTCATACCATCTGGGTTTGGTCATGGACCCCTAAAGACACCAAGGGGCAATATTAGGACAAATGGTAATATTTGAACATGCCCTGTGGATTACATAATAGTATTTTACCAATACTGAATTTCCTGATAGGATAATATTCTGATAATATAAGATGTGCCCTTAGGAAACATGCACTGAAGCATTCACTTGTACAGAGGCAATATATTTACCCATTAATTCAGATTGTTCAGAAACCCACATATGCACATGTATGCGGGGAGAGACTAATAAAACAAAAGATGCAGAACAAACAATTGTTTAATCTGGGTAGAATTTATACAAGAGTATCTCATACTATTCTTGTACTTACTGTAAGTTTAAAGCTGAAAAATTTTAAAATTCAAAAATCAATACGTTTTACTTCATACAAAATGGTATCATCATCAACTCATGATGCATAAAATATAATTTGATGCTAATTCACCCATTCTTGGCTTTAAAAAAAAATACAAAGTATAGAATGGATTTTCCTTTAACATTGAAAAAATTCTACAACACACGCCATACATATGATGTTAATATTTCACCGAAGATCAGAGACAAAAGAAAAATAATTGGGATCTCCTGGCCTTCAACATTACTCTACGGAAACTATCTAGTGTTGTATGGCAAGAAAAAATGTATACGTATATGCATTAGAAAGGAAGAAATAGATTGTTCTTTCACCTCTTTAAAACACATGCCAGACACAGCATCCATACCAGCCCTAGTGCGAACAGTCTTAATGTCGGGACTCCTCCCTCTCCTCTGTTTTTCTTCACCACTGTCCTGCTTTTCTCCTTTCCACAGAACCTATTCCCTTCTAACATGCTATGGAAGTTAGGAACATTGCTGTTTTCTCACCCAGAATGTAGGTTCTATGAGGGCAAAATTCTTTTGGTGTTTTGTGCATTTCGTATACCTACAAGAGTCCAAGACTCACATAAGATATACAATAAATGATTTCTTGGAGCACTAAATGTCACCTTTTGTGACATTTATAAGAATCCACTCCGCTGGGGCACCTGGGTGGCTCAGTCGTTAAGCGTCTGCCTTCGGCTCAGGTCATGATCCCAGAGTCCTGGGATCGAGCCCCGCATTGGGCTCCCTGCTCGGCGGGAAGCCTGCTTCTCCCTCTCCCACTCCCCTGCTTGTGTTCCCTCTCTCGCTGTGTCTCTTTCTGTCAAATAAATAAAATCTTTAAAAAAAGAAAAAAAAGAATCCACTCCGCTACTTATCCTAACTTTACTAATTCACTACCACCCTCCCTTCAGGTTCAGTACCCTGAGTGCACTCAAGAATGGAGAAGAATCCTATTTTGGAGACAAAATTTTCAAGGTGATTAAGAATCCAACAACGCCATGTGCTCAATTTTCTTCTCTTTAGATTTCAGTGTACTCTGCTCACCTACACTAGGCATTAAGCTCCCTCCCTGCTCAAGGACCAGACTCCCGTCTCAGTCACCCAGGTGCCCCACTCCTCACAGTGTGCCCAGAACACACTAAGTGGTCATGTGGATGAAGGACAGAGGTCTCAGGAGAACCCTGCTGAGCACAGCAGTAAGTGTATAGTAGGACCTGGCACTGAACATGTTAAGACTGTATGGAAAAACCTTGAAGTTGAGGGAATAAATCCTCAGATGTCCTTCATCTAGTGGAAAATGCATCACTCCTGCTTTGGGACAAACTGGGGTCAGCATCCCAGGCATGCAAAGGAGAACCTTTGATAAAAACCAAGATGTTTCCAGAGGGGTTTCTCCAACTCTCTTGAACTCAAGGCTCAGCCAGAAGTACCACCACAACTACAATACACCCCACCCTCCAGAGAGAGGACAGAAGAGGGCAGGGGGCTTTGAGTCAACTCTCCATTCTGAAGAACAGAAAACTATGCACACTATCCAGACAAAAACTCTTATTAACTCATCAAGAAGTGCAGTCACCACAAAAAAGGCGCATGCCCACTATGAAAATGTGAACTGTGTAGTCTTTTAAAAGGCACTGAGGAAAGCTCCATGTGAGGAAATGATCACTTTATATTTTTCTGTACATTTTTAACCCATTAACATTATCTTGTGTACCTTGAAAACTAGTCTTGAAGGAAAGTCCACAGGATGAATTTAAAATGACCACATCCAATGCCGGCACACGGGTAATAGTAAGTCCATGGTGGCAACTGTGAAGCCAACACAAACCCGACACCCGCATGTACACAACCAGAATCTCCTGTTCAAATCCCTGGCACTTTATTTTTTTTACATCATCATTTGTTTATTGCTAACATGAATTCAAAGCAAGTATGCAATTGCGTTTATACTAGAGGAAATCAGGAAATCAAGACACAACTGCCATCATCAAATCTTAATCTTCAGAGAACTACATCTCCACGAGGTTGGCCTGAAGACACTCAGATTCCACCAGTTTTTGAGGTGTTCCATATTTAAGTAGTGTAGGCACTGCCGTCACTTTCAGTTTTTTTTCTGAAGTCATTATTTGGATCTTTCCAATAAGGTTTCTCTCCCACTTGGCAGTAGATGAACACACATCCTTTACTAATATGCTTCAGCCCTTCGTACGACCGGTTCAGCCTGCACGCAGTCAGGGCAGCAGCTATTTGCCCCAGCGTCCTTAGAGCTGGTGAAGTAGGTGACGATGGTCTTGTCATGGTGCTGCTCCACGGCCCAGCGGAACTCCTCCAAGCCAGACACGCTCACCTCCTCGCAGCCTGCCATCGGGAGGGCTCACCGCGCTTGGCCGGCCGGGGCCCTGGGAGGCACGGCCGCGGGCTAGCACTTTATTTTGAAACAAAACTTCACACAACCATTTGTAAGATCAGACAATGAGAATACTCTGTGTTTGTTTTTCTGGGCTTATCATGAATTTGCCTCAGCAGAGTGTTTTATTTCACTGGTTTTAGCAGTAATTCAACCCCTAGAAAGCTGTGGAGGGGGACTTGGGAATGCGCAGTCCTCTACATGAGGAAACCCCAAGAACAGGAAGGAATTAGGCCCCAACTGAGAAGGCCAACCCATACCATCGGGAAAAATACAGAAAACAGAAGAGCAGAATGGAATAAACAAGTGAGGGAGAACATCAGGCATTTAAAAACCACACAAACAAGGAGTTTTACTTATAAATATCAAAGCCTTAAACAGTCTGGAGGGAGCATGTTTTAACGTGGCTGTTGTATGCAGATCCTTCTCTCAGACAACATCAGAAGCAAGTGGCACGTGATGTTATTTTCGGAAGTCTAACTTCTTCTAAGTTCCAGTATCTCATGACTCAGCCTTGATATTTCTCACGAAGAATGATGCTCCTTGTGGGCGGAGATGTGGAGCAAGGCTTCCAGCAAACATCTGTAGAGCTGTCCTCACTGTGCAAGCTTCCTGACACAGGACAGCAGGGAATACACAAAAACAAAGGGCTGAGACCCTTTCTCTCAAACATTCCCCCACCAAAATAACAAAACTGATGAAAAACTAATAGGTTTGGCAGGGAAATCTGAAAGAGTTTGTGAAGACACTTGTTTTTTCAGTTTAGGGTCTAGGTTTCCATTCCCTTCTTTTTATTCTTTTAAAAATAATGCTGAGATGGCTTTTCTAAGTGTCAACCAAGGAGCAGATCGGTGGCCGGAGGTCTTTGTAAGTGCACAGTGCCCACTGTCTGTCTCCCACATGCTTCTTGTGGGCACATTAAGGCCCACGCTGTGTCCCCTTCCATCTGACTCTTGACATAACAGTAAGTGCTGACCTGTCCACAGGTTTTCTCACAGCAATGACATCGATGTGGTTCCTGTTCATTATGATTCTCAAATGGTAAGTAAGAGTCTTCTTCTGCCTAAAGACTCCTCAGTAGTTGCGTTCAGAATGTTTCCCCCTGGGGCTTTTTCTGATGTTGACAGAGGTGGACCATGGGTGACCTGCCTTCTCGAAATTCTCTCTGGTATGAATCCAATGATGAGTGGGGGCAGAGCAGTGGCTGGAGGCTTTCTCGTGTTCACTGCATCACAGGCCTCATCTCCAGTGTGACTACTCATGTGTTTGAAGAGCCAACAAAAATTCTTTACACTGAAAGGGTTTTTGTTTTTGTTTTTTTTCCTCCAGTGTGCATCTCCTTATGAAGGACAAAAGAGCAGGAGCAGTGGGTGAAGGCCTTTCTACATTCATGGCACTGAGAGGGCTTCTCTCAAGTATGAACCCGCTGGTGCTGCAGAAGGTGTGACCTGCGTTTGAAGGCCTTCCCACATTCGAGGCACTTGTATGGCGTCTCCCCCGTGTGGATGATGGAGTGCTGAATGAGGTAGGTGCTCCGATGAAAGGCTTTCCCACACTGGGCACACTCGTAGGGCTTCTCCCCAGTGTGAATCCGCTGGTGCTGCATGAGTTCTGAGCTGCATCTGAAGGCCTTCCCACACTCCATGCAATCGTAGGGCTTTTCTCCAGTGTGGATGATGTAGTGCTGAATCAGGTGTGCTCTGTTGCTGAATGATTTCTCACATTCTTTGCACTCAAAGGGTTTTTCTCCGGTGTGGGTCCTGTTATGCCGAATAAAAGTAGAGCGGTGGGTGAAGGCCTTTCGACACTGACTACACTCGTAGGGCTTCTCTCCAGTGTGAATCGGATGGTGCTGCATGAGGTAGGACCTGCGTTTGAAGGCCTTCCCACACTCCATGCACTTGTATGGTTTCTCCCCGGTGTGAATGAGGTAGTGCCGAATAAGGGTTGAGCTCTGGCTAAAGGCTTTCCCACATGCGTTGCACTCATAGGGCTTCATTCCAGTGTGAACCCGCTGATGTCGAACAAGGTACCACTTCCGGTTAAAACCTTTCCCACACTGCTTGCATTTGTAGAGATTATTCCCTGCATGAATCATGTGGCCTTTACCTGGTCCCTGTGGGTCACATTCACAGAGAACATGTCCCTGAGAGTGCAGACTATCATCTGTCCCCAAACCGTCATCTTCAAGGCTCATTCTCCCAAGATGGGTCTCCTTTTGATCATCTGTCCCAGGCTTCAATTGACTTTTCTGCATTTCTAAAAGCCCTTCCCAATCCCTGGCGTGCGCCAACTTGGAGTCCCTTGAAGATCCCTGAGTCAGGCTTCCCTGGAGCAAGGCTCCCTCAGACAAAATCAGCTGAGAAGTGCTTGGGTCCCTGGTCTGAAGTTTTGCACTGTCACCTGCAGAGAAGCCAACACAGAGAGGGGAACTTTTAGTGACTCAATACAGAAGAAACAAATTCAACACTTCAGTGGGAAAGTGAGGATGAAACAGTACCCTGGGATTGCTGTGTCCCACAACTCTGTGTCCTGGATTTCCAATGACTGTCTCTGGTCCTTGTACCCTTGACACCATTAAAGGGAAAATCCAGAGGACAGGCTAGACCAGGGAACTGAGGATCTGGAGTGGAGACCCCTCCTCACAGTCCAGAGGGGAGGAGGGAGGACATAACACTGTCTGTGGGGTGTTTGCTTCAAGAATTGACATCTCTTGGTGTTAAGAGAGTACACAGAAGTGGCACCGAACAGGACTGGGGTGAAAAAGAGGTCATCTTCCCAGAGGTGTCCCGTGAGCTAGGTCCTAATGGAGAATCAGAACTGCCAGAGAGAGAAAGAGGAAGGGAGCACTGGGTTGGAATGGAAGGAGCAAGCATGGGTAGAGTCACTCTTGGAGAGTGCTGAACAATTAAAGGAAGAAAGGGCCCCAGATGCCTGGTGAAGCCAACACTGAAGTGGGATCACCATAAAAGGAAGAGAATTAAGACTGAAGAAGAGGGATGGAGGGACACTCAGGGACAAATGGTATAAAAGACAAGCTTCTGCTCTGCTGGGAGGCCTCATGTCGTGGTTAAGAGGGCTCTGGAGCCAGAAAACCATTGGTCCAGTCCTGCCTCTACCAAGTGAGTGATCTTGAACAGGTTACTTTTTTCTTCAAAGCATGATTTCCTCATCTGAGAGACTAGGAGACTCCATCTCATTCATGTTCTCCATGAATGTGACCAAGAGGTCACTAAGAGTTTCACAAAGAAGTTCAGAGGCTTGCATGCTGAAGGCTCCCATGACCCCACCTGACCAGCTGTCCCCTCCTACCTGAGCAGGTGCTACGTGAGAGGCCTCTCTTTCCTGTCCATAGCTCCTGCCCATGCTCCAGTAGGTGGGTCAACTCTGGTTTGGGAACCGGATGCCCTGTTGATGGAGAAGGAAATAGGTCATGGTGTATGAGAAGAAAGCAGTATCTCCATCCCTTCTGGGACTTCATGGCAGGGACAAGAACTGAATGAAGCTGTGAAGAAAATGCTGACCTGTGACCTGGAAACCCAACTGCACAAATCCCATTCTTGGGCTGCAACTGCCATAGAGGGTGGTGCTGTCTGTCCAGACAACATCAATGTCCTTGAACCTCATTGGTAGAAGCCAATCCTACTCGGGCACACCACTTTCACACACAGCCATGGGACCCTGGGAAGGGGAGCCCCTCCTTCCAGAAGGGATTCTGTAATTAATCTAAGTCACTGTTCTCAAACACCCTGTACTTGAGAACCACTTAGGGATGCTTGATTCCAACCTCAAACCAAAAGAAACAAAATTGCTTGGGCCTAAACAACAGTATTTCTGGGCTCTCCCTAGGGAATTCTCTCTCCCAGAGAGAACTAAAAACTGCCAGGGGAGGAAACTGGTGAATGGCATCTCTGATCACTGGTAATCTGAGAGAGGCAGGTAACCTGAGCTGAAGACAAAGCCTTTATTCCAATGTGAGGGGAGGTTGAACAAGGGGGCTG
The DNA here is from genome assembly GCF_003265705.2 of Callorhinus ursinus. Classification (NCBI taxonomy): domain Eukaryota; kingdom Metazoa; phylum Chordata; class Mammalia; order Carnivora; family Otariidae; genus Callorhinus; species Callorhinus ursinus. Next base: position 666,694 of record NW_027397162.1, read on the forward strand.
CTTTCTCAACCCTGGCTGCAGCACCCCACAGGCCCACAGGGAGCCAGCCTGAGGAACAGGGAGATGCCTGGTCCAGGGAGAGGAGCAGAGAGAACCTTCACATCACTGAGGATAGAACTATGTAGCTGCAGCCTTCAACCTGGGGGCCAGCCCCACCCTGGGGATTCTCATTAGGTGAGATGGGAAATTTCCTTCAGGGGAAGCCAGTTTCAAGCTTGCTTTTCTGTTTCGTGCAGCCAGATAGAGCTCAACAGAGATAGGTGGGTTCTGTACAGAATTTCAAGGATTGAGGCACCAGGACCCACTGAAGTCTATCAAGTAGCAGATTCTGATCCTCAGCCCAGGACTCATTCGGACAAGTCTCGGTAACAGTCATCGATGTGTCCTACATGCCTGGCCCGGAGCTCAGGGAGGGGCAGGAGAAAAGGTGAACCAGACGTTCCTTTGGCTCTGCCAGTTGAGCCCCCTCTCACCTTAGGGCCTTTTCTTGTACTGGTTCCTCCACCTGGAGCCCCTCCTCCACCTCCCCTCCAAGCTTCAAGGCTCAGTTCCAATGTCACTTCCTGAGATGCCTTTTTTGAAGCACCCATGATGGATTATGACCACCTGGCTACATACTCCTAAGGTCCCCTAATATTTCTATGTATGACTCATCACAATTCATCTAAGAATTGACGTCTGCCTTCCCACCTGAACTCAGAGTGAATGGTCTGCATTCTCACACACACGGTGCCATTGTCACTGGTGGCTTCTCTTTAACCGGCCCCACTTTTAATTTTTGTTAAGTATTTTGTTCTAAAAGGGAACTCTGTTTTGCTCTGGTAAATGAGCAAAGTCAAGTTCACTCTCCACAAATGGCAGGTTACCATCAAAACACAACAACAAAATCAAAGTAATGCCATCAGAGCCCTAGCAAGTTCATGTAGATAGTTCAGGACTGTGAGCTAGAAGCTGTCCCTTCTGTTGAAGAGAAAAATTAACCACAATTAGGGCACATGAAATACTCAGCACTGTTCTGAGACTTTCTCTTGACACCAATCAGCCTTCCAGACCGAGGAGGTTAAAGGACTGGCTTTCTCAAGGTGTCCACCTCTGGCATTTTAGCCATTCCTGTGCACTTTCTAAAGCACCTCCTACCTCAGTGGAGGACTGTGACCCAGGCCTCAGAAGAACAGGTGATGATCATGGAGACACCAGGGGTCTTTTTATAGCTACCATGTTGTTTAGGAAGATCCCACGGGGGGCACTGATGACGAATGCCATATGGGGATCTGCCTGACTCACCCTCTCTCCTGAGAACAGCCCATCACTCACAGCCCTGCTAACTGGGCCCTGGACGCCTGACCCAACCAGGCTCCTGTGCAGTCTGGAATATGGAGGTCAGACGGCAACTTGAGTGTGCTGGGTACTGGGGTGAGGGTTTGTGTTCAGAAGTAGGTTGTTTCTATTCCAATGATCCCTGACGGAGACCTGATGGAGGGAGGCCAGGTAGGAAGAGAAGGAACCAGAAAACTGCAGGGTCTTCAGGGAAGAGGGAAGATGACTCCTGTGACCTTCTTGATCAGCCAGGAATCAAGAAGGCTGGGTTACCCCACAGGATTGAGAGGTGAGCCCTTACCCAGTGAGCCCAGAAGCCCACAAGTCTCCAGCATCACTTCCTGGTACAGGGCCCTCTGGTCCAGGTCCAGCTGTCCCCACTCTTCCTGGGTGAAGGTCACAGCCACATCCTTGAAGGTAACCAAAACCTGGAAAGTCAAACAGAAGTAATGATATTGGCCTTGTGCTGTTGGATGGGGTCAGAACCCTGTAACTCAGTCTCTGGTCAAGATTTAGAGAGACCCAGGCCTGCATCACTGAGGCCTCCTGAGGGCAGAGCTCTGTGCTGGGCTCGAGGGGGAGAGAGATGCAGCCTTTGGACATAATGCAATTATGGCTGAGAGAAAAACCTCCCCTGGGAAGCCGCTGGAGATGACAAGACAGTAGCATTCCCATGAGGACAGTGGAGGCAGACAACAGGTGGTCTGGGACATCAGAGGAACAGGGAAATTGATCATGATGATAATTCCAACAATGAGAACTGCAGCAATAGCAGCCGAGTCTCCTTGGTCCTCCCCGTGTGGCCACCCCAGCTGAGGGCTTCACACACTGAGATAAAGTGATTAAAAATTCCCTGTTCTGGAGCCAGACTCCCAGAGACCAAATTAAGACTCTTGAATCTGACAGTTGCCAGCTGTGACCATGGGGCGGACATCCCATCATTTCTCTAAGCCTTGATTTCCACATCAGTACAATAATCCTTCCCACTTCACCAGGCAGTTCTGATAAGTAAAGAGAAAATGTTCACATGGAAAACAGTGGAGTGCCTGGCCTGGAATGTGTTCAATGTATTTCGTGACTTCTCCTAATCCTCCCACAGCCCATGAGGTCGATGCCACCATTACCTCCAGCAGCCTGAGGCTCAGGCAGCTCTAGAAAGTTGCCCACAATCTCACATTTAAGGAGCAGAGACAGGATCTGAACACCCAGCAAAAGATGATAGAATTATCAGAAAATAGGCAGGTGGAGGCCAGGGGCACCTTCACTAGAAATAAAACAGCCACGAAAGGCTATTCTAAGCGGTGGCATGGATACACAGAAGGAATACGGACAGACAGCCCTGCAGGGACCTGGGGACAGGGCCTGGGATGGAAGTGCAAGGGCAAAGGCTGCAAAATGGGAAGGAGTTTGACAAGTTCAGGACCACCCAGCTGGGTGCAGTGAGCAAGGGAAGAAGGGAAAGGGAGCACTGAGGTAAGTCTCAGGGGCAGATGGAGCAGGGCCCTGAGGGCCCCGGTGAGGGCTGTGTGCATTTAATACAAGTATGATGGGAGCCCCTGAGGGGGAGACCCATTCACTCATTCAACCATTTATTGAGTACCTTTTACAAGCCTAGGCCGTTCTAGGTCTTGGCATAGGGCAGCAACAGGCGCTCACGATCCGGGGCTGGAAACAGATCCTAAACAAGCAACTAAAATCAGCAAGACAATGTCAGAGGGCCCTAAAGATTCCAAAGACAAGAAAACAGAGCGAGGAGACTACTTGTAGTCCACTTTACATGGGGCAACATGGAAGCTGTCTTTCAGGATGGCACACTGGAGTGGGCCTGGAATAAAGAGGGAGGGAGCCGCGTGCATGGGAGTAAGACAGTGCTGACGGTGATCAAGGCTATGAAGAGGGTACCTGAGGTGACTGCTAGGGACTTACCCGGGTCCCCCTGTGCATCTGTGCCCAAAGGGACGCCAACACTCCTGAACACTGTCATCACTGACCATTCGAATGGACTCACGTGTCAAATCTAACGGAATGTCTTAAACAAGAAAACAGACTCACTACTGTCAGGGGAAAGTCAGTTCCATTTGCTGTAAACGGAAAGACAAATTGCTTGGCCTTCCTGGCTCCCAGCCTGCCCTTGCACCTTTTCTGCCCTGGCACAGCAACAATTCCAAAAACCTACTGCCTCTCCTCCACCCTAGCCCCTACCTCCAAAGGCTAGAGGCCAGGAAGGTGCAAGGGCCAGACTCCCGCTGTGCTGAGCCGAGACCAACACAGACTCGGGAAGCATCTCCGAGGAACGCGCTCCCAGAGCGATGCTCCCAGGACCCTGCTGGACACCGGCGGACACGCCACCCACAGACGCTTTCTAGTTCCCTCAGCGCAGGGCGAGGAACTGTCAACACTCTTCTCCTTTACACCCGAGAGCACCCAAGTCCAGCGCAAGAGGGGGGCTCACTCAAGGGCACGGCTCAGGAAGGGGCGCGGCCGGAACCCACAGTGGGGTCGTGGGGCTGCGGGTCGGGACACACGGTGGGGGGCGGGGAGGGGGTTGTAGAAGCCACTCCGCTCGCTTCCACACAGCGTCCCGCCGGTTGCCGGAAATGGGCGCTACCGCACGTAGCCCTCGACCTGCCTTCCGGAGCCGAGCGGGACCCACCCCGAGGGCCGAGGGACAGCGGCAGGGGTGCGGCGAGGCGCAGGGTCACAGGCCACTGCCGCCCCGCACGCCCACTCACCTGCGCCGGGTCCACGGGCGGCGCCATCGGGCCGCGGGGACAGCAGGGCCGCGCGAGGACGCCGCGGGGCTCCCGCGGGCTTAGCCGGCCCTCCCCCAGGGTCCAAAGAGATGCGGGCGAAGCCCCTCGCCTCCGTTCCCCGCTCCGGCCCGAGGAGCCACCGGGAACTCACCCGCAGGCACCCACCCGTCACGTCACGAGCATACGCCCACCCGCGGCACCGGAAGTCCCGCCCCCGCCAGCGGGGGCCCAGCAACGCCCCTTCGCGCGGCACAGCCTTCTGGGTAATGTAGTTTTTGTCCTGCCTCTGGCCCAGCGAGGAATCCTCTGCTCTTTCCAGGAGCCAAGGGCCCAGAGTCCAGGACAGGGACACTGGGAAAGGGTGTGCAGAGGCTCCAAAGAAGAAGGGGGCAGCATCGGATACTCCTGAAGGGGACGCACCGAAATTTCCCAAATTGAGTTATCTGTATCTGTATTTTAGAAGTTTCTAATGGAGCAAGCGGGCACGCTGTATTGTAAATTTTTTTTTTTTTAAGATTCTATTTATTTACTTGACAGAGAGAGACACAGTGAGAGAGGGAACACAAGCAGGGGGAGTGGGAGAGGGAGAAGCAGGCTTCCCACCGAGCAGGGAGCCCGATGCGGGGCTGGATCCCACCTGAGCAGAAGGCAGATGCTTAATGACTGAGCCACCCAGGCGCCCCTGTATTGTAAATTTTTAAAACCACATTTTCCTGCTGCCTCAACATCCTACAAACAGGCTGTGAGCACTCCACCCACGTGACCAGGTATACCAGTGTGATAACAAGGTTAGTCCCCTATACAAATTCCTTTTCTTGTCCTTCCCTGTGATCTAGTGACATTCCAGTGTATTAATGAAATTCCCTTGTCTGTGTACCCACCTTGACTCCCAATAATGACACTTGCCTACGGGTCCTCACTCTGTCTGTGGGCTCCATCCAGTTCCCTGGCTCCATCTGGCCTCCCATCTGGCCCCTTGTATGGGGTATGGTGCCTCCCTCTTCTAGGAGCTCTGAATGTAATGAATCCTTTAATTTCATATGCCACTGAAAGTACAATTTACACAGCCTTGTTGTAGTGTTGCTTAAAGACTCCACAAGGGGGACTTATTCCTGCATTCACTGTATGAAGGAGTAACACAAGATATAATGTTATATCATAGTGTCACTTAGATACAAAGTACCTTCACTCAGAGCTTCGAACTAATAGACATTATCTTGTTGCTCTTCAAATAGACTGAAGCTTTAGAGTCAACTTTGTGAGTTGGCTCAGGGTCAAGAGAGAAAAGACTTCACGCAAGCCATTACTGGGATATTGGAGAGGAAAATGTTGTGTGTCCCTGAAACAGAGAATAGTGAAAATTTTGTTTTCTGTAAGATTTTAAATAAGTTTATGAAGTTCTTTCAAATTTTATGTGGAATATATGATAGATTTAATTTACCTAAAATGAGAGGTTTGACATATTTTATAATTTTAAGATTATTATTATCCAAGTGTCTTTGTATTTATTCTGCCCTTTCTATTAAAAAATATTCCCTAAAACTAAGGCAATATATTATAGATTCCATTCAGCAGAACAGGAATCCAAAGAAAAACCTGAATGTACACACTGCAGTGTTAGTCATGAAATGCATGCTTTCTGTAGTTGGCAACCAACAAATATTGATCTTCAACTATATGTTCATCAAAGCTTCAGAGTCAGTTTTGTGGGCTTTGGTATGTGCAGTCAAGGGACAAGGAAAAAGAATTCAGCTAGGGTCACGGCAAGGGAAATGTCAGAAGGAAACAGATGGGGCGCCTGGGTGGCTCAGGCAGTTAAGCATCTAACTCTTGATTTCTGCTCAGGTCATCATGTCAGGGTTGTGAGATTGAGCCCCACATTGCGTTCTGCACTGGGCGTGGAGCCTGCTTAAGATTCTCTCTCTTCCTTTCCCTCTGCCCCTACCCCCCTAAAAAAAAGAAGCAGCAGAAGCAGCAGAAGCAGCAGATTATGTGGCCTTTTGCCTGTTTCCCACACAGAGATTCTTCCCTGCATGGATACGTCTCAGTATTCCAACCCCAGCAATCTCACCTGCTTCTCCCCTCCATATATTTCTAGCTGAATCTCCTATAACACAGGTACTGCTATGGGCTGAATATTTGTATCCCCCTCAATGCATATGTTGAAAACCTAATGCCTATTGTGATGGTATTAAGAGATGGGACCTTAGGGAGGTGATTAGGTCATGAGGGCTCTGCCTTAGTAATGGAATTAGTACCCTTATAAAAGAGATCCTAGGGAGTTTCCTTACCCCATCCACCATGTGAGGACATAGCAAGAAGAAGCTGTCTGTAAGCCAGAAAATGGGCTCTCAGTAGACACCAAATGTGCCAGCACCTTGATCTTGGACTTCCAACCTCCACAACTGTGAGAAATTAAATTTCTGTTGTTTATAAGCCACTTGGTCTATGGCATTTCCTTATAGCAGCCCTAACAAACTAAGACAGTTACAATTAATTTTAAAATCTTAGACTTACCTGAAAAGAAGAGCCACTTGACAAATGTTTTTTTTCCTGCTGTGATAGTAGCTGCTATGATCACAGTCTGAGCACATGTGCAAAGGGGCATCTTATTCCTGAGATAAACATTCTGGGGCGCCTGGGTGGCTTAGTGGTTTGAGTGTCCAACTCTTGGTTTCAGCTGGTGTCATCATCTCAGGGTTCTGAGACTGAGCCTTGCATCAGGCTCTGCACTCAGCAGAGTCAACTTGAGGATTCTCCCTCCCTCTCCCTTTGCCTCTTCCCCAACTCACGTGCTCTTTCTGTCTAAAATAAATATATTTTTAAAAAACACCTGATTCTCTCTCTCTGCCCCTCCACCACCCTCCCCCCACTCACTCTCTCTCTAAAAAACCAAAACAAAAAACATGTGGCTGTTGTTTGAGGATGATGTTAGTGATCCAAATAATTATTCTGGAAATTCCTAATTAGAGCAAAGGTATCAAGCTCTTTCTTCCCTTTTTGGTATTGAATAGAAGTAACTGAACAGAAGATTATGGAAAATTCTTTATGCTTCTTTAGAATTTCTAGCTAATAAACGCAGAAATAGCAATAGAAATAGGATACAAATGTGTTTCAATAGTACATGAAATAATCAACTACCCAATGATGACCATTGCATGCTGACAGTGTCTAAGATGCTTGGAGAATGGTATTTGATAGAAAACATTAATAACACTAGGACTCATCACAAAAGAGAGACACCCATACATCAGAGCAGACTTACTCGAGGCAGTCACAATTTCTCAGCACTGTGTGTAGAGTATTATGGCCAAAGGCTGAATCTGGGTTTTGAACTTGTTTGGATAGCAAGACTATTAACTGAAATTGGGGTTGTTGGAATATGACCTCAAGGTGCATTTGAGACATTCAAGTGGAGACATTGGATTGAGGATTTAGGAGGGCATTTGGAACAGACTCAGGATCTTAGTTGAGGTTGGATATGGGCACTTAGTGGCTGGCTAGTTAGCCTGAAGGATGATTAGAGGGAAGAGGCCACAATCTGACAGTGAAGCCAGTTCATTTTGCTTGATGGCTGCAGCTGCCTCTGCAGTCAGATGTGAAATAGACAAGGCTAAATATCATATTTGTATTTAGAGGACACGAAAGTCAGAGAGACACAGTGCAAGGGAATGCCTTTTAAGTCTGATAGACAAAGAGGAGGACAAATAAATGAGTGGCGAATGTGGAAAAGGGTGGGATGCAGAGTATAATACAGACAGTAATTTCAAGGAGAAGAAATATCTTTTCTCCTGAGTCATGAAGACAGTCTACAAGAAAATATATGAGGGGCACCTGGGTGGCTCAGTCGTTAGGCGTCTGGCTTCGGCTCAGGTCATGATCCCAGGGTCCTGGGATCGAGCCCCACATCGGGTGGGAGACCTGCTTCTCCCTCTACCGCTCCCCCTGCTTGTGTTCCTGCTCTCGCTGTGTCTCTCTCTGTCAAATAAATACATAAAATCTTAAAAAAGAAAAGAAAAGAAAAGAAAATATATGATATTATTTTTTGTTCTGGTTAATACTATTGCATCAATAATTCTAAAATCTATTTTGTCTAAGTGTTGCTAACCTGGCTTTATTTTCACTTGCATTTGCATGGCAAATGCTTTTTCATCCCTTCACTTTCTTTTTTTTTTTTTAAGATTATTTATTTATTTATTTATTTATTTGTCAGAGAGAGAGGGAACACAAGCAGGGGGAGTGGGAGAGGGAGAAGCAGCCTCCCCGCGGAGCAGGGAGCCCGATGCGGGGCTCGATCCCAGGACCCCGAGATCATGACCCAAGCGGAAGGCAGACACTTAACTGACTGAGCCACCCAGGCACCTGTTTGCTGGCTTTCTTTAGTGATATACTTGGATCCCTTTCTCTTTACTTTTTGCATATCTACTACCAGTATTTGATTTGTGGTTACCATTAGTTTTATATATAACATCTTATGCATATAGCAGTCTAAATTAAGTTGATGGTCATTTAAGTTTGAACCCATTCTAAAAACACTAAATTTTTACTCACCCCCCATGTTTTAGGTGTATGGTATCATACTTTACATCCTTTTATTTTGTGAATCCCTTGACGGTTTTTATAGATATACTTAATTTTACAGCTTTTGTGCTTCCTACTTTTCTTACTCTTGCTTCTTTCCTTTCTACCCCCTTTAACATTTCTTGTAAGGCTGGTTTAGTGGTGATGATTTTCTTTAACTTTTGTTTGTCTGGGAAACTCTTTATCTGTCCTTCCATTCTGAATGATAGCCTTGTTTGGTAGACTTTTCTTGGTTCAGGTTTTTTCTTTCAGCACTTTAAATATATCATGCCACCCCTTCTGGCCTGCAAAGCTTCTGCTAAAAAATCAGCTGATAGACTTATGGGATTTCCCTTGTATGTAACTGTTTTCTTTTCTCTTGTTGTTTTAAAAATTCTCTTTATCACTACCTTTTGCCATTTTAATTACTATGCATTTTGATGTGTACCTCCTTGGGTTGATTTTGTTGGGGTCTCTCTGTGCCTCCTGGATCTGGATTTCTGTTTCTTTCTGAAGCTCAGGAAGTTCCTGACAAATCCAGAATAGCAAATTCTGACAAATGACTAAGAAACTTCAACAAATGGTCTAAGAATTAGACGATGAAGTGGTTTTAAGTTAGTAGGGACTAGACACATCTACTAAAGGTCATATATATCCATTTTGGATCTGATTGTCTTAAAGAACAAACAGTTTAGGAAAACTGGGAGAACAGAGCACTGGCAATATATCTTATGATACTTCAAATATTTTGTTAAAAAAGTTACTAGGATTACAAGAGTCCTTACATTTTGGAAATGCACTCTGAAGAGATTAGGCATTGAACAAGATGTTGGATTATAAGTAAAATAATCTAGTAATATGAATGGGGATAGAGGAAACAAAAACATCCAAGAATTGATCAATGTTGAAAGACTAGGGTTGGACTCATGAGGCTTCATGACACATTTCCTTTTATGTATATATTTGAAAATATTCATTGCAAAGGGCAAATATGTCTATCATTTATGAAGAATGCATTAAAATGGGCAGAACATTTGGTTTCAGGGGGTAAGCATGTATCAAAACACAAGTTGTACACTTTAAATATGCATAATATATTATAAGACAATTGTACTTAAATACAGCTATTTTTTTTTTAAGTAAATGTAATTAAGAATGTCTGGGTGGCTCAGTTGGCTAAGTGTCTGCCTTTGGCTCAGGTCATGATCCCAGCATCCTGGGATCAAGTCCCACATCGGGCTCCTTGCTCAGTGTGGAGCCTGCTTCTCCCTCTGCCTACCACTCCCCCTGCTTGTGCTCTCTCACAAATTAAATAAAATCTTTAAAAAAAGTAAATATAATAAATACTCAAAAATTGTCACTTCCAGATTTTTACTACGTCTTACTCATATATATCCTGAGGTCATTGATGACTACTGTTATCTGTATGGTGGATATAGAATATAGTGTTGTGCTACTGCATATTTCTTCCCAAATCCATGTTCAGTGACATCATTTTGGCAACCTGAAATTGACTAGGATGGGAGTATACACATGAGAGAAACTGACAAACACTCCAATACAGGGCTTGTTTATTGAATGTCTAGACCAGAAAACGATGGAGAATATGTTCAGAATGTAGATAATGCTCAAAAGTATATAGCCTCTGTGGGTGTTACACTGTGAATAGCACAAAAGAAATTGAGAAGACATTCTTACAGAATTCAAAAACAATATTTCCATTTGGCAGAGGACACATCATTGCTGAAAAATGAGTGCAGTTCCAAAATATGTCTTTTTATTTATTAATGAAAAGTATCAACCAACATCCATTTTAAAATAAGCAAATTAAAGAAGATAACAAGAGGCAAATAAACATAAAAAAAATGCTCAACATCATGAAACATCAAAAAACTGCAATTAAAACTACAGTGAAATGCTATTACACCTCTATTAAAACAGCTAAAATTTAAAAAGACTGACAATATGAAATATTGGCAAAATTTGGAGGAACAGAAGCTCATATACTGTGGGTGGGAACACAGATGGGTATAACCAGCTTAGATCACAGCTTGGCAGTTTCTTAAATATTAAAACATTCACATTCTCTGAAGTATTGGTACAAGAGAAACAAAACACATATTCACATAAAGAATCATATGCCTATGTTCACTGAAGCTTTATTTCTAACAGCACTAAACTGGAAACAACCCAACTGCCCATTAACAGATGAATGGATAAAACAAATAGTGGCATATCCGTAGAGAAGAATACTACTCAACAATAAGAAGAATAAACATTCATATAAGCAACATTGGGGAATCTCAAAATAATTATGCAGTGTGGAAAATATCAGAAAAGAATACACACTTTATGACTCAATTCATGTAAGTTCTAGACAGTTTTTAAAGAAAGTAAATCACTGGAAAAGACAAGGAGAGATTATAAAAAAGCATGAGGTACATCATGGTTGTTCATGATGGTGATGGTTTTATGGGTTTAAATGTATAACAAAAATTTTCAATTGTTCACCTTAAATATGTGTAGATTATTGCATGTCAATTATGCGTCAATAAACTCCCCCCAAAAAGTTCAAAATAAAAAATCTGAATCACCCACTTTTTGTTAACCAGAAGGTTTAACAACCCAGTACTGACTCTACTCTATTTTTCCTTATTCCTGAGGAAGAGCAGCCCTGAATCTGTGCAGGAAAAACTGGTGAGCAATGGAAGCTGTTCCAGTCTGGGATGAATGGAACACTGGCTGGACCACAAAAGCCACATCCTGGGACAACATGATCTCCATTCTGTCTTCATTTCTCTGCCTTCTTTAGAGCAATGGATGGCCACTGAGGTGAACAGCCCAGAAAGACAATGAGAATTCACAAAATCTTTAGATTATTTGCTCTGACGGTGATTTCAGCTACAGGAGATATACAGCTCTAGAAGTACTCTAATTCCTCACAACCATAGTCAACGGAAGATTTATGGATGCACTTTCAGAAGAGGCATATATCATCTAGTTTGCTGCAGGCCTCTCCCCTGCCTATTAATCACATCCAGGATATCAGTACCAATTATGGTTGAAACCGGCTCCTGTAGTCAGAGGAGTGATACCAGTCTTCAGAATTATAAACATCAGGACACTTTGCTCCTTTGTAGAACCTGGTGAAAATCTTTCCCTCAATAGCGCTGGGCATCACGTGACACCCTCTGGGAGCAAGAGAATAAATTCATGCCATTCCTAAAGGCACCAGAGCTTGCCAAAAAAAGGGACCCTTCCTTAGGGTGTCCTATGGTCTCACAATAGATGGAGGCATCTAGGCCACAAATTAGGACCACGAAGCACTGAACTTGTTCCTAGGTCTTGTGCAGCAATGCAAATTAGGCCAAAACTGGAATGAGAACTACTCTCTGTCATTGTATTGTCCACACTGAGCTGCACAAAGCTGGGGCCCCTACACAAGCACAATGGTGCTTGTGTGTTCCACCCAAAACAGTGACTACAACTCCCATGACTAAAGATAGATTAAACAATAAGAACTTTATTGCTGCACAAACCAGAGCAATGAGGCAGATCGTTACTGGTTGGTGACCTGAAGGCTGGAAAAATCAACTACAAGTGTTAGGTGAAACCAATAATTTCCATGAAGAAGGTAAGCCTTCCCTGCAAGCCTCCAGCAGAGCCCATTCTTAGCCCAAACTGGGTCATATTCCTACTTAATCAGAAAAGGGAAATCACCATAAGAGCAAAGACTACTCAAAATTTCCTCCAGGTAACGGGAGAGAACACAAACATCTGCCTTGCCTTAGGCACATTGGGGTGACCAATGAAACACTGTACAAGGTAATGGAAGTGGGATGGCTTCTACTAGAGAAACTGGCAGTGATCTAACTCTGGTAAGAGTCCTGGGTGGTTTGGAATGTGCAGTGAAGCTCCTGTAAACCTCACACGTGCCTATCAACTCATGGGGAATTTCACCCCTCCAGTTGCTTGCAAGTGTGAGGTTTAACTTCAGGCACGTGGCTCCCTCACACAAACTATTTAGTGCCATTAGAGTGAACAAGGAGACAGCCATGTTTTCTTCAAATCTAAGCCTATTTTCGAGTGTGGACTTTCTGATGCTAAACAACATCAGATGTTGCAGTGAAGGATTTCCCATATTTCCTGCATTCACGGGCCCTCTCCAGGGTGTGAAATTTACGGTGGAGATTGAGGCTGGAGCATTGGCTAAAGGATTTGCCACATTTGCTGCATTCATAAGGCCCTTCTCCAGTGTGAACTACCTGGTGTTGAATGAGAACAGATTTTTGCCTAAAGGATTTTCCACACTGGCCACACTCATGAGGCCTTGCTCCTGTGTGAATGCTGCAGTGCTGAATAAGGCTGGTGCTTCGACTAAAGGATTTCCCACATTCGCCACACTTACAAGGCCTTTCTCCAGTGTGAATTCTTTGGTGTTTAGTGGAAATAGCTCTTCTGCTAAAGCATTTCCCACGCTGGCCACACTCAAAAGGCCTTGCTCTACTGTGAATTTGCTTGTGTTCAACGAGGCTGTAGCTTTGTCTAAAAGAGATCCCACATTCAGTGCATTCATAAGGCCTTTCTCCAGTGTGACTTCTATTGTGCTGATCAAGTTTGGATTTGGATCCAAAAGCTTTCCCACATTCCCCACACTCATAAAACCTTTCACTGGTGTGAACTCTCTGGTGTCTAATGAGAGTAGCTCTTTGGCTAAAGGATTTCCTACACCGGACACACACATAAGGCCTTACTGTGGTGTGAATTATCTGATGTTGAATGAGGGTGAAGCTTTGTCTGAAGAATTTTCCACATTTACTGCACTCATAAGGCTTTTCTCCAGTGTGAGTTCTCTGGTGCCTTATGAGATTGGATTTGCACCCAAAGGCATTCCCACATTCCTCACACTCATAAGGCCTTTCTCCACTATGGATTCTGCAGTGTTCAATAAGGTTGGAGCCTTGACTAAAGGATTTCCCACATTCAGCACACGTATAAGGCTTTTCTCCAGTGTGAACTCTCTGGTGTATAATGAGGGTGGCTCTTTGCCTAAAAGATGTTCCACATTCACTGCACTTGTAAGGCCTTTCTCCAGTGTGGACTCTCTGGAGCTGAACAAGTGAGTACTTGCAGCGAAAAGCTTTCCCATATTTGATGGTCTCATAAACCCTTTTTCTAGTGGAGACTCTTGGGTGATAAACAAGACTTCGTTTGTGGTTGGAGGCTTTCCCATCATGTGATTTGTAATGACTTTTTCCACTATGAAAGGCCTCCCCACACTTGGTGATTTTGTTTGGCTTCTCACTGTTGAAAATGGCCTGGTGCTGGAGAAACCTCCATGTGGCTGGGAACTCCTTTCCAATCTTCCTACAGGTGAAGGGATTCCCTGACACAGGAATATGCAGCTCTTAACAAATGAGGCCCTCTCTACATCCCTTTGCTCTGCAGTGTAATGCTTCTGAAGCTGGTGTAGGTTTGCACATGCTCCATCCAAGTATAGTTTCTGCCCAGGTTGATCAGCCAGGTGCAAAATGTCTTTCAGGATTGGGACACATTTCTCACAGGGGTGAGTCTTTTGGGTGGATGGACCTGCCTTTGGAGTCCTGACCCATGACAAAACTTCTCCAGAAACGCTCTGTTCAAAAGATGCCTCTTCATCCTCCATCCCATGCCAACAAACTGAAAAAAGAGAAATACTGATGAATCATTCTGACTATGTGGTAGAGTATTCATCATGCTTTTTTTTCAGCTATCTGTATAATATGATGTTTTCACATCTTTTAAAACCTTGATGGTAGAGGAGACAACGACCTGAACAACACTACAGACCAAAGGGAGCTAACAGACATATACAGAACATTCCATTGAACAGCAGCAGAATACATATTCTACTCAAGAATGCAGGGGAAAGTAACCAGGATAGATCATATGGTAGGCTACAAAACAAGTCTTAACAAATTTAAGAAATCTGAAATCATATAAGTATCTTTCCTGACCAAATGCAATGAAAAGTAGGAATTAATAACAGGAGGATAACTGGAAAATTCACAAATAAGTGGGAATTAAAGAACACACTCTTGAACAACCAGTGAGTCAAAGATGAAATCAAAAGGGAAATAAAAAAATATCTTGAGATAAATGAAAATAAACAATATACCAAAATTTATGGGATCCAGCAAAAGCAGTTCTAAGAGGGAAGGTTATAACAGATACATATTGACATCAAGAAAAAATGAAAGATCCTAAGTAAACATTCTACCTTCACATCTTAAGGAACTAGAAAAGAACTAAGCCTGATGTTAGCAGAAGGATGGAAATAATAAAGATCAAAGTGGAAATAAGTCTAGAAGAACAATAGAAAAGATCAAAGCTAAGATGTTTTGTTTTCTTAAAAGATAAAATTGACAGACCTTTAGACTATGGAAAAAAAGACTCAAATAAAACTAGAAATGAAAGAGAGGACATTATAATTGATACCACAGTAATATAAGGATCATAAGAAACTACTGTTAACCTCTGTACATCAACAAACTGGATAACCTAGAAGAAAAGGAAAAATTCCCAGAAACATACAACCATGAAGAAATAGGAAATCTGAACAAACCAAAAATGAGTAAGGACATTTGAGTGAGTAATCAAAAATTTCCCCTTAAAAACAAAAAACAGGGCGCCTGGGTGGCTCAGTCAGTTAAGCGTCTGCTTTCGGCTCAGGTCCAGATCTCAGGGTCCTGGGATTGAGCCCCACATCAGGCTCCCTGCTCCACAGGAGCCTGCTTCTCCCTCTGCTTGTGCCCTCTCTGCCAAATAAATAAAATCTTAAAAAAAAAAAAACCTTCCCCCAAAAGAAAAGCATAGGATTTGATGGCTTTACTGATGAATTCTATGAAACATTTAATGTCATTCCTCCTCAAACTCTTCCAAAAAACTGAAGAGGAGGGAACACATCTTAATTCATTTTATAAGGCCAGCATTACCCTCAGACCAAAGCCAGGTAAAGATACTACAACACAAGAAAATTATAGGTCAATATCCCTGATGAACCTAGATGCAAAAATCCTCAACAAAATACTAGTAAACCAAATTCAACAGTACATTAAAAGGATCATACACCAGGGCGCCTGGGTGGCTCAGTTATTAAGCATCTGCCTTCGGCTCAGGTCATGATCCCAGAGTCCTGGGATCGAGCCCCGCATCAGGCTCTCTGCTCGGCGGGAAGCCTGCTTCTCCCTCTCCCACTCCCCCTGCTTGTGTTCCCTCTCTCACTGTGTCTTTCTCTGTCAAATAAATAAATAAAATCTTTTAAAAATAAATAAATAAATAATACACCATGTCCAACTGGGATTTCTCTCTGGAATGCAAAGATGGTTCAGTAAACACAAATCAATAAATGTGATATACCACATTAACAAAATGAAGGATAAAAATCATATCATCACCTCAATAGAGAGAAAAGCATGTGACAAAATTCAACATGCTTTCATGATAAAAACTCTCAACAAATTAGGTATAGAAGGAATGTACCTCAACATGATAAAAGTCATATATGATAGGCCCACAGCCAACATCATACTCAATGGTGAAAAGCTGAAAGTCTTTTGGCTAAGATCAGGAACAAGACAAGGATGACCCCTCTTGCCACTTCTATTCAGCATAGTACTGGAAATCCTAGCCAGAGTAATTGGGCAAGAAAAAGAAATACAGAGTATGCAAATGGGAAAAGAAGAAATAAAATTGTCTCTATTTGTGAATGACATAATCTTTTACACAGAAAACCCAAAGACTGCACCCAAAGCCTGTTAGAATAAATGAATTCAGTAAAGTTGCAGGATACAAAATCAACATAGAAAAATCAGCTGCATTTTTATATACTAACAATGAACTGTGAAAGAAAAAAGAAGAAACAATCTCTTTTACAATAGCTTCAAAAAGAATAAAATGCTTGGGAATAAATTTAACCAAAGAGGTGAAAGGTCTATACACTGAGAATTATAAAACACTGATGAAAGAAATTAAAAATATAAATGGAAAAATATCCTTTGTTCATAGATTGGAAGAATTAATATTCTTAAAGTCTCCATATGACCCAACACAATCTACAGATTCAAATACCAAGGGCATTTTTCACAGAAGTAGAAAAACAATCCTAAAATTAACACAGAACCATGAAAGACCCTGAATAGCCAAGGCATTCTTGAGCAAGAAGAACAAAGCTGGGAACATCACACCTCCTGATTTCAAATTATATTACAAAGCTATAGTAATCAAAACATTATAGACCAACAGAACAGAATAGACAGCACAGAAATAAACCCATAAATATAAGATCAACTAACCCTGACAAGGGAGCCTTTGCAGGGGCTAGGGTAAAGAGGAAATGGGGAATTGATGGTTAAAAGTGATGGTATAAAATTTCAATTATTGAGATGAATAAGTCCTGGAGACCTACCATACAGCAGCCTATGGCTAACAATACTGTAATGTGCAGTAGTTCTTCCTTATCCATGAGGGATACATTCCAAGACCCCTAGCAGATACCTTAAACTGCAGATAGTACTGAACCCTATAAATATTACTTTTTTGTGTACATACCTATGATAAAGTTTAATTTATAAATTAGGCACAGTAAGAGATTAACAAGAATAGCTAATAATAGAACAATTATAACAATATACTGTAATAAAAGTTATGTGAATGTCATCTCAAAATTTCTTACTGTACTATACCTTATAATGATGTGAGATGATAAAATGCCTATGTGATAAGATGAAGTGAGGTGAATGATGTAGGCATTGTGACTTAGCATGAGGCTACTACTGACCTTCTGACGATATATCAGAAGGAGGATCATCTACTTCCAGACTGCGGTGGACTGTGGATAACTGAAACCACGGAAAGAGAAACCATGGATAAGGGGGGACTATTGTACACTTAAAATATGCTAAGAGGGTAAATCTTATGTTAAGTGTTCTTACCACACACGCAAATGATAATAATAATAATAAAGGGATAGGAGGAAACTTAGTGATGGATATATTTATGGCTTTTATGGTGGTAATGGTTTCATGGTGTATACTTATCCTGAACCCATCAAATTGTATCCGAGAAATATGTACAGCTTTTTACATGTCAATAATTCCTCAATAAAGTGGTTAAACCTCATTTACTAAAAGGCACCAAAGCCCAAACCTCAGAAACATAATCATTACTGGGGCTCAAATCATATCTGGGGAATCCCACTACTTTTACACACTGTACTTGGATACTCAGATATAAAACAGAAAAATAAATATGCCTCATTTGAACTATAGCCTTGCCTAAATTTCCCAATGTCATAACACCCCAAAATATCCCACATTGGGCACAGATGCTGTAGCATGAAGAATAATGCACTTAAAATTAATGTAGGTCTTTGACACAGATTGGGTTAATAAAATAGAATTCCACAGTCCCCCACCTCCGCCCCAGGAAAAATAGTTAATATCACCAGTGTAAGTCAAAACAGGGCCTCCAAGGATTAAAACTTGTTATATAAAATCTAATAAATGGGGTGCCTGGGTGGCTCAGTCATTAAGCATCTGCCTTCGGCTCAGGTCACGATCTCAGGGTCCTGAGATCGAGCCCCTCATCAGGCTCCCTGCTCCACGGGAAGCCAGCTTCTCCCTCTCCCACTCCCCCTGCTTGTGTTCCCTCTCTCACTGTGTCTCTCTCTGTCAAATAAATAAATAAAATCTTTTTTAAAAATCTAATAAATAAAAGGGTGATTATCCTCACTACTTCTCTATCCTACAACCTGATTGTGCCTATTCTTGAATCTGGAAAAATTAAAGGGTACCTCCTGGTGGATTACTATAACCTTAATGTTGTAGTCCCATCCGTAAGGACCCCATCTCCAACATCAATATTCAAACCACTGACTCAATCAGTAATGTAGAACTCGGAACATGGATCCGGTGCCATGGATCCGGACAAGTCATCCTGCCAGGGAGAGGACAAACAAGGTAAGGTGCATTAGGCTGACTGCAAGACTCCTGAATCCCAGACCATTCCCAAATGCTTGGAGCAACAGGACTTAGGTCTTCTCAGTGCAGTGCGCACACAACTATGGTCTACCCTGATGACACATATGCCAAGAAAATGGGGAAGTGCACAGAATCCATGGTCTAGCTGTGGAAAGGGCAGAGCTTCCTGTGAAGTAAAAGAGGAGAGACAAAAACCAGGACACTAGGGTGAGTGTGAAGGCCTTACCCAATGAAGCTATAAGTGCAAAGTTCTCCAGTATCACATCATGGTACAGGTGTCTCTGAGCCTCATCAAGGAGCACCCACTCCTGTGAAAAGTAAATGGCCACGTCCTCAAAGGTCACACAGCCCTGCCATAATGGGGATAGATCATTCCTGGATCAGTTTCTTTTCTAGGACTCCAAGTTTCTTCACCCAAACATACATCCCCTGCTCACCCTCCTTCCAGTGCCCCCCATGGAGCCAGAGATACCTGCTCTCTTCTCAAGGTATCACGATCGTTGTGACTGCCCACAACAACAAGAGGCATGTGGGCAGGGAGATGCCACCTAAACACTGAGCCTGGCATTAGGGCATATGTCCTCATGTCAGGCAATTGGGGGTCCCCCAGATTGTGCCTCTGAGGCACAACCAAATGTGGGCTCACCCTTCCACCTTATGTCATCAATGTCATGGCCCTAGGTCCTTCAGTTCATGTTCTCTCTTCATGTAACTATTTCTACCATACCTCTCTCTCAGTCTCACTCTGTAAGCCACTTCTACCCTCCCACCCAGAAGCATCACCCTGTCCTCCCATATATGTTAACCACATATGGCATCCAGGTGGTATTTGGCAAATTCAAACAGGATCCAGTACTACCCCAGACTTCCAATGGTCCCCACTGCCAATAGGGACAAAACCTGCTTGAAGGCCTCCCTGCTCAGTTCTTGCTTCAATCCCAGCTACCAAGAACCACCTGCAGATCTCAGGACCCAAGGGCTCTCTTCCACTTGTGGTGCACTTGATGTTCCCTCATCAGCCACTGCCTTCCTCTCCATCAGATCATCCTTCAGAGCCCAGCCCTGGAAGTCTTCCAGCCCAGCCCCAGTGATGCTCCTAGATGGTGACTTGTGCCCCTGTGCTAATTTGCCAGCCTAACTGAAACACCTAAGACACACCAAGGGACACAATTCCTGGTAAGTCCATAGCATGAATAAACACTAGTCTGGGCCTCGGTGTCATCTTGTCTCAATTATTCTTGTGACACATTCCTCTTATATCTATGCTTCCTATGGATGCCTTGGCCACCTGACAGATGGCCCTGTCTCCCACAACCTTCCCAAAACCATTTCTCTCCCTCAGCTATGTTTATGAGGCCGAGCACCCCACCCAGATGCCCAGGCATGACACCCAGTCACGGCTCTTACCTTCCCCTTGCTGGGCAGCCAATACCTTTATTGTCCACCACCTTCTGAATGTCTCCCTACTGAGTTCCAGACCTGTGTGGCCATCTGCTAATTGTTCTCCACACATTTTTCTTTGAAACATCTCCAAGTCTTAAGATAGCCAAAAACAAAACTGACGTCCCCAGTGAAAATTAACCTTACTACCAACTTTAATATCCTGGTTGATGGAGTTTCCATCCTTCCAGCTGCTGAGCCCTAAAACTCTCTTCCTTTCTCTCTCTCATTCGCAAAATCTGAAATTCTGGGTGGCCCTAATTAAAAAACTGATCCAGAACCCAACTGGCTCTCCCACGTCTACAGCCACCACCCTGGTACAACCACCAACTCTCACCTGAAGTATTGCAGTTTCGTCTTCCCTGTTCTTCCCATTGCCTCCCAACTCCAACAGTATCTGCTCTCCCTCTCCAGGCTGCACCCACAGGGAGCCTGATGAAACCTGCGTCAGATCACCTCCCTCTGTTCCAAACCTACGTTTCCCACCACTTCCAGAAGAGACACCCAACTTTTCACGGAGCCATTCCACGCCTGACCCCTCCCCACCTGTTTAGTTCTCCTTTCTCTCTCATGATAAGGAAAAGGGAGAACTGCAGTTCCCTGAACAAACTCATGCTCACCTCCTAGCATGAACATACTCTGATACCTATGTCTGGAACCATCTTTTATACCTCACTGTATTGGTTGCCAGCAACAGGAACCTCTCCATATAACTTCCAGCCTGGATTTATGACCCTGGGCTTGGAGTTTCTTCAGGGTCTCCTGGACCAAGAAGAGTGGAAGAGGGGCAGGCAAAGAGTCGCAGGACACAATCCCAGAGACAAAGGTTGGGATCAGGACCGTTGAGGGCCTGGAATATCCTTCACTCACATTCCTACAGTCCATAAGCGCTTCTCTGGTCATGGGAATCTGTGGGAAGATGAGGGACATCACAGGGATGTAACCATTGCAGGGCTCCATAGGCTCAGGCCTCCCTGCATCCCTGCCGAGCCCTGGAGCCAGGTGACCTGGGATGACTGCATTATCTCTCAGCCTCGGTCCCCAAGGCTGACCCCCAAGGCTGACTCTTAGAGCTGTGTGACCTTGGACAAGGGCTCAACCTCCCTGTGCCTCGATGTTATCATCCCTTTTCCAGTCTGTTCTAACTCTGAGCAACTTTTAGAAAACTTTGAAAAGCCTAACTCAGATCCTGTCTCTTCTATTCACAACCTTCCATGCCTCCCAGCATCCTGAGAATTAAGTTAAAACTCTTCACCTTGGCACTCTCCAGGAGCATTCGCTGGATCAACCGCCCCCAGCGAACCGGTCCCTCTGCCTGTAACATTCTCGCACTTCATCACACTGGCTTTCAGATATGGGGACGCCACCCATGATCTCCCCACTGTCCCAACACCGGGGCCTGGGCGGCAGGGACGCGAGCAGGTGCCCCGCCCTCGGGCCTTTAGGATCTGGTCGGGGGAGAGCGGGAAGAGCCCGGGGGACGAGCGTTCACCTGAGCAGGGTTCCCGGGCGTAGCCCCGGCCATCGGACTGTATGGGCGGAGCGGGGGCCATAAGAAGCCGGCGACAGAGACGGGACCCGTGCACAGTTGTCAACCACCGCCGTCGACCCTCACGCCAGCTGCCGTGCAGTGGGGACAACCCTTCCCCTATCAATTTCTCGTTCTCATCACCCCGGGCGCACCTTCACGCTGCTAAAGGACTCAGATGGCCGCTGCGCGCGACCGCGGTGCCGAAGTCCCTCCCCGCTGCTCTGGTCCACAAGCGGAAACGACCTGTTTCTGCGCGTTCATTGGCTGCATCCTGGGCACGCGGCGCCGGGCATTACTGGTAACGTAGTTCCCACGGTTTCCCCTCCAGGGGCCCTCGGCACGAGGTTCGCAGAGTCCCGAGGCCGCGTCTGCTCTGCGAGTACTGACGTTGTCTCAGGAGGTGTGCGGGAGCGGGCCCGGCGACGGTCCTCTCGCGGAAGGTCAACCCCACACAGGCACCCCTCAGCTGAGCGGGGTGGTCGCGGGCGAGGTGGGAGGCCTCCCTGGGGAAGCGCGCTCCCCAGTCTCGGAGCCGCTCCGCAGGGGCACAGGACCTGACCGGATCAGGGCCGGCGGGTTCGTGTGCGCCTCCTGGGGTCGCCCGCAGAGGTGCCATTTGGCCTCGGGGGCCACAGGTGCGAACTCGGCTCTCCAAGGGCCGCGCGGACGCGTCGCTGGCGGCTCGGGTCTGCGGCCAGAGTGAGGCCCTTCGCCCCCGGGACCGGCGGTGGAGACGCGGCGCCTGGAGGCCGGGGGGCCCGGGGGAGGCCTGCAGGGAGGAGCCCCACACAGTAACCTCCGCGCGCGCCCGCAGCTCCCGGCTCTCTCCTACCCGGGACCCTGAGAGCAGCTCCCCGGGCGGGCGCCTCCTGGAGGTCACGTGTGAAAGTCATGTTCGGGCCCCTTGGGTAAGAAGGGGAACTCAGACTCAGGGGCCTGGGACGGAGACTCCGAGGTCCCCAGAGGAGGTGCCCACGCCCTCTAGGTATGTGCCTTGGCCCCCGCCCTCCCCTGCCCTCCACTGAGCTTCCCTGGGGCCCACTGGACCGGATGGGTCTGAAGTGCCACCCCCACTGTGCCCAGCCCACCCTGTCCCCTGTCAGATTCGGCCTCAGATCGCCTGGCCTGCTGGCTTGAAGTATGTCTGTTTGAGGAGGGAAAGAATTAGCCAGTGAACCTTGAGAGCCCCGTGCAGAGCCTACCCGTGGGCCCCTGGTGCATCCAAGACCCACCTGCCCCTGAGTCCGAGTCCACTGAAGGAAGACTCCACCTGGGACCACCCCCGCCCCCCGCCCCTTGGCTCCGGACAAGGGCCTTCAATGCTGGTGCGTCTTCCTGCAGGGGTGTCCAAAAAAGCAACCCAATGGTGAATTCTTTTAAAACAGAAAATTGAAAAATACTTGCTAATTCAAAGGGTGAGAAACACTTATGGGGTAGTAGGATGGGGTGACAGCCTGAGTGCAAGCAACAGGGGGAGTCATTGCTGCTTTTGTTTCCTGCAGGGTTCTGGTATTACCCTTCCTGTGTGGCCTGTGCAACCTGGAGCGGGTTCCCAGCCCCAGGAGTAGTTCTTCATCCAGCCTTGTGAAGTCTCACCCAGCACCTGCACAGGTTAGTTTTCTTCCAGACACCCTGGTGACTTCTCGCAGATTTCTGAGGCTTCTTCAGTGCCCATATCCCATTTTCTATCAGGCGTATATAGGAATTCCAGCCTCCTCAGCCCTGAGCTCTGACTACATGGAAATCCACAGAATGATTATGCATGCATATTTTTATTTATTTTTTTATTAACATAAAATGTATTATTTGTTTCAGGGGTACAGGTCTGTGATTCATCAGTCTTACACAGTTCACAGTGCTCACCATAGCACATACCCTCCCCAATGTCCATCACCCAGCCACCCCTCCCTCCCACCCCCCTCCACTCCAACAACCCTCAGTTTGTTTCCTGAGATTAAGAGGCTCTTATGGTTTGTCTCCCTCTCTGGTTTCTTCTTGTTTCATTTTTCCCTCCCTTCCCCTATGATCCTCTGCCTTGTTATTCAAATTCCACATATCAGTGAGATCATATGATAATTGTCTTTCTCTGATTGACTTATTTCACTTAGCATAATACCCTCTAGTTCCATCCATATCATTGCAAATGGCAAGATTTCATATTTTTTTCATGGCTGCATAATATTCCATTGTATATATATATACACCACATCTTCTTTATTCATTCATCTGTTGCTGGATATCTAGGCTCTTTCCATTGTTTGGCTATTGTGGACATTGCTGCTATAAACATTGGGGTGCATGTGCCCCTTAGGATCACTACATTTGTATCTTTGGGGTAAAGACCCAGTAGTGCAATTGCTGGGTCGTAGGGTAGCTCTATTTTCAACTTTTTGAGGAACCTCCATACTGTTTTCCAGAGTGGCTGCATCAGCTTGCATTCCCACCAACAGTGTAGGAGGGTTCCCCTTTCTCCACATCCTCACCAACATCTGTCGTTTCCTGACTTGTTAATTTTAGCCACTCTGACGGGTGTGAGGTGGTATCTCATTGAGGTTTTGATTTGGATTTCCCTGATGCCGAGTGATGTTGAGCACTCTTTCATGTGTCTGTTGGCTATTAGGATGTCTTCTTTGGAAAAATGTCTGTTCATGTCTTCTGCCCACTTCTTGATTGGATTATTTGTTCTTTGGGTGTTGAGTTTGATAAGTTCTTTATAGATTTTGGATACTAGCCCTTTATCTGATATGTCATTTGCAAATATCTTCTCCCATTCTGTTGGTTGTCTTTTGGTTTTGTTGACTATTTCCTTTGCTGTGCAAATGCTTTTTATCTTGATGAAGGCCCAATAGTTCATTTTTGCCCTTGCTTCCCTTGCCTTTGGCAATGTTTCTAGGAAGAAGTTGCTGCAGCTGAGGTCGAAGAGGTTGCTGCCTGTGTTCTCCTCAAGGATTTTGATGGATTCCTGTCTCACATTTAGGTCTTTCATCCATTTTGATTCTATTTTTGTGTGTGGTGTGAGGAAATGGTCCAGTTTCATTCTTCTGCATGTGGCTGTCCAATTTTCCCAACACCATTTGTTGAAGAGACTTTTTTCCATTGGATATTCTTTCCTGCTTTGTCAAAGATTAGTTAACCGTAGAGTTGAGGGTCCATTTCTGGGTTCTCTATTCTCCTCCATTGATCTATGTGTGTGTTTTTGTGCCAATACCGTACTTTCTTGATGATGACAGCCTTGTAATAGAGATTGAAGTCCGGAATTATGATGCCACCAGCTTTGCTTTTATTTTTCAATATCCCTTTGCTATTTGGGGTCTTTTCTGGTTCCATACAAATTTTAGGATTATCTGTTCCATTTCTCTGAAAAAAGTTGATGGTATTTTGCTAGGGATTGCCTTAAATGTGTAGATTGCTCTAGGTGGCATAGACGTTTTCACAATATTTGTTCTTCTAATCCAAGAGCATGGAACGTTTTCCCATTTCTTTGTGTCTTCCTCAATTTCTTTCATGAGTATTCTATTTTTTTTTAAAGATCTTATTTATTAATTTGACAGAGAGAGAGAGAGAGAGAGAGAGCAGGAACACAAGCAGGAGGAGTAGGAGAGAGAGAAGCGGGCCTCCCACTGAGCAGGGAGCCTGATGTGGCACTCGATCCTGGGACCCTGGGATCATGACCTGAGCTGAAGGCAGATGCTTAACGACTGAGCCACCCAGGCGCCCCTCATGAGTATTCTATAGTTTCCTGAGTACAGATTCTTTGCCTCTTTTGTTAGATTTATTCCTAGGTGTCTTGCCGTTTTTTGGTGCAATTTTAAATGGGATCGAGTCCTTAATTTCTTTCTTCTGTCTTGTTGTTGGTGTGTGGAAATGCAACTGATTTCTGCGCATTGATTTTATATCCTGCCACTTTACTGAATTCCTGTATGAGTTCTAACAGTTTGGGGGTGGAGTCTTTTGGGTTTTCTACATACAGTATCATATCATCTGCAAAGAGTGAGAGTTTGACTTCTTTGCCGATTCAGATGCATTTTATTTCTTTTTGTTGTCTGATTGCTGTGGCTAGGACTTCTAATACTATGTTGAACAGCAGTGGTGATAGTGGACATCTCTGCCGTGTTCCTGACCTTAGGGGGAAAGTTCTGTTTTTCCCCATTGAGAATGATATTCACTGTAGGTTTTTCATAGATGACTTTTATGATATTGAGGTATGTACCCTCTATCCCTATGCTGTGAAGAATTTTAATCAAGAAAGGATGCTGTACTTTGTCAAATGCTTTTATTGCATCTATTGAGAGAATCATATGGTTCTTGTTGTTTCTTTTATTAATGTATTGTATCACATTGATTGATTTGTGGATGTTGAACCAACCTTGCAGCCCAGGAACAAATCCCACTTGGTTGTGGTGAATAATCCTTTGGATCCTACTGGCTAGTATTTTGGTGAGAATTTTTGCATCCATGTTCATCAGGGATATTGGTCTGTAATTCTCCTTTTTGATGGGCGTCTTTGTCTGGTTTGGGGATCAAGGTAATGCTGGCCTCATAAAATGAGTTTGGAAGTTTTCCTTCCATTTTTGTTTTTTGGAACACTTTCGAAGAATGGGTATTAATTTTTCTTTAAATGTTTGGTAGAATTCCCCTGGGAAGCCATCTGGCCCTAGGCTCTTGTTTGTTGGGTGATTTTTGATTACTGCTTCAATTTCCTTACTGGTTATGGTTCTGTTCAGGTTTACTATTTCTTCCTGTTTGAGTTTTGGTAGTTTATACTTCTCTGGGAATGCATCCATTTCTTCCAGATTGTGTAATTTGCTAGCATATAGTTGCTTATAATATGTTCTTATAATTGTTTGTATTTCTTTGGTGTTGGTTGTGATCTCTCCTCTTTCATTCATGATTTTATTTATTTGGGTCCTTTCTCTTTTCTTTTTGATAAGTCTGGCCAGGGGTGTATCAATCTTATTAATTCTTTCAAAGAACCAACTCCTAGTTTCATTTATCTGTTCCGCTGTTCTTTTGGTTTCTATTTCATTGGTTTCTGCTCTGGTCTTTATTATTTCTCTTCTCCTGCTGGGTTTAGGCTTTATTTGCTGTTCTTTCTCCATCTTCTTTAGGTGTAGGGTTAGGTTGTGTATTTGAGACCTTTCCTGTTTCTTGAGAAAGGCTTGTATTGACATATACTTTCCTCTTAGGACTGCCTTTGCTTTATCCCAAAGATTTTGAACAGTTGTTTTCATTTTCATTTGTTTCCATGAATTTTTTTAATTCTTCTTTAGTTTCCTGGTTGACCCATTCATTCTTTAGTAGGAGGCTCTTTAGCCTCCACGTATTTGAGTTCTTTCCGACTTTCCTCTTGTGACTGAGTTCTAGTTTCAAAGCACTGTGGTCCAAAAATATGCAGGGAATGATCCCAATCTTTTGGTACCAATTGAGACCTGATTTGTGACCCAGGATGTGATCTATTCTGGAGAATGTTCCATGGGCACTAGAGAAGAATGTGTGTTCTTTTGCTTTGGGATGGAATGTTCTGAATATATCTGTGAAGTCCAACTGGTCCAGTGTGTCATTTAAGCCTTTACTTCCTTGTTGATCTTAGATGATCTGTCCATTTCAGTGAGGGGGTGTTAAAGTCCCCTACAATAACTGTATTACTGTTGATGTGTTTCTTTGATTTTTTATTAATTGGCTGCTTCCATGTTAGGGGCATAGATATTTAAAACTGTTAGATCTTCTTGTTGGATAGACCCTTTAAGTATGATACAGTGTCTTTCCTCATCTCTTATTATAGTCTTTGGTTTAAAATCTAATTTTTCTGCTATAAGGATTGTCACCCCAGCTTTCTTTTGATGTCCATTAGCATGGTAAATTGTTTTCCACCGGGGCACCTGGGTAGCTCAGTCATTAAGTGTCTGCCTTCAGCTCAGGTCATGATCCCAGGGTCCTGGGATCGAGCCCCGCATCGGATTCCCTGCTCCACGGGAAGCCTGCTTCTCCCTCTCCCACTCACCCTGCTTGTGTTCCCTCTCTCGCTGTCTCTCTGTCAAATAAATAAATAAAATCTTCAAAAAAAATGGTTTTCCACCCCTCACTTTAAATCTGTAGGTGTCTTTGGGTCTAAAATGAGTCTCTTGCAGACAGCATATCAATGGGTCTTGGTTTTTTATCCAATCTGATAACCTGTGTCTTTTGTTTGGGGCATTCAGCCCATTTACATTCAGGGTAACTATTGAAAGATATGAACTTAGTGCCATTGTATTGCCTGTAAGGTGACTGTTATTGTATAATGTCTCTGTTCCTTTCTGGTCTATGTTACTTTTAGGCTCTCTCTTTGCTTAGAGGACCCCTTTCAATATTTCTTGTAGGGCTGGTTTGCATGAAACCTCTAACTTATTTAAAGGTTGGAAGAAATCTTATTTGAAGTAGGAGCTCCTTCTGGAAGGAGATTTACTTGAGTTAGGAAAGTTATTTTTTGAGTTGAATAAAGGGGGAAGAAAATCCCAAAGGGACAGGTTCAAGTCATATATTACCTCTATTTCTAATAGGATATGTCTCCTTCCTGTTGGAGATCTTTTTACTATGTGGAGTTTACTCACTGGAAGAAAGATGGATTTCCCTGACTTCATTTGGGGAATGAAAGAGTGGTAATGGAGGAGGGAATTTAACTGACTGGGATGGGCAATGGAGAAGAGGATCCAGCAAGCCTCAGGAAATGGAATAGAGCTTTAAGGAGGTGATGGAAACAAAAGAGTTTTCCTTTTAGGAGACTAGGTGCCAGTCCCTGTTTATACACTGATGGAAGGTCTGTGGAGGGAAAATAGATAAGGAAAGGGATCATGGAAAACAGCAGGTCTAAATTACTTGAGATGTTAATGATATGGGTCACTAGGGAAATTCTAATCAAAACCCACAATGAGGTATCAATCCACATCTACCAGGATGGCTCTGGGGGGGAAAATTATTGACAAAGCTGTGGAGAGATTGGAACCCTCATAAATTGCTGATGGGAATGTAAAATGGGACAATGTAAAAAATAGTTTAACAATGTGGAAACCAGTTTAGTAGCTCCTCAAAAACTTAAATATAAAAATGCCATTGGGTCCAGCAATTAGCTGGGTACACACCCAAAAGAATTGAAAACAGGACTCAAACAAACATTTGTACACCAATGTTCGTAACAGAATTATTCACAATAACCAAAAGGTAGAAATAACCCAACTATCTGTTAACACATGAATGGATTTTTTTTAAATGTGATACATTCAGGGTGCCTGGGTGGCTCAGTTGGTTAAGCATCTGGCTCTTGATTTGGGCTCAGGTCATGATCTCAGGGTGGTGAGATTGAGCTCTGCGTGGGGACTTGCACTGGGAGTTGAGCCTACCTAGCATTTTCTCACCTTGTCCCTCTGTCCCTCTCCCACCACTTGTATGCTCTCTCTCTAAAAATAATAAAATAAAATATAATGTGACACAGTCATGCAATGGAATATTATTCAAATATAAAAAGGAATGAAGTTCTGATACATACCACAAGATGGGTGAAACTTGAAAACATTATGCTAAGTGATTAAAGCCAGACACAAAGAGATACATATTATCATTCCACTTATAGGAAATGTCTAGAATATGCAAGCTCATAGAGACTGAAAATAGATTAGAGGTTGCCAGGGGCTAGGTGGAGGGGGAAATGGGAAAATATTGCTTAAGGGGTACATATTTTCTGTTTGGTTTGATTCTTTTTTAAAGTTTTGTATGTCCAACTATAAGTCACAGACACAACAAGTACAGCATAGGGAATATGGTCAAAAGTATTGGGTAAAAACTGGAGCACCTGGGTGACTCAGTCAGTTAAGCGACTCAATCAGTTAACCTTTGGGTCAGGGATGATTTAGGGTCCTGGGATCGGGCCCAGTATCAGGCTCTCTGTTTGGCGGGGAGTCTGCTTCTTCCTCTCACCCCCCCTCTGTTCTCTCTCTCAAATGAATAAATAAAATATTTTAAAAAATATTGTAAAAACTGCACAGTGATAGATGGTAGCTACACTTATTATGGTGAGCATTGTGTAATGTATAGAGTTGTCGAATGACTATAATGTATACTTGAAACTAATATAACATTGTATGTGAACTATACCTCAATAAAAAAGGTTGTTTTTTTTTTTAAAGATTTTATTTATTTATTTGACAGAGAAAGACACAGCGGGAGAGGGAACACAAGCAGGGGGAGTGGGAGAGGAAGAAGCAAAGAAGCCAGCTTCCCGCTGAGCAGGGAGCCCAATGCGGGGCTCAATCCCGGGACCCAGGGATCATGACCTGAGCCGAAGGCAGACGCTTAACAACTGAGCCACCCAGGGCCCCTCAATAAAAAAGGTTTTATAAATAGATAGTGGGGGTGCCTGGGTGGCTCAGTTGGTTAAGCGACTGCCTTCGTCTCAGGTCATGATCCTGGAATAAATAATAAATAAATAAATAAATCTTAAATAAATAAATAGATAGATAGATAGTGGTAGGAAATACAAAACATTGCAAATTTACTCAACTCCACTGAATTGCATACTTGAAAATTATTAAAATGGCAAATTTTGTGTTACATACATTTTACCACTATATATATACACCAAAAAACCTACGAAGTGAGAGATTTTGTCCAAATTCCAAAACTCAAAATTTTTCCTCTGTTATACTATTTCAAAATTTCATGGAGTTTTCTATTGATGAAGCTAAAACAGTTTGAGTAATCTTTGTATAACCAACATACATAGTATTCATTTTCTCCTATTATAGGATGTAGGGGTTCCCAGAAACTAATTGTTCCACTCTACACAGAATAATACTTTCTCTTATCAAGAATCTGAAAATTGGGTCACCTGGGTGACTCAGTCGGTTAAGTGTCTGCCTTCGGCTCAGGTCATGATCCCAGGGTCCTGGGATCGAGCCCCACATCGGGCTCCCTGCTCCGCGGGAAGCCTGCTTCTCCCTCTTCCACTCCCCCTGCTTGTGTTCCCTCTCTTGCTGTCTCTCTCTCTCTGTCAAATAAATAAATAAATGAAATCTTTAAAATTAAAAAAAATCAAAATTATTAGTCCCCTAAGTATTAGCAGATGAAGGAAAGAATGATTGAATTTCCTGTAGAGAGTAGAGTCTTACGGTCATAACCAAATTAGCAAAAGCAGTTTTACTCACCTACCAGATAAAACAGAACTGTTTTAGCAGTTTTATCAGTAACCTGAGTATCCATTGAAAATGAGCACAAAGGGACTGAATGTTGGGAAACATAGACAGAAAGTAGAGTTATCCCCCAGCCACTGGCCTGGAATAACAAAATAGAATCATCCAAACAGACAAAACTGAGCCACCCAGTTGCTTAAGCATCTGCCTTTGGCTTAGGTCATGATCCCAGAATCCTGGGATCAAGCCCCCCATCGGGCTCCCTGCTCAGCAGAAAGCCTGCTTCTCCCTCTGCCTGCCGCTCGCCCTGCTCGTGAACGTTTTCTCTTTGACAA
Source organism: Callorhinus ursinus (assembly GCF_003265705.2). Taxonomy (NCBI): domain Eukaryota; kingdom Metazoa; phylum Chordata; class Mammalia; order Carnivora; family Otariidae; genus Callorhinus; species Callorhinus ursinus. The sequence continues at coordinate 697,807 of NW_027397162.1, forward strand.
ATAGATAAATAAAACCTTAAAAAAAAATATGTAGTCAAATTATTTTGTTTAAAATTCAGTGTAAATATTTCCTCTTTGTAGGTTATTTCTTTATTTTTATAAATTATATTATAAAATATCTTTTGAACACAAATTTAGCCAAAATATTTAATAACTATAAAAATGATAAGAAAAATACATTTAGAGCAGTCTAACTTTCATAGTGTCTCTGTTCCCCTGCTCATTCTTCAAAAAATAAGGCTAAGTATATGTGACCTTCTAGCACTTTTTCTTTCTTTTTTTTTTTTAAGATTTTATTTATTTATTTGAGAGAGAATGAGAGAGCACATGAGAGGGGGGAGGGTCAGAGGAAGAAGCAGACTCCCCGCTGAGCAGGGAGCTCGATGTGGGACTCGATCCCGGGACTCCAGGATCATGACCTGAGCCGAAGGCAGTCACTTAACCAACTGAGACACCCAGGTGCCCCTAGCACTTTTTCTGTTTACTGAACAGTATGTCCTGGACATGCAGCAGTAAAGAGAACTCTCTGATCATGTCCATTGCTGCCTAGTGCCCTACTGTAAGGATGTGACATCATTAATTCAATCTCCCATTGATCAGCAGTGGATTGATTCTGATTGTTGTTATTACAAATAATTCTGCTAGAAATCGCTTTGTACTCATGAGATAATTGCTCTTAATTTTCATATTAAGCTGGAATAATGTCTTTTGTAGGCACAGAAATTTTCCAGGTGTAATGATAGTTATCCAATTTTCTTCTTTTTAATTAACAAATTTGACATGTTACATTTTGTAAATTTAAGGTATACAGTGTGTTACTGTGATCCATTTATATATTGTAATATGATTGCCATTGAAGCAAAATTTATAATATTACATCATCATAGTATAATATTATTATCTGTATTCATTACACTGTGCATTAGATTGCTATGGCTTATTTACAAGTTTGCATCCTTAAATACCATCAGTCTTATCCTCCAACACCCATCCAATGATAATCACCATTTTACTTTCTGGTTTTTTATAGGTTTGACTTTTTTAGATTCCACATATAAGTGATGTCATACAGTACTTGTATTTCTCTCTCTTATCTCACATAATGTGCTCAAACTTCATCCTTGTTGCCACAAATAGCAGAAAAGTCTCCTTTCCTATGGTTGAATAATATCCCATTGTGTATATATACCAAATCCTTTTTTATCCATTAGTCTATTAATGGGTATTTGGGTTGTTTCCATATCTTGGCTATTGTGAATAATGCTGTGATAACATGCATGTGCATGTATCTTGTTGAAATCCAATTTTCATTTTGTTTGGGTATATACCCAGAAGTGGAACTGCAGGATCATATGGTAGATCTATTTTTAATTTTTTGAAGAACATCCATATTGTTTTCCATAGTGGTTGGACTAATTTACATCCCCACCAACTGTGTATAAATGTTCCTTTTTCACCACATCCTTACAAGCACTTGTCTCTTGCCTCCTTGTCTCTTGCCTCGCATTCTAACAGGTGTGAGATGATAGTTCAATGTGGTTCTTATTTGCATCTTCCTGATGGTTAGTCATGTTGAGTATCTTTTTGTGTGCCTTTTGGCCATTTTGATGTCCTCTTTGGAAAAATGTCTATTTAGTTCTGCCCATTTTAAAATCAGATTTTGTCGGGGTGCCTGGGTGGCTCAGTTGGTTAAGCGACTGCCTTATGCTCAGGTCATGATCCTGGAGTCCCGGGATCAAGTCCCATGTCGGGCTTCCTGCTCAGCAGGGAGTCTGCTTCTCCCTCTGACCCTCTTTCCCTCTCGTGCTTTCTATCTCTCATTCTCTCTCTCTCTCAAATAAATAAATAAAATCTTTAAAAAAAAATAAAATCAGATTTTGTTGTTGTTATTAAGTTCTGTTATTTCTTTATATATTTTGGATGTTAATTCCTTCTCTGGTGTTTTGCAAACATTTTTTTCCTATTCTGTAGGCTGCCATTTTATTTTGTTAATTGGTTCTTTTGTTATGCAGTTGTAGTTCCACTTGTTGATTTTTGCTTCTGTTTGTGCTTTTGGCATCATGTCCAAAAAATTGTTGCTAAGACTAATGTCAATAAGCTTCCTTTTTTGTTTTTTTCAGGTCTTGTGTTTAAGGATCAGTTCTTGTGTTTAAGTCTTTGATCCATTTTGAGTTAATGTTTGAGTTGTGTGTAAGGATCCAATTACATTGTTCCACTTGTGTTTCTCCAATTTTCCCAGGACAATGTGTTGAAGAGATTATCCTTCCCTGGTTGAGTGTTCTTGGGTCCCTTGTTGAAGATTAGTTGGCTGTATATGTTGAAATTTAATTCTGGGCTCTTTATTCTGTTCAGTTGATCTATGTATCTATTTTTGTGCCAGTACCATACTGTTTTTATTACTATGGCTTTATAGTATAGTTTGAAATCAAGAAGTGTTATACCTCTGGCTGTGATCTTTTAGTCAGAATTGCTTTGGCTATTTGGGATATTTTGTGGTTCCATGCAAATCTTAAGATTGTTTCTTCTATTTCTGTGAAGAATGTCTGTGATATTTAATGGGGATTATGTTGCATCGATAGATGGCTTTGAGTAGTATGCCCTTTTTAACAATATTTATTCTGTTTGCTATTGTGATTGGGATAGTTTTATTTCTTTTTCTCATGCTTCATCATTAGTGTAAAGAAATACCACTGATTTCTGCAAGTTGATTTTGTAACCTACCACTTTACTGAAATCATTGAGAATTCCACCAGTTTCTTGATTGACTCTTTGGAATTTTCTATATATAAGATCATATATATCATCAGCAAACAACGACAGTTTTACTTCTTCCTTCCCCATTTGGATGGCTTTTGTTTCTGTGTCTTGCCCAATTGCTCTAGGTAGTAGTTCCAGTATTATATTGAATAGGAATGGTGAGAGTGGGCAACCTTGTCTTGTTCCTGATCTCAGAAGAGACACTTTCAATTTTTTCCCATTGAGTATAATCTTAGCTGTGTGTTTGTCATATATGGCCTTTAATATATTGAAGTATGTTCCTTCTACATCCATTTGTTAAGAGTTTTTATAATGAAAGGATGTTGTATTTTGTCAGATGCTTTTTCTGCAACTACTAAGATGCTCATGTGATTTTTATCTTTCATTTTATGATGTGATGAATTACATTTATTGATTTGTGTATACTGAAATGCTCTTGCATCCCAGGGATAAATCCCATTTGGTCATGGTGCATAATCCTTTTAATGTATTCTTGATTTTGGTTTGGTAATATTTAATTGAGAATTTTTTGCATCTATATTTATCAGTGGCACTGGTCTATTGTTTTCTTTTTTATGGTATCCTTATCTGGTTTTGGTATCAAGGTAATGTAGGATTCATAGGATGAGTTTGGAAATATTCCCTCTTCCTCAATATTTTGAAAGAGTTTGAGGAGGATTGGTGTTAATTCTTCTTTAAATGTTTGGTAAAATTCACCAGTGAATCTGTCTGGCCCTGGAATTTTCTGTGTGGGGAGGGTTTTTTTGTTTTTTGTTTGTTTTTTTTAACTGACTCAATCTCTTGACTTGTTATGGGTATGTTCAGATTTTCTATTTCTTCCTGATTCAGTCTTGATAGGTTGGTGTTTCTAGAAATGTATCCCTTTCTTCTAGGTTATGTAATTTGTTAACATATAGTTGTCATAGTGGTCTCTCTTAATTCTCTGCATTTCTGTAGAATCAACTGTAATGTCTCCTCTTTCATTTCTAATTTTATTATTTTTTTAAGTAGGCTCCATACCCAGCATGGAGCCCAACATGTGGCTTGAACTCACAACGCTGAGATCAAGACCTGAGCTGAGATCAAGATTTAGATGCTTAACTGAATGAGCCACCCAGGTGCCCCTCTATTTTTATTTGAGTCTTCTCCTTTCTTGGTCTAGCTAAAAATTTGTCAGTTTATCTTTTCAAAGAACCAATTTTTAGTTTTATTGATCCTTTCTATTATTTTCTGGTCTCCATTTCATTTATTTCCACTCTGGTTTTTATTATTTCCTTCCTTCTGCTAACCTTGGGTTTAATTTGTTCCTCCTATTCTAATTCCTTTAGATTGTTTATTTGATATCTTTCAATTAGAAAGATTGATTCAAATTTCTCAGTATGTGCATTTATTGCTGTAAACTTTCATCTCAGAGCTGCTTTTGCTGCAGTTCCCCCAAATTTGATATGTTGTATTTTCATTTTCATTTCAAGAAAATTTTTTATTTCCCTTTTGATTTCTTCTTTGACCCAATGGTTGCTTAGAAGTGTGTTGTTTAGTTTCCATATATTTGAAGATCTCCTCACTTTCCTCTTGTTGATTTCTAACTTCATGCCATTGTAGTCAGAGAGGCTAGTTGGTGTGATTTTAATCTTAACTTTGCTAAGGTTAGTTTTGTGGCCTAGCATATGATACATCCTGGAGAACGTTCCATGTGCACTTGAGAAGAATGTGTATTCTGCTGTTGTTCTGTTGTTGGATGGAATTCCAACATTTCCCTCTTGGTTTTCTGTCTGGACAATTTATCTATTGCTAATGGTGGGGTATTGAATTCCCCTACTATTATTGTATTATTGTCTCTTTCTCCCTTGAGATTTGTTAGTATTTGATTAATACATTTTGGTGCTCAGATATTGGAAGCACATATATTTATGATTGTTATATCTTCTTTTTTTTTTTTAAGATTTTCTTTATTTATTTGACAGAGAGAGACACAGTGAGAGAGGGAACACAAGTAGGGGAAGTGGGAGAGGGAGAAGCAGGCTCCGTGCTGAGCAGAGAGCCCGATGCGGGGCTCGATCCCGGGACTCTGGGATCATGACCTGAGCTGAAGGCAGACGCTTAACGACTGAGCCACCCAGGCACCCCATGATTGTTATATCTTCTTGATGTATTGACCCCTTTTTCATTATGGAATGACCTTATTTGTCTTTTATTACCATTTTTGGCTTGAATTCTATTTTGTCTGATTTAATGTCTGATATAAAGTCTGATTTAAATGGCTGATTTAAGGATGGCTACACACACTGGTTTTGTTGTCGTTGTTACCATTTGCTTGGAGTATCATCTTCCACCCTTTCACTTTGAATTTATGTTTGTCTTTAGAGCTGAGATGAGTCTCCTGTAGGTAGCATATAGTTGGGTTTTGTTTTTTAAGCTATCCAGCCACTCTATGCTTTTTGATTGGTGAATTCAGTCCATCTACATTTAGGCTGATTATTGATATATGAGAACTCATGACTGCCATTTTATCTTTTGTTTTCTGGTGGTTTTGTACTACACTTTCTTTTTCTTTATGTTTCTGTTTATCTTTTCAGGTTGGTGATTTTCTTTTCTTTCTTTTTTTTTTAAGATTTTATTTATTTGAGAGAGAGAGAATGAGAGATAGAGAGCACGAGAGGGAAGAGGGTCAGAGGGAGAAGCAGACTCCCTGCTGAGCAGGGAGCCTGATGTGGGACTCGATCCCGGGACTCCAGGATCATGACCTGAGCAGAAGGCAGTTGCTTAACCAACTGAGCCACCCAGGCGCCCCAGGTTGGTGATTTTCAATGATTTGCTCAGTTTCCCCTTTTTTAAATGTTTTGTGTCTTTGCTCTGGACTTTTGTGGTTATGATTAGATTTGTTTAAAATGTCTCAGGTAAAATACTGCTTTTTCTACAGTTGGCAACTTATCTTTATTTGCCTATATAGGTTCTGTTATTTTCCTCCTCCCCTTCTACATTTTTGTTGTCACAAATTATCCCTTTTTATCCTGTGAGTTTGTTATGAAGTTGTAGTAGCTATAGTTATTTTTAATGCTTTTTTCCTTTAACTTTTGTGCTATAGGGGGCACCTGGGTGGCTCAGTCAGTTAAGCATCTGCCTTTGGGTCAGGTCATGGTCCCAGGGTCCTGGGATCGAGTCCCACATTGGGCTCAGCGGGGAGTCTGCTTCTCCCTCTCCCTCTGCCTGCCATTCCTCCTGCTTGTGTGCTCTCTCTATCAAATGAATAGATAAAATCTTTAAAAAAGCTTTTGTGGTATAATTAAGTGTTTAACACCCTATTCTAAAATAGAATTACAATTTTCTGATTCTGTCTATTTATCTATCACCTTTTACTCTAAGTTTTGTATACTTTTGTCCTTTTGTTTCAGGTGGAAGAGTTCCTTTCAACATTTCTTGTAAGGCAGGTCTAGTGATGATGAACTCCCTCAGCTTTGTTGGTCTGGGAAAGCCTTTATTTTTCCTTCCTATCTGAAAGGTAACTTTGCTGGATAATGTATTCTTGGCTGGCAATTTTTATCCTTCAATACTTTGAATGTGTTATTCCACTCACTCCTGGTCTGTAGAGCCTCTGCTGAGAAATCGCCTGATAGTCCAAAGGGAGAGCCTTGGTAAGTAACTTTCTTTTTCTTCCTGGATGCCTTTAAGGTTCTTTCTTTATCATTGACTTTGACAGCTTCTTATAATGTGTTTTGGAGAGGATCTTTTTGCATTGAGATAGTAAGGTAATCTATTAGCTTTGTTAACTTATAGTTCTTTCCCCAGGTGTGGGAAGTTCTCAGCTATAATTTCTTTAAATAACCTCTCTGCCACTTTCTCTTGTTCTGGTGTACCCTTATTTTTACGTTGGTTCTCCTAATGGAGCCTGATAGCTCTCATGGCATTTCTTCATCTTTTAAGAAAAATCTTAGTTCTTGCTCCTCTTCCACCTAAATAATGTCTACGGTTCTATCTTCTAGATTGCTTATTTTCTCTTCCCGCTGGTCTGATCTATTTCCAATGCGTTCTTCTTCTCATTTATTGAGTTCTTCAGCTCCAGAATTTCTGTTTGGTTCTTTTGTAGGACTTCAGGCTCTTGCTAGAGTACTCCTTTTGTTCATTAATTTTTTCCCAAGTTCATTCAATTTCCTTTAGTTTTGTTGTAATTCACTGAATTTCTTCATAATGGCCGTTTTGCTTTCTCTATCAGATCCCAATCTCTGTGACTTTGAATTTGGTTGCTGGAGATCGTCATTTTCTTTTTGTGATACCATATTACTGTGATTTTTCATAGTGTGTGATATGATGTGCCTCTGCTAGCTCATTTGAAATAACAAACATTTATATGAAGTTTTGTTTACTTTGATTTTAACAGTTCAACAGGTTGGGAATTAGAGGCCTTTCTTTGGTTTTCCAGCAGGTGGCGCTATAGCACAAGGTTTTGGTTTCTCTTACCTGCGCTGCCTCAGGGCTGTACAGTAGATCCTTGAACAATGGAGGGGAGGGGTGTTAAGGGTGGTGACCCCCACTCAAAGATCCACTTAAAACTTTTTTTTTTAAGATTTTATTTATTTATTTGAGAGAGAGCATGAGAGGGGGTAGGGTCAGAGGGAGAAGCAGACGCCCCGCTGAGCCGGGAGCCCGATGTGGGACTCGATTCCGGGACTCCAGGATCATGTGCGGAGAAGAAGGCAGTTGCTTAACCAACTGAGCCACCCAGGCGCCCCGCTTAAAACTTTTGATTCCCCCAGAACTTAACTACTTAACTACCGGAAGACTTACCGATAACATAAACGGCCAATTAAGCATATTATTTTGTAAGTTTTAAGTATGATATACTGTATTCTTATAACAAATTAAGCTAGAGAAAGGATGTTATTAAGAAAATCATAAGGGGGGGCGCCTGGGTGGCTCAGTTGGTTAAGTGTCTGCCTTCGGTTCAGGTCATGATCCCAGGGTCCTGGGATCGAGCCCCGCATCGGGCTCCCTGCTCGGCGGGAAGCCGGCTTCTCCCTCTGACTCTCCCCCTGCTTGTGTTCCCTCTTTCGCTGTCTCTCTCTCTCTCTCTCTCTCTCTGTCAATTAAATAAATAAATAAAATCTTAAAAAAAAAAAAAGAAAGAAAATCATAAGGGGGGTGGCGTGGGTGGCTCAGTGGTTGAACGTCTGCCTTCGGCTCCGGTCATGATCCCAGGGTCCTGGGATCGAGCCCTGCATCAGGCTCTCTGCTCCGCGGGAAGCCTGCTTCTCCCTCTCCCACTCCCTCTGCTTGTGTTCCTGCTCTTGCTGTCTCTCTCTCTGTCAAATAAATAAATAAAAATTTAAGAAAAAAAAAAGAAAATCATAAGGAAAAGGAAATATATTTACAGTACTGTATGGTATTTATCAAAAAAATTATGCATATATGGGGCGCCTGGGTGGCTCAGTCAGTTAAGTGGCTGCCTTGCGCTCAGATCATGATCCCAGGGTCCTGGGATCAAGTCCCACATCGGGCTCCCTGTTCGGCGGGGAGCCTGCTTCTCCCTCTCCCTCTGCCTGCCACTCTCCCTGCTTGAGCTCTCTCTCTCTCTTTCTCTGTCAAATAAATAAATAAATCTTTTTAAAAAAAATTCTGCGTGTAAATGGATCCACACATTTCACACGTGTTGTTCAAGGGTCAGTTGTATCTGTGTGCACGTCCCATCTCCATTCACTGTGCCAAACGGGTCACGGGCACTGCCACTGCTCCTGGAACCCACCCGGGTCTCAGGCACCAGCAGCACTGCTCCTCCAGTTGTGCTGCCTCCAATCCTCCCACCTTCAGATGTATAGATGTGTGACTCTCTTTAGCATGCTGGTGTGCTGTGCAGAGGAATCTTGAGTTATGGATGTCCTACTGTCTGGAAATTAAAGGGGAAAGAAAAGGAGTGATTAATGCTTCTGTGATGCCAACTCCCTCCCCAACTTTCTTTTTTAGTCTCTAGGTTCCTCTGATTCAGTAAGAACAACCTCTGACGTATCTAAATTGATGAATGCCTTGCCACCTGCTTCCTGACCTTTAACAATAAAACTCAAAGTCTTTTTCTAAACCCTGAGATTCATCTCAAACTCAGCAACATTCAACAGAATAACACTTTATTTCTACATTGTCTTCTAAGCACCACTAGGCATATATCGTTTTAACAGATCGACCAAAACTGTTCTGTCTTCTTTCTGAAGAACTCATGTATGCATATAATTAATTATGTTTCATTTTTGATGTTCTTAAAAAGTATTTCTACATGAAATTTATAAAATCTTGCCCATAGCATTCATTTCCATGCTTAACTGTAAATTTAGTGCTTTCCCTTTCAGTAATCAGAGATGAATATTTCTTAAAATACGCTTAGACAAATAGGAAATCAGTATCCAGTACATACTGAGTAAACAAGAGTAATGTTAACATGTAAATAAGATACAATGGAACAGGAAGGATTAAATTTGCCTATTGTGCAGCTTAAATAAAAAAAATTAACAACAGGGAGTCAGACAAAAGGGAAGAAAGACATTAGCCAGCAAGAAAGACAAGGAGAAAGAAAGAACAACAACAACAACAAAAAGTAAAAGAAAAAAGATCCCCCACACTATATTGGAATTATTTGGGGAAAAGTTATTAGATATTTTCATAATTCATTATTAAGAAATTGTTATATTCCCCAGTGTTGTCTCACAGATTACCCATATATGCTGGTGGAGAATTAGCTCAAAGTTAGGTCATAAGGACAGACATACAGATCGATGGGACAGAACTGAGAATCCAAACACAAACTCTTGCATTTTGGTCAATTAATTTTTTTTAAGATTTTATTTATTTATTTGACAGAGAGAGACACAGCGAGAGAGGGAATGCAAGCAGGGGGAGTGGGAGAGGGAGAAGCAGGCTTCCCACTGAGCAGGGAGCCCCATGCGGGGCTCGATCCCAGGACCCTGGGACCATGACCTGAGCTGAAGGCAGACGCCTAACGACTGAGCCACCCAGGCGCCCCTTGGTCAATTAATTTTTAACAAAGGTGCCAAGGTAATTCAATGGGGAGAGGATAGTCTTTTCAACAAATGCTTCTAGGACCATTGGATATCCACATGCAAAAACATGAGTTTAGACACTTATCTCACAAGATAAAGAATTAACACAAAATAGATTATTGACTTAAATATACAATCTAAAGCCTCTAGGTGAAACATCTAGAGGAAACGTTGGATAAATTTTTTGTGCTAGGCAAAGATTTTGTAGGTACACCATCAAAAGCATGATTCATGAAAAAGAAAAGATAAATTAAAATTCATCAAAATTGAGAACTTCTCATCTTTCAAAGACATTAGAAGAGAATAAAAGGCAAGCCACAGACTCAGAGAACTAACCTCAGGAGGGTGTCTTGTTTTCAGCATATATTAAGGCTCAATAAGAAAAGTGAGAAAAAGAGTTGAAAGATATTTAATCCAAGAAAATATATAGATTATCAAGTGAGTAAATGTTAAAATGCTCCACATCGTTATTTATTAAGGAATTGCATATTGAAACCACAACAAGATACTGCTTCACACCCACAAACATAGCTATTAATTAGGCAATTCTAAGATTTTATTTATTTATTTGACAGAGAGAGAAAGCACAAGCAGGAGGAGTGGCAGGCAGAGGGAGAAGCAGACTCCCTACTGAGCAAGGAGCCCGATGCAAGGCTCAGTGCGGGGCTCAATGCGGGGCTCGATGCGGGGCTCGATCCCAGAATCCCGGGATCATGACCTGAGCCTAAGGCAAGTGCTTAACCATCTGAGCCACCCAGGTGCCCCTATAATTAGGCAATTCTAAGTGTTCCCAGGGACATGGCAAAACTGGAACATTGCTGCTGGAGATGGAAAATGGTGCAGCCAATGTACCAAGCAGCTTTAAAGTTTCTTAAAATGTTAAACATAAACTCACCATAGAACATGACCCAACATTTCCACTCCTAGGAATCTACCAATGAAAATGAAAAATTCCTGTCCACACAAAGATTTACACGTGAATGTTCATAGTAATGTTATTCATAACCAAAAAGTTAAAACAATACAATGCCCATAAAATAGTGAAGGGATAAGCAAAATGTAGTATATTAATAAAATGGAATATTATTCATCAGTAAAGGGGAATGAGCTGTTTATATAAACAGCAACATGGATGAATCCCAAGATAATTATTCTGAGTGAACAAAACCAGACAAAAAGGAGTATATACAGTTTTAGTCCATTTATATATACAAGTTGTAGAAAATGAAAAATAATCTATAGTGACAGAAAGTGGATCACTTGTTGCCTAGAGAGGAGGTGTTGGGGAGGTTTTCTAGGGTAATGGACAAATTTGTTATCTTAATTGTAAGGGTATTTTTGCAGGTGTATACACAGAACATACCATGCCCAGTTGAACACTATAATTATAAACAATTGCGTATATGTCATTTATACCTCAATGCAACTGCAAAAATGTGAATTAAGTTCAAAAGTACATTTGCACGTAATATGACATATGCAAATAAGCAAATGATAAAGAGTTAGGGATGAAATTGTGAAGATTGTAAAATGTCTTAATCGACACACTGGGATAAAAGCATCGTAGGAAAAATGACAGGATATAGATGAGACAGAGAATTGTGTGTATGTGTGGGTGTGGGTGTGGGTATAGAAGAGAGAGGGAGGGAGACCATCCTAATTTCGCTAGAACCAGGATGAAGTTTAGGCATTTCAGAGTTCAGATATGCAGATTTTCCCAGCCAGAAACCAGACACCCTGCCTGCCCCCTCCTCACCTACGTCATCCCAGTGCCTCCCCCACCATGTGTCTCCCTGCTGGGTCTCTGAATTTCTTCCACTATCTCCTACCTCACACTTGAGGGCTCTGCAGCCCGAGAACAGCATGGCCTTTCCTGCCGCAGTGTTTCTGCTCCCTCCACAGATGCACCTTCGTCAGGTCCTCCCAATTTTCCTTCCTTCCTTCCTTTTGGGACCCCTTTTTGCCATATTGTGCTACCTCCATTTCCATCTTCCTTCTTTATTGATGAGGAAGCAGGAGGCAAGCTGAGGAGAAAGCACAAGCTGACACCCAGCAACTCCCCCCACCCACCACACCTGGGTGGGATATGTGTGACATTCCTCCAGGAAACTCCCAACTGTCTTAATGCTTTGCTAGGGTGAAAAACAACCTTAGCTTGACAGTTTCCATCTCCCGGATCCTTAGGGTCTTCTTTAGTATATGAAAGTCCTTTTGGACACCTCCCTTTTTCCTTATCTCCCACAACTCTCAAGTATATAATCAACCATTCCTCAAACCCTAGTGCAGCAGCTCTTTCTGCCCACAGGTCCTGTCCCCCATGCTTTTTTTTTTTTTTAAAGATTTTATTTATTTATTTGAGAGAGAATGAGAGATAGAGAGCACGAGAGGGAAGAGGGTCAGAGGGAGAAGCAGACTCCCCGCTGAGCAGGGAGCCCGATGTGGGACTCGATCCTGGGACTCCAGGATCATGACCTGAGCCGAAGGCAGTCGCTTAACCAACTGAGCCACCCAGGCGCCCCCCCATGCTTTAATAAAACCAACTTTTTTGCACCGAAGACATCTCAAGAATTCTTTCTTGGCCATCAGCTCCAGACCTCACCAACATTCTAAAACTACATCATTTATTACACAATTACTATTCAGTGCCAATTACAGTGAGGTGCTACTTTGGGGGACATAAAGATTGAAAAAATATGTCTTCCTATGTCAGGTTATACTTTTAGCTATTTTGTGCTTTCTTTTTTATAGTTCTTTTTTTAAGATTTTATTTATTTGAGAGAGAGAGAGAGACAGTGAGAGCGTGAGCGAGCACAAGGAGGGGGGAAGGGCAGAGGCAGAGGAAGAAGCAGACTCCCCGCTGAGCAGGGAGCCCAACGCCAGGCTCCATCCCAGGACCCTGGGGTCATGACCTGAGCCAAAAAGGAAGACGCTTGAATGAATGAGCCACCCGGGCGCCCTGCTATTTTGTGCTATTTCTTCTTTGCTTCCTTTGATTTTTAGATGTTCTCAATTTGGTTATCTATCTTGCTACTAATTTAAAAAAATTTTTCTTCCTCTTTTTTATTGTTTTTAGGCTTACCTTTTCCTACTAATATCCTCTGCATTTTTTATAAAGCGTTTCTTCTTGTTTCTGGTGGCTTTTTTTCTTTTTCTTTCCTTATCTCCTTATTTTTCTATGCTTATCTTAATTTCTTCATTATTCTTTTCCTCCCTTTGTTGTTTAACATGGACTTTTTTTTTTTTTTTTTGGATTGTATGCTTCCTCCCTCTCTTCCTCCCGTGGATGTATAGAATCCTGTCTCCTGTGTGCTTAGTGGAAGGGGTACAGTTCAGCCATAGGCTGTTAGATCTGGTGAGTGTGTAGTAACAAGGGGATCAGGAAGGACAATCCAGCTCCCTCCACACTAGATGGCCCTGCTGGTCGGTTTTCGTCTTTACATGGCCACGGAGAAGCAGCACTGGGCAGAGGCGTGTCTGTCTAACCCAAGGCATAGTCCCCCAGGTCTGCAAGATGAGAGGGGACGGTATGATAGCCCAGGGGCCACTGATCAGTTTGAGTGGCTGATAATCCTCAAACCCTCTAGACATCACAGTCTATTCTAGCAGTAAATGAGGTAGCTGCTGCCTGCCAGGTGATTTAAGTGAGCAATTAAAGTGATTTTTCTCAACTCCTCCCTTCCCGGCAGCCTTTAACTTGCATCCAGCCAAATCTGAGATAGGCCTTGATTGCTCCCAGGGTTTTCTCACAGGGCTTTGTTAGTTTCTAGAATCTGAGTTTCTTCTAACTTTTAATTCTCTGTGGTGATTTTGGGACATAGCCAGTTGCCCGTCTGTCAGTTCCCTGAAAGTGTCTTGAAATGGCTACTCCATAATTCCCTCTAGTCTAGTCAGATCCTCCCCTCCCTATTGCTGCCACACCATTTTTGGGAGTCTTTTCACCTTCTCTTGCTGGAACATGCATTTCAATTTGACACATAACTGAACTGAAGAAGACCTACCAAGTGCCAGGTTCCATGTAGATGGCTGTGGGCAACGTAATAGATGAAAATCCTCACCCTCCATTTGATTAAATTCCATGATGGAGGCAGGGGAGTGATAAACAAAAAACAAGGTAAATAGGTAGAATGTTGAGCTTGCCCAGTGGTGATAAAGGATAAGGAGAAAAATCAGCGGATGAGTGAATGGGGACTTTCAGGGCATAGCTTCAAATTTTAGAAAGCATGTCCAGCACAGCTCTCACCATGGAGATGTTTGAACAAAGACCTGACAGATGCAGGAGAGCTGGGTGGGGAGGTGTACTCCATAAAAGTGATGTAGGAAAGACGTTCGAAGCCCACAGCCAAGAAGGAATTCTTGAGACGTCTTTGGTGCAAAAAGCTGATTTCATTAAAGCACGGGAACATGACCCATGGGCAGAAAGAGCTGTACTGGGGTCATGAGGAGTGCCCATTATATACTTTCAAGTTGGGAGGGGGTTAGGGAAAGCGTAGATCTCTAAGGAATTTTAGAAGCAAGGTTTCCAGGACCTTGAGGGGGCTAGCTATTGTTGGGAAAAGGTCATTTATTACCATCTAATAAAACCTTAGTCATGAGACCCTTCAGATGTATATCGGTGGGCCGTATGCTTGGGGGATGATTGCCAGCATGTATCTTGGGGGTTTAGAGATAAAGGAAGTTTCCAAAGGAATTTTTATATATTAAAGTAGACTTACAGGATTGGGGGTTGGGGGAGGTCAGACTGCCTTTTGCCCTTAGCCAAGTATTAACATCAAGGCTGTTGAGTCCCTAGAGGAATGTCACTCTGCTTGTTTCAAGGACTTGTCAGTGGGCTATAGTTGGTAAGGAAATTTTAATTTTTCTTCTGCCTTTGTTTCCCACACCAAAAGGAAGAGCTTATAAAAGAGATGGGAAAGAAGCTGCGGGATCCCAGTACCATGTGTGCCCAGTGAGGCTTAAGCAGAACAAAGGGGCGAGAAGAGGAGCCGAAGGAGACACGACGTGGGGCCGGGTCAACAGCGTCCCCGGGCTACTGTTACGAATCTGGCTGTTACTCTAAGTCAGTACTCCTCAGCACGTGGTCAGAGGACACTGCCCATCTCCACTGTCCACAGCAAGGCTAGTACGTAAATAGTAAACGATCATTTAGAAACCATTAGAGCAAGTTGACCGAGTTTAAATCTAATGACATCAGAAGGTCTTCCATTTTGTGTAATGGCTTTTTTTGTAAGTAAAATGGCTAATTTGTGAAAGTGTGTCCATTAATATGGTTTTGAAATATAGGTGAGGTTCGGTGGGGTGAGGTCCAGAGCCGACGACTGAGAAAATTCCCGAGACGTCTTTGGTACAAAATGGTGGTTTTATTAAAGCACGGGGACGGAACCCGTGAGCAGAAAGAGCTGGGGCACCAGGTAGTTGAGGAGTGGTGATTATATACTTGGAAAAGGGAGGTTTCAAAGGAACTTTCATATGGTAAAGAGGACCGACCTACACATACCGGAGGCCTTGCCATTGTCACGTTAAGGTTGTTTTCCCCTCTAGCAATGTATTAACCTTAAGATAGTTGGGAGATCCCTGGAAGAATGTCACACCTGTCCCATGGGTGGGGGGAGTGGGAGGAGGTTGCAGGGTGTCTGCTTGTGCTTCGTCTTCAGCTAGTCTTCAGCTAGCCTTCTGCTCCCTCATCATCTGTGACAGATGGGAAGGAATGAGGAGGGTGGAGATGGGCAGGTCCTTCACCAGAGGCCGCTGGGAAGCTCTGCCCTCAGGGACTGTAGGGTCCTCAGGGCGTTCCACAACAAGAGGAATGAGTCACACTTGGTTATAATATGGTCCCTCTAGTGGCTACTTTTGAGAATAGGCTGAAGGCTAGCTGAAGGAGAGGCCCGTCAGGAGTTAACCTCAATAATCCAAGATTGAGAGAGTGGGGACTGGGCTGAAAGTCCTGGCTGTAGGGTGGTGAAAGAGGTTTGATTCTGGGACACAACTTGAAAGTAGAGGGAAGATGGGCAATGATTATGTTGCTGCACCGGTCCCTTGTCGAACACAATCCCTTTGTTCCCCAAACTCTTCCCTTGTCTTCTATGGAATGGTCTCACTCCCCATGAGTCAGGACATGGAAGTGCTGAGTTTCACGGAAATTCTTCCTGTTGCCTTTCTTCCTACTCAGTACAGGACAGTCCCCCACCAGCCAGATTTTCAAACCAGGAGCCTCACACCATTGTAACTTCACCTTCACGCTGTCCTTACATTAAGTCTCTCAGATATGATGTACTTTCTCAACATAAACATAAGCACCAATTTCTCTCTTCCCATTGAAATGATCTTTGTTCCAATCGCTGTGGGCTCTTCGCTGGACTAGGAACCTCTCCTCTGGGGTCCTGGGGTATCCTCTGATTCACCAGCCTGGGATTGACACGGGAAGAGAGGACATTCACCTGGTTCTCTGCCACACTTGCGATCCACAAATCTCAGGGAATTAGAAAGTACTAGCAAGTTTGTGTGTGACTCACTTAAGACAAAACTTGGCTATGTGAGACTAACGCTAATCTTTGTATTCTCCTTCAGTGTGAGTGTCGTCACATTTCACTGCAGAAATATTAGTGTGTTTGATTGTGGGCGATTGCTGCAGCCCCAGGGATATTATCTCAATATATTGGAGAGCTGAAGCTAAGGCAAGATGGAGACTCCATCAGGGATTCCATCAACAGGAAGATTTTATCCAATCACGTCGTAAATCCATCACTGACCCCACACCTTATAAAAGGGAGGAGGCTTGAGAAGGCTGAAGAGCCAGTGCAGTGTGTCTCGCCGCAGCTCAGCTTTCGGCCCAGGTTTGCCCAGTTTGAAGTTCAATCTTCCTGAATAGGTGAGTTTCCAGAATGAAAGGGAAATTTCCAGTTCTGTGCATGTGTATGTGGGTACAGTCATTGGGGGAAAACTCCTAGCAACAAAAATACGGGCCTTATTCAGGCATCGGGTGTGGTGTCTCTCCCGGTTGGATGGGGGCCCCCAAATATAGGGCGACCAGATCGGGTGGAAATCGGTGGCTTGGGAGGTGAAAGGAGTCACCTGAAGCAGAACAAAGGTGATAGAAGTTTATTGAATACACTGCAAGGCAGCGATGGGCAGCTCAGCAGAGGAGAGACTGCTTGCAATAAAGGAAGGTGAGGAGGTATGGTGATGGTTAGAATTTTCTGGTTTTTTGGTAACTGTACCTGGTTGTAAGTAGCTCATTGATTAGTTAGGGCCTTTGGATAATTTGAGGTGAGTCGCCCAATGGGCCCCCCTGTATTCAGCCAGGGGATCGCCGTGGTCCTTTCTACATTCCATTGCTCAAGCCTGTTGCCGAAAAGCGGCCTCTGCTCTATTGGGGATGGTCTATTTTGACAGATGCTGTGGTTCAGTAGGATTTCTGCAGTGAAATGTGACAACACTCACACTGTGTTGCGGACTTTGTAAAATCCTGGCCGGACTGAAAAGAGTTCTCCCCTAGAAGGCATTTCTGTATGGCTCTATTGTCTTGTTAATTTTGTTTCTAGTAAGACTTTTTTTTTTAAAGATTTTATTTATTTGACCGAGGGAGAGCTTGAGCACAAGCAGTGGGGAGGAACAGCGGGAGAGGGAGAAGCAGACTCCCCGCTGAGCAGGGAGCCTGAGACAGGGCTGGATCCCAGAAGCCTGGAATCATGACCTGAGTCAAAGGCAAGACACTTAACAGACTTGAGCCACCCGATGCCCTTCTAGTAAGACATTTTTATGGCATCTTCTTGAAGTGATGGTCCAGAGCGGATTGGGGTGGGGGGTGGGGGCTGAGTCAAAGGGTAAGTCTCAGCTATTTAGCATACCTTTACTAAGTGCTTAAACCTTAGGCTGGGTAGGGTCTGTCCATGTGCTTTACATATATTAACTCATTGAGTTCCAGTGACAGCTCTAAAAGCTGGGAATTCTGTGACAGATGGGGACCTCATGGGTAATTTGCCTGGGCCAAACAGCTTGTTTCACATTGGAAACTGGCAGTCTGATTTTGAATTCCAAGGTCTTAATCACGATGCCCTACAGTGGTGTCCCTGTGGGATTGAGTACTTGTCTACAAGTGTGACCGTGTGGTTTGTGTGTGCCTGGGGTGGTCCTGAAAAAGAACTTGTGGGGAGGCCCAGATGAAGAGATCTTCAGGGGGAATAAAAGGCCAGTGTACCAAGATGGGGCTGGAGGGGTGAGATGGTCCGGGCAAGGCCTCCTGAGATCAGGAAGGACTTAGTACTTCTTCCTGAGGGCAAGGGAAAGTAAAATGGGGTGTGACTCCAGGAGATTAGCATTATACTAAACTCATCTGGATTAGGAAGAGGAAAAAATATATTCCACTTTCTTCTGTGTGATTCTGAATTCATCTTTACCTCATTTATAGATGGGATCAAGGTAGTTAATCCTGTCAGACTACCAGATGAGGCTGACACTGCGAAATATCACCTTAACAAAAATAAATTCATTTTCTGTGCCCATGTAATACACCAATTCCTTGTCTTTTTGTTTTATAGTATGACTTTTTTTAAAAAAGATTTTATTTAATTTTTTTTAAAGATTTTATTGTCAGAGAGTACAAGTGGCGGGGAGTGGCAGGCAGAGGGAGAAGCAGACTCCCCGGCCAAGCAGGGAGCCCAGTGCTGGCCTCAATCTCAGGGTTGGGATCATGACCTGAGCCAAAGGCAGAGGCTTTATCCACTGAGCCACCCAGGCATCCCTAAAAGATTTTATTTTTATTTGTATTTTTATTTATTTGTGAGAGAGAGAATGAGAGACAGAGAGCATGAGAGGGAGGAGGGTCAGAGGAAGAAGCAGACTCCCTGCCGAGAGGGGAGCCTGATGTGGGAGTTGATCCTGGGACTCCAGAATCATGACCTGAGCAGAAGGCAGTTGCTTAGCCAACTGAGCCACCCAGGCGCCCTAAAAGATTTTATTTTTAAGTAATCTCTGCACCCAATATGGGGCTCAAACTCACAACCCTGAAATCAAGAGTCTCACACTCTACCAACTGAACCAACCAGGCACTGCTAGTATGGAAATCTTGAATTACTTACCATATATAAGATTGAAAAGGACACAAAAATAGAGATTACATAGAAAATAGATTTAGTTTTTTGTTTTTTTTTTAAAGATTTTATTTATTTATTTGAGAGAGAGTGAGAGAGAGTACATGAGAGGGGGGAGGGTCAGAGGGAGAAGCAGACTCCCCGCTGAGCAGGGAGCCCGATGCGGGACTCGATCCCGGGACTCCAGGATCATGACCTGAGCCAAAGGCAGTCGCTCAACCAACTGAGCCACCCAGGCGCCCTAAAGTTTTATTTATTGAAGTAATCTCTATATCCAACATGGGGCTCAACCTCATGACCCCAAGATCAAGAGTCCCATGCTCTTCTTTTTTTTTTTATTTTAAAGATTTTTATTTATTTATTTGAGAGAGAGAGAATGAGAGATAGAAAGCATGAGAGGGAAGAGGGTCAGAGGGAGAAGCAGACTCCCCGCTGAGCGGGAAGCCCGATGCGGGACTCCAGGATCATGACCTGAGCCAAAGGCAGTCGCTTAACCAACTGAGCCACCCAGGCGCCCGAGTCCCATGCTCTTCTAACTGAGCCAGCCAGGCACCCCTGTGTTGAGAACTTTTTAAGATTTACTCTTAGCAACTTCCAAATATGCAATATAATATTAACTATAGTCACCATGCTGTTTATTATATCTCCATGAAAGTTTGTAACTTTTTTTAATAAAAAAATTGTATTTACTTAGAAGCATTCAGAATGTCAACAAAACAGCTGCAACTTTTTTTTTTTTTACAATTAGAGTGGTATTCAGTTAACAGAACAACAATTATTTCGTAGAAGCTGCATCAGAGACAACTGAAGATGAAAAATTACCATCCCCATATATAACTAATTTGTGCTGTCCACCAACAAGAATCTGCTTTAAATTTCCATGCCAATTTATAACCCCCATACTGGACCAGGCAAGGTTAGTGGCTATTGAAAATACCACCAGGACAGGGCTATCTAAAGACACATTCGGTAGTGTTAACTATACAAAAAAAGACACTGTACAGTTTAAAAACAAATCTTACACAGCCTTACATTTCAATTTTTTTTCTTTAAAAGGAGTGAGTTGTGTACAGGGGGGTTAAATGCTTTATAGACGAGAAAAAAAAACTGCGCTAGAACCAACTTACTCATCATCATCATCATCTTCTTCATCTTCATCTTCCTCATCTTCCTCCTCTTCCTTCTTTTTCTTGCTCTTTTCAGCCTTGACAACTCCCTTTTTTGCCGCATCAGGCTTTCCTTGAGCTCGGTACGCAGCAATAACCTTTTCATATTTTTCCTTCAGCTTAGCAGCCTTCTTTTCATACGGCTGCTTGTCATCTGCAGCGGTGTTATTCCACATCTCTCCCAGTTTCTTTGCAACATCACCCATGGATAGGCCGGGATGTTCTCCTTTGATTTTGGGGCGATACTCAGAACAAAACAAGAAAAAGGCCGAAGGAGGCCTCTTGGGTGCATTGGGATCCTTGAACTTCTTTTTTGTTTCCCCTTTAGGGGGGATATAAGTTTTCATTTCTCTTTTATAACGGGCCTTGTCCGCCTTTGCCATGTCTTCAAATTTTCCTTTCTCTTTAGCAGACATGGTCTTCCACCTTTCTGAGCACTTCTTAGAAAACTCTGAGAAGTTGACTGAAGCATCTGGGTGCTTCTTCTTGTGCTCCTCTCGGCAAGTTTGCACAAAGAATGCATATGATGACATTTTGCCTCTCGGCTTCTTAGGATCTCCTTTGCCCATGTCTAATTATTTTCTTTGTCTGGATCCTGACCCGCCGGCTCCCGGCCGCGGGGATCCGGCCACCGCGCGGGGTGGAGAGCTGCCGGAGGAGCTCTCCCCGCCGCGGCGCTGCCCCAGACTCACCCTCCGAAAGTTTGTAACTTTTAATACCCTTCACCCATTTTGCCACCCCTCACCCCCCTGCTTCTGGCAATCACCAATCTCATCTCCATTTATGTGTTTGGGTTTTTGTGTTAAGATTCCACAAGTGAGGGGCGCCTGGGTGGCTCAGATGGTTAAGCATCTGCCTTCCGGCTCAGGTCATGATCCCAGGGTCCTGGGATCGAGCCCCACATCGGGCTCCTGGCTCAGCGGGGAGCCTGCTTCTCCTTCTCCCTCTCCCTCTGCCTCTCCCCCTGCTCATGCTCTCTCTCTGTCTGTATCTCTGTGTCTCAAATGAATAAATAAAATCTTAAAAAGATTCCACAATGAGATCATATGGTATTTATCTTTCTGTCTCTGTCTGATTTATTTCATTTAGCTAATTTTTTTAGGGCCCTCCATACTGTTTTCCATAGTGGCTGCACCAGTTTACATGCCCATCAACAGTATAACTTTTCTCCTAATCTTACCAACTCAATCTTCCAAGGGTTGTGCCTAATAGTTGCTCATACAATGTGGTTTGCAAGTAGAAATAAATATTAAGTAAGGCAAACTCAACTTCATCTGTACTGCTGCCTGAATAGACATTTTTACAAAGAAGACTTACAGATGACTAACAGACAGATGGAAAGATGCTCAACATCACTCATCAGGGAAATACAAATCAAAACTACAATGAGATTCCACCTCACACCAGTCAGAATGGCTAAAATTAACAGCACAGGAAAGAGGTATTGGCGAGGATGTGGAGAAAAAGGGAACCTCCACTCACACTGTTGGTGGGAATGCAAGCTGGTGCAGCCACTCGGGAAAACAGTGTGGAAGCTCCTCAAAAAGTTAAAAATAGAGCTGCCCTACAACCCCCAGCAATTGCACTACTAGGTATTTACCCGAAGGATACAAAAATACTGATTCGAAGGGATACATGCACCTGATGTTTATAGCAGTATTATAGCCAAATTACGGGGAAAGCCCAAATGTCAAGGGCAAAACTTTTAAGAATTTTTTTCTATACTCATTTTGTAAATGCCTTATCACACAATGGAAGCTCCCTTCTACTCCTAGTTTACTAAATAACTTTCTTGGATTGAGTACTGACTTTTAATTAAGCTTATTTAATGTATCTACTACTAAGATGATAGTATATTCTTGAAATTCAATAATGTAAATTACATTGCTTTTTGAGATTTAACCCAAATTGTATATAGAAGATAAAATCCACCTATTCATGATGTATTATTTTCCTTATATATGACTGAGTTTGATTTTCAGATATTTAGTTAAGGATTTTTGCATCTATGTTCATGAGAATTATTGCCTAGTAGTGTTTCTTTGATGTACTAGTAAGGTTTATTACCAGTAAGCTTGATTAATTAATTAACCTCATTAAGTAAAAGAGGAGTGTCTTTTTATATGCTCTTGTATAAGAGTAGCGTTCTTTCTTTCTTAAATTTCTCATAAAATTCACCAGTGGAGTAATATGGGCCTGAAATTTATTTTCTTTTTGTTTTTTTTAATCATTCCAGTGATAAAATTAAATATATATCTCTCCTATTCGTAGCTTACAGTTTTTAAGCATCCACCACTATCCACTATGTAACATTTGACTGTTGTCTCACTAGTAAAATAAGATCAGAAAATACATCCAATATTTATAGATGTCCTGATTTTGTTTGGAAACAGATCTCCAGAAACACAGGACTTCAAACGGAATCCAGGAAGTTGAGTCTCTGATAAATATTACTAGGAATAGATTCATTTCTGTGTGAACCAACCATGGATGATCCTGGGTCAAAAAATAAACACTTTAAACCCAACCAAGGATCTGCTCTCCAAAAGGCAGAGGACATTTCTGAGTTCCAGGACCCTCGGCACAGCTTATTTCAAAATTGCAACAACTCGCATGCAAAGCAGGAACTGCAAAGACTCTATAAATCATTTTACTCGTGGCTGCAGCCAGAAAAACACAGCAAGGATGAAATTATTTTTCAAGTGGTCCTGGAACAATTTATGATCAACAGGCACTGCAGTGATTGGTCGACTTTGAAAAAGAAATGGGAATCCAGTGGCAGAAACTTGGAGAAATTCATGGAAGATCTGAGTGATAGTTCTGTGAAGCCACCTGACTTAGTGAGTAGAAGGTTCTTTTTATCCTGGAGTGAGGGTCCAAAAAGAGTAAGGAATAAGTAGTCAGCAGGAGATAGCCGGAAGTAGAGAAAGAAGGTATTGTAGATGCAGTTATTTGTCAGATCACACTCTTCCTCGCCAAGGGAAATCTTTTGCAACCAAAGTGAGCAAAAATAAAAAGTGTTAGTCATTCTTTCAGTGGGACATAATGTAGGAACCAACATATTTATTTCATTGAATTTCACTGGAGAGATGGTGGAAGAACTCACTGAAAAGTTGTCAGTTGGGCAAAACCTCAAGGATGAGGAGAATGCCTCGACAAGAGCTGGATCTTCCCTCAGAAAACTTTAGTATTCATATATTTTTTAAAGATTTTATTTGAGAGAGAGAGAGCCAGAGCAGGAGGG
Organism: Callorhinus ursinus; assembly: GCF_003265705.2. NCBI lineage: Eukaryota > Metazoa > Chordata > Mammalia > Carnivora > Otariidae > Callorhinus > Callorhinus ursinus. Next base: position 721,100 of record NW_027397162.1, read on the forward strand.
AAGGGTAGAGGGAGACGAAAAAGCAGACTTCCCACCGAGCAGGAAGCCAGATGCGGGACTCAATCCCAGGACCCTGGGTTCATGACCTGAGCAAAAGGCAGATGCCTAACTGACTGAGCCACTCAGGAGCCCCTTCATCTTTTTTCATTAGGAAAGACACATTAATGAAGAATATATAAGTGATCATTGTTTGTTTTTTTGTAACAGGTCCACGTCCACATGCAGGGACAGGAAGCCCTCTTTTCTGAGAATATGCCCTTAAAAGAAGTCATTGTCCATCTAACAAAACAGCTGTCAATAGGATCCCCAGCAAGGACAAATATGGGGACGCTCTCCTGGACTCCCCAAGATACTTCCTTGGAAACAGGACAAGGTGAGTGGGGTAAGTCAAGGCACCAGAGGGATGTTGTGTGTGGACTGCTTCTTGGTTACAACTCCACTGAGTCACTTTATCCCCCACAGGAGATAAAGAAAATGGTGACAACATTTATCACATGAATGACAGTATTACTAGTCAAGGCAATGAAATACCTTCCCTGCTCATTATCCGGGAAGAGGACTGTCCTAGGCCTGAAGAGGACAGTGTTTCTTTGAAGAATCCGCTCAGCTCTGGAAGAGCAGGTCTAGGCACATCCAGGTCCCAGGAAGGGTCCCTGAAAGGACCTCCATATCAAGATGTCCTTGGGGAGGGGGGGCCAGGGTTTCTCTCTCAGTCAATCCAGGTCACCCCTGAGCCTGTTCCTACCCACCAGAGAACTGAGGGGAACCCCACATGTGGGAGACACCGAGGAAGATGCCATGAAGCCCAAAACTCATACAGATGTGAAAAGTGTCCCAAGAGCTTTAGGTATTTCTCTCAGCTAAAAGCCCATCAGAGAAGACACAATAACGAGAGGACATTTACTTGTGCTGAGTGTAACAAAGGCTTCTTCCAAGCATCAGACCTACACGTGCATCAGAAGATTCATGCAGAAGAGAAGCCTTTCACGTGCAGCACGTGTGAAAAATCCTTCAGCCACAAAACCAACCTTCTGGCACATGAGAGAATCCACACAGGAGAGAAGCCCTATGAATGTTCCCTCTGCCATAGAAGCTACCGCCAGTCGTCTACCTACCACCGCCACCTGAGGACTCACCAGAAAATTGCCTTCAGAGGTGTTCCCTCCACACCAGAAGCTTCCTCGCGTGCAGCCCCAATGGAGTGATACATGAATATCAATGCAAATATGTGTATTTCCGTAGTACTTCCCTATTTAGAACATATAATTTCCTGATTATATTTTCCATTTATTGTTTTCACTAAAAAGTTTAAGGAGGAATTTATCAGTTTGTTCACTAGAGTATCTCAGGTGCCTAGAAAAGTGGCTGACAAATTTCAAATAAACAATATCTGTTGAATAAATGAAGCTGTAATGTTGGTACTATTACTTAAATCCAGGAACGTTCAACTCCAGGACACAAATAGGCTTTCCCTCTGCTCCCCTGTGTTCTGTCCACACTTCTATCTCTCCTGGACCACATGCACCTAAAAAACGTGGGAAGTGAAAGCAGGAACCTGGAAAGGGAACTTTTATATTTAAATGATATAATCAGGGGCACTTGGGTGACTCAGTTGGCGAAGCATCTGCCTTCAGCTCAGGTCATGATCCCAGGGCCCCCAGTGGAGCCCCACTTTGGGCTCCCAGCTCTGTGGGGGAGCCTGCTTCTCTCTCTCTGCCCCTCCCTCCCTGCTCTGCTCTCTCTTGCTATCTCTCTCAAAATATTTTTTAAAATAAGTGATATAATCATTTACTTCACTGGAAATATTAATAGCTAAACTGAACCTGAATGAAACTGATGACTGAAAGTTGCAGAGTGCTGTTTTATCGATAGACACCAGAAAGAATGTTTTCCCATTCATTTCTTCCAAAGATGGCAGGTGTGGGGGGGCTGGGGGCGGATAGAGAGGGGCTTATTTTCAGAACAGGTTTGAAAGTGTGGTTTGGAGAGTAAGAAAGGTTTTTGTGCAGCGCTGAGATCAAAGTGCACATGGTGAGCTATCGTCTATGAAATTGGAGTCTGGTACCCAAAGTGGGCCCACTCCCCACTCTGGTGAGTTATAGACAGATTACACATGGAGTTGCCACACAAGGTCGACGTTATTTGTACAAATAAGGACAAACAGACAATGATCCTGAGGTGACCCCGCGGCGTTTCTAGACAGAGCTTACGGATATTAAGGCTTCCAGGTGAACTTGTTTATACAAGGTCTTTGTAAATTTGGGACTGAGGGTTAAATTCCAGAGTGGAAAGAGTGAAACAAAGAATTGTGGGACTTGTGTAGCCTGCGGCCCGCAGGGCTCTCCAGGAAGCGCCGTTGACGCAAGAACTGCCCAGGGATGGGATCTCCCCAGGGCACTGAAAGTGATGCCCCCGCAGCCCCCGAGCCGAAATCCCGCGGGGCGCTGTCCGCTGAAAACTGGTAGGCACGAGGTGCTCCGAAGACTTCTGGGACTTGTAGTCCAGACGTCCAGCCGCGCGCGGCCCTTTAGGTGCTGTAGTCGGCGGCCAGCTCTGCGCACGCGCGCGGCGGGTGCCTCTGGGAATCTATGGGTAGCGGAGTGGCGTCAGAAGCGGAGCCCTGAGTACTGCGTCGGCTCGTGTTTGGAGTTTCCGTGCTCAGAGAGGCCCCTAAGTGTTTGGCGGAAAAGTAAACTTAAGTGTGCAGTCCCCCTCTCCACCAGGGCCTCGACTCCGGAGGGCCGGAGTGGCCCGGGGCCCAAACACACACGCTCCCTCCCCGGAGGAAGCCACGACTCGGGGAAGTCCAACAGGGCACCGGTCCACGGCCCCCGTGGGGCCTCGATTACAAGGACCGGGGCACGGAAACCTTGGTCAGCGGGGCTGCCCTCGAGAGAACCTCGTGAGGTCTGCGCGGAGGGACTGCGCTTCAAGCCACCGCGGCCACATGGGATCCGAGGTCGCGTCTTGGAGGGGACAGCAGGGGAAGGGGCAGAGGTCGCGCGCATGGGGAGGGTTTGGGGGAAGGACCGCCACGGCGGGGAACGCCAGGCCCACGGCGCCACAGCGCGGAGCGAACAGCCGGGGGAGGTACAGACTAGAGCAGACGGACAGGGGGTGTCGCACGCACACTGGGGAGTGCCCCTAGGCTGGCCGCAGAGGCTCTGCCCTTGCCATTCCCTGAGCAAGCTCGAGTCGGGGAGACTGCAGCCAACGACAGAGGACATGACCCTTCTAAAGTTGCATCCACAAATATTCCCGAGTGTGTGGCTGTGCCCAGTGAGAGCGTACAGATGTTCAGAAGGTCCAGCTTTGTGTCCCTTACGGCTGAGTTCACTGGTAGAGCAAATATTGTCAAGATTTTCTGAACGACTGTACATTTATCTGAAGACGCTCGCTGCTGGGGCAAAGCAAACGGACTGCAAAGAGAGAGATCATGTCATTCAGGGATGTGCCCTTTGTGACCCAGCCTTCCTTTTGGTGGCTCTGAAGAATAGGCTCTTTATTGCTTTGCCAGATTTTACTGCCCCTAAGGCAGGGCTTCTTCCAAGGCATGAAGAGAGAGATGGTGAAATAAATATAGCACTTTCAAGTATTTGGGGTTTCCAAGAAGTATGGGAGATCCAGAATTTTATGTGCAAGTTTCATTGAGATGTAATTGACATACAATAAACTTCACATATTTTATTGTGCAATTTGATATACATACACTGGCCAAACTATGACCATAACATGATGAGCATCTATCACTCCTAGAGTTTCACCCAGCTCTTAATCCCTCTCACCATGCCTTTCATGACCACCCTTCCCTAGACAACCATTGGCTTTATTCCAGTATAAATTACTTTGCCTTTTCTAGGATTTTTTACAAATCAAATAATTACTCCCTTTTTTGTGGCTTCTTCCATCCCACATAATTGTCTGAGATTCATTCTTGTGATTTGTGTGAGTGTGGGCTCCTGGGGCTCTAGAGGAAGTCGAACCCATCTGTAGTACAGATTTGTAAATCATTTTGAAACAACTGTTGTGTCTCTGTGCACAGAAGAGAATGTTTCACTATGGTGCATCCAGTCACCATGCACATGTAATTGCCCATTATAAGCACGATGCTCTTGAGTCACCCAAATTACAAAGTCAGAAGGCCCTTGCTGTATTCCACTGTAAATTGAAACCAAGCAGGCTGCATGATCAGGTAGTTGAGACTTCCTGTCATCCACCACGTTAACGAGAGCACATGCTGTTGCCTCTCCTGGATGATCTGGACAGCCAGAAGAAAGGAGAGGAAAGCCTGGCTCTGCTGCTACATGGGTCATTCTGACTTATGAGTAAAGTAAAAACGGATAGTGGCTGCATCACAGACACAATTGGGATATCTCTGAGTGACTGGGGAGGGCTGCAGAGTCCGGAGACCTCAGTGTGGATACCAGCTGGACCTCTTCCAGCACTTGAGACTGCCCTTGGCCTCCACTAACCCCAGTCTGAAATGGGAATATTATCATTACCTCCCCTGCATTGAGGGAACTGGAGAGAGCTTGGATGGGATGTGTATCCCCAGTGACGGGCTCTCGTGTGCCTCCCTTGTGAGGTGGATGACGATGGTTCCCATCCTCTGCCCGTGTCCCCAGAAATATGTTCAGCAGTTTCCGAAGTGGAGTTAGGGGTGACAGTTATTGGAAATAATTCACATTTCTGTGGGTTCACTATGATGATGCCGGGCTATGGGATTATACAGGTCCCACACTACTGCACCCTCCCTGTCCACATCCAGGGAGAGCTAGATTTAGTCAAAGGGATCTGAGTTTAAATCCCACATCTGCTTTTTAAACTGGGCACTCTCTCTGTGACATGACAGAGCTGCCTGAGCCTCAAGCCTCACATGGTTGACTGACATGGAAATTACGTTGGTGTTTTACTTCAGGGGCTGTGAGTGGATCAATAAAAATAATAAACCATGCTAACCACTCGCCCTGGCCAGGCTGTCCAGGGGTTGCTTTTTCAACATTTTAAAATTCTCATAACACCCTGGTAAAGTGAGATCTGTTGTTATATTCATGAGGAACCATGGCTCAAGAAAATTAAATGACCTCCTTAAGGTGACAGGGTAGCTGAGTGTTTAGAATGGATTCAAACTCCAGGAGTCTGGCCTCAGAGCTGAAGACATTTAATCCCTTTACCACAGCATGTGAAGTTTTTAGCTTGTGGCAGGCACACCGTGAGGACCAGAGAGGCTCAACTACCATTGCTGCTGTTCTCATTGTTGGAATTATCATCATAATCATATTCCCTGTTCCTCTGATGTCCCAGATCACTTACTGTCTGCCCCCACAGTCCTCAGAGAAATGCCACTGCCATCTCAAGTTGCTGCCCCTGGGAAGGTTTTTTCCCTCAGCCATAATTACATTATGTCCAAAGTCTGTGTCCTTCCCCAACCCTTGAGCCCAGCATAGGCCTTGGTGATCTGAGGCTGGGTCTCTCTGCACCTTCACCAGAGACCGACTGACATGTTCTGCTCCCCAACCAACAGCACAAGACCAACACCACCACCTCTGTCTGACTTTCCAGGTTTTGGATACCTTTAAGGATGTGGCCATGACCTTCACCCAGGAAGAGTGGGGACAGCTGAACCTGGACCAGAGGGCCCTGTACCAGGAAGTGATGGCGGAGACCTGCAGATTCCTGGTCTCATTGGGAAAGGGCTCTCCCCTCACCCCTGGGCAAGCAGCCTTCTTGATTTCTAGCTGATCAAGAAGGACAGAGGAGCTACCTTCCCTCCTCCCCAAACACCCTGCAGTTTTCTGGTTCCTTCTTCTCCCTCCTGATATCCCTGTATCTGCATCAAGGATCATTGGGATAGAAACAACATCCTTCCGAACACAAAGCCTCACCCCAGTACCCAGCACACTCAGGCCTCAGTCTCAGGTCCGTATTCCAGATTCCACAGGAGGGAAGCTGACTGGCCCAGCCTGGTTGGGTCAGGTATCCCAGGGCCCAATTAGCAGGGCTGTGAGTGCTGGGCTATTCTCAGCAAAGAACAGGGGACTGGGTGGTGAGGGAAAAGCTCAAGATTGATCTCTGGGAAAACTCTTGGACAACAAGATTTAGAGACATGGACTGGTGAACACAATTGACTTTCTGAGAGGGTGGTGTGCCCGGAGAGAGCGTGGAAGCTCTGAGCCGCAACCCCCCCATAACTTTCCTAATACATGGCTTCCATTTGGCTGTTCTGAGTTGTTACCTTTATAATAGGCCAATAAATATAATAGTGTTTTCCTGAGTTCTGTGCTCCAGTCCAGCAAATTATCAAAACTGGGAGGCAGGTCATAGGAGTCCCCAAATTTGTAGCTGGGTTGGGCAAAAGTATGGGTAGTGTGGGGACCCAGGACTTTTTTTTTTTTTAAGATTTTATTTATTTATCTGAGAGAGAGAGAGCACATGAGAGGGGGGAGGGTCAGAGGAAGAAGCAGACTCCCTGCTGAGCAGGGAGCCTGATGCGGGACTCGATGCGGGACTCAATCCAGGGACTCCAGGATCATGACCTGAGCTGAAGGCAGTTGCCCAACCAGCTGAGCCACCCAGGCGCCCAGGACTTTTGACTAGCATCCAAAGTGAGAACCGCTGAAGTCTGATGCTGACCCCAGGGAGGGTCGGAATAGGATTGAATTGTAGGACACCCTATTGAATTGTAGGACAACCTAAGGAGTTGCCAGACTCAATGGCCACTTGTGCTACTTGTGCCCTATGAACTGCTCTTGATTAACCAAAATTAGCAAAATTAGCTGCTTGGTTTATGGATGGCAGTTCCAAGATAGACAGCATCCTTTTCAGAAGGTGGCCACTCTGATTGAAGACAGAAAAATCAGTGCAGTAGGCTAAATTGCATGCTCTTTGCTTCTACGCGTGGGTTTTTACAAACTCATGGGTGGTGACCAGTGGCATGATCCAAGGGCAGTGGAAATATATCCTATTAGAGTAATTCCCATGCGGAGCACAAACCTATAGAAATTTGCTCCTGACTGATTGCTCCCTGCCCCTAAATTCATAAGTTGAATATCAAACCACCAATGTGGCTATACAGAGAGAGGGCCTCTCCGTTAGGGTTAAATGAGGTCATAAGTCATAAGGGTGGACACTGATATGAAAGGATTCCTGTCCTTCTAGGAAATGATACCGGAGAGCATTCAAGTGCTTTCTTTTCCCACCGCTCCTATGTCTCTAGAGAACCACATTGTGGTCACATCTATTGCACTAAAGTATTTACAAAATGAACACTTAAACGTTTAAGAGGAAGAATAAAACCTGGCCCCTCACCTCTTTAAAATATTTGCTTCAATATCATCTTCCCTATGAATCTTACTATGAATATTAGATTTAATGTTGCAACCCTTCCTTGACCACTGATGTTTTCATCATTCAGGCTCCGCTTTTTTTTCATTTTCTGTAGACCATAACACCCTCTAATAAACTAAAGAATTTAATAACAATATTATTTAATGATCTCTTTCCCTCCACTAAAAGGTAGGTTCCATGTTTGTTTACTGATCGTCCGGTGTAGCCATCAAAGTGCCCAAAAGACATAAGAACCTCAATAAATATCTTGGAGAATGCTAAATGGATATAACATCACAGGTTCCTGTTCATTTGAAGCACCCAGCTGTCCTTTTTATCTCTACTCATTTTCTACTCTCCCTTCAATTTCAGTACTTTTAGTGAGCTCAAGAATGGAAGGGGATTATATTTTGAGATAAACTTTCAAAATGATGAATAATCCTGGATAATGAGGTGCTCAGTTTTCTGGCCTGTTCCAATCCTTTGGAGTTACACAGGATAATTAATCACAGGATATGCTGAACAGAGAGTCTGTTTCTCCCTCTGCCCCTCCCCCCAGCTCGTGTGTGCGCTCTCTCTCTCAAATAAATACATAAGAAAATATTTTAAAAAAATAGTTTTCAGGTGATGGTGATGGTGACATATTTCATTTTTTTAACTTTTTAAAAAAGATTTTATTTATTTATTTGGCAGAGAGAGACAGTGAGAGAGGGAACACAAGCAGGGGGAGAGGGAGAGGGAGAAGCAGGCTTCCCGCGGAGCAGGGAGCCCGATGCGGGGCTTGATCCCAGGACCCTGGGACCATGACCTGAGCCGAAGGCAGGCGCTTAACGACTGAGCCACCCAGGCGCCCCAAGACTTTCTTTTTTAGAGCAGTTTTAGGTTCACAACAAAATTGAGGAGAGCACAGGTATCTCCTATATATCTCCCACCTCCATACCGCCTCTTCATTAGCATCACTCACCAAGATGGTACATTTTTTTACCAATGATGAAACTACCTTGATATATCATAATCACCCAAAATCCATAGTTTACCTTAGGATTCACTCTTAGTTTTTTAAGTTCAGTGGGTGGACAAATGTATAATGACTTATATCCATTATTATAATATCATACAGCGTATTTTCACTGCCCCCCACATCCACTATGCTGTGCCTGCTTCTCACCTCTCTTTCCTCTCCAGTCCTGGCAACCACTGATCTTTTTATTGTTTCCATAGTTTTGCTTTTTCCAGAATGTCCCATAGTTGAATCATAGAATATGCAGTGTTTTTCAGAATGGCTTCTTCCGTTAGTGATATGCATTTAAGTTTCCCCAATGTCTTCTCATGGCTTGACAGTTCAATTCATTTTAGTGCTGAATAACATTCCATCATCTGGATTTACCACAGTTTATCACAAATTTCTTTTTGTTTCTTTTTTTTTAAGATTTATTTATTTTAGAGAGAGAGAAAGGGAGAGGGGGAGAGAGCACAAGTGGGGTGGACAGAGGGAGAGGGAGAGAGATTCTCAAGCAGACTGCATGCTGAGTGTGGAGCCCGATGCAGGGCTCAATCTCATGACCCTGAGATCACGACCTGAGCCAAAACCAAGAGTTGGGGGCTTAAACGACTGTGTCACCCAGGTGCCCCACAAATTTTTTTGCTTTTTGAACTGCCATTCATCTGGCATCAACTAAAATCAGTGTTTCATAGGTATTGATGTGATGGCTGCTGCCAAGTGGGAAATGGGAATTATCTTCCTCACTGAAATGGGAGTGGGAATGGGAATGCTTGGTAACTCCTCTCTCCTTTGTCTTCATAACTTGACACTTCTCACTGGACATAAGGTGAGACCCACAGACTTGATTCTCAGTCAGCTGGTCTTAGCCAACTCCTTGGTGCTTTTATTGAGGGGGATCCCTCAGACAATAGCAGCCTTCAGATCAAAATATTTCCTGAATGAGGCTGGATGTAAACTACTTTTCTATTTCCACAGAGTGGCCAGAGTGGTTTCCCTCAGCACTACCACCCTTCTCAGTGTCTTTCAGACCATGAAACTGTGTTTCTATTTCTCTGGGTGGCTGGAGCTCAGAATAAGATCCCCAAAGTGAATTAGTTTCTGCTGTTTCCTTTGCTGGATCTTGCATCTCTTGGTAAATATTTTTGCTCCTATCAAAATGATTAGTCCAATGAGCAGCAAGAACTTTAGTGTGAAAATAAATTATGGATGTGGTTCCTCACTCAATCCAGACAGCTTTATCAAGTTTGTAGTTGTAGTCATATTCTTCATAATTGATTTTATGTGTTTGGGTCTCATGACCTGGGCCAGTGGCTCAATGGCCCTTTTCCTGTACAGGCACAAACAGTGAGTCCAACACATTTATAGCAACAGCCTTTCCCCCCAGACCTTTCCATGAGACCAGAGCCACTTGTACCATCTTGATCCTTGTGAGCTCCTTTTTCTTTAACTCACTGTCTTCTCTTTTGTCTATTTGGATTACTCTGTTACTCCAGACCAGTGGCTGGTGAATACCTCTATGTTTTTGTCTTCATGTTTCCCAACATTCAGCCCTTTTGTGCTCATTTTCAGTGATACTCGTACCTCTAAGTTTCGTTTCATTTGCTAGGCAAGGAAAACCTATTTCCTAATCTGATTATGACTATATAACTCTATTCTCTACATAAAATTGAATCATTTCCTCCACCATCTGTAAAATTTAAGGGACTAGTAATTTTCAAATTCTTGATAGAAATTTATTATTCTGTGTAGAGTGGGGTAGTTAGATCCTGCAAATCATAATCCTGTAAGATTCCTTTTTTTTAAAAGATTTTATTTATTTATTTGACAGAGAGAGACACAGCGAGAGAGGGAACACAAGCAGGGGGAGTGGGAGAGGGAGAAGCAGGCTTCCTGCTGAGCAGGGAGCCTGATGTGGGACTCGATCCCAGGACCCTGGGATCATGACCTAAGCCAAAGGCAGACGCTTAACGACTGAGCCACCCAGGCACCCATAATCCTGTAAGATTCCTAACACGAACATTATTTATGTGCTTGTACAAAGATCATACTTTTTCATCTTCATCAGTGGAAAAGTTCATGACATTCTGAAACAGTATAGCAGAAGGAAAATTTTGAACTTAGGAATTTGGAGAAAATCTCTCAGTTTTGAGTATTTCTGAGAGACAGGAGTTGTAATCTTATGTAATATTAAATTTGCCATTTTAATAATTTTCAGGTGTACAATTCAGTAGCATTAATTTGTAATGTTGTACATCTACCACCACTATTTCCAAAGTTTTTTAGAAACCCAAGCATAAATTGTGTATTCATTAGGCAGTAACTCCCCCTTCACCCCTCACTTCAGCCCCTAGTAACCTCTAGTCTATTTTGTCTTTTTATGAGTTTGCTTATTCTGGATATTATTATTCGTGGAACCACACAATATTTATCTTTCTGTGTCTGGCTTATATCACTCAGCATAACATTTTCAAGGTTCATTCATTTTATGGCATGTCTCAGCATTTTACTGTTTCTCACCACTTGAATAATAATACCCATTGCTTGGGTATGCCACATTTTACCCATTCATCTGTTTTGTTTTGTTTTGAAGATTTTATTTATTTATTTGTCAGAGGGAGAGAGAGAGTGTGCACAAGCAGGGGGAGCAGCAGGCAGAGGAAGAAGCAGTCTCTCCACTGAGCAAGGAGTCCAATGCAGGACTCGATCCCAGGACCCTGGGATCATGACCTGAGCCGAAGGCAGACGGTTAACCAACTGAGCCATGAGCCACCCAGGCGTCCCCAGATAATTCCTTAATCTGAAGAAAGTGTTGGGCTCTCACTGCTCCCGTTTTCTTGAGGGAACTGGCTAATTCCTTCCCTCCGTGAACAGACATACTGCAAAGCCAGAGGGCCAGGTGTGATCAGAGGTCGCATCTGACAGGGGACAGCGTTGGCTGGGCACAGTGGGGGTGGAATTTCAGGCCCCACGGAAGCTCGAGTGGAGGACACGGCAACGAGGGGCCAGGGGACACATCTAGAGGGCGTGGGCACCTCCTCTGGGGACCTCGGAGTCTCCGTCCCAGGCCCCTGAGTCTGAGTTCCGTTCTAATCCAAGAGGTCGAATTGGACTTTCACACGTGACCTCCAGGGGGCGCCCGCCCGGGGAGCTGCTCTCAGGGTCCCGGGTAGGAGAGCCGGGAGCTGCGGGCGCGCGCGGAGGTTACTGTGTGGGGCTCCTCCCTGCAGGGCTCCCCCGGGCCCCCCGGCCTCCAGGCGCCGCGTCTCCACCGCCGGTCCCGGGGGCGAAGGGCCTCACTCTGGCCGCAGACCCGAGCCGCCAGCGACGCGTCCGCGCGGCCCTTGGAGAGCCGAGTTCGCACCTGTGGCCCCCGAGGCCAAATGGCACCTCTGCGGGCGACCCCAGGAGGCGCACACGAACCCGCCGGGCTTCGAGCTGCCAACTGTTGGCTGCGATCGAGCCGGTTCTCGGGCCCTAGGTCGGAGAGGGGCGGGCACGGACTCAACGTTTTGTCGAAGGCTTCAAGCCTCGCGCCCCAGGTCGACCTCCCCGTCCTCCTTGAGGCCACTCCGGACGGTCGGTGCCAGCGGAGGGTCCCGGCGTGGGCGTCGAGCCCGCAGGCGAACCCCGGACCCTGGGGGAACCGCCGCCGGCCGCTGTCCCGCACTCTGCCGCGACAGTCTCGCCATCCGCCCGCCTGCAGGGCAGGAAGAGCCCAAGACCCTGCAGCCCTCGCTGCGGCCTCCCAGTCCGCGCGGAACCGGGGTCGCTTCCCGCCTGGAGCCTGTTCCCTCTGCCCCGACCGCAGCCCCTAAGCGCCCGGTACGGACTCTGAGGAGCCATCACATGAAGTTTATTCCCTTTCAGCCCGAGGGACGCACGCTGCGTCCGAGGGGCTCCGTGCAAGGATGTGCAGCCCCTGGGAGCATACGAGCTCGGTGGAATTTGAAATAACCCATTTCTAGATTCTTCCGTGATCACCTGCATACAGGACGCCCAGAAACCCGCCTTCAGCCCACGTGGGGAGCGAAGCCGCTCCTCTAACCTCCGAAGTTGACGGCGCCACTTCCCAGAGACCCTCTCGGCGCGGGTGACCGTTGCTCCGCAGGGACGGCTGTGGAGCGCCCCTCGCGGAGGCCTGCGGCGCCCCGGAACTACCCAGAAAGCCTTCGGCCCCGCGGAGAAGCTAAGCCAATGAGCACTCCGCATGGGGTGCGTCCGTGTTGGGCGTAGGCTCGAGGCGGGACTTCCGGCTTCGCTCGGAGACCGGTCCTTCCGGTCGCCCTTCTGTCTGTCGGCGTCGGCGCAGCGTCGGGAGTCCCGGGTCGGGCCCCGGGTGACGAGAGCGGGAAGACTCGAATGGAAATGTCCTCACTGCATAGCGACTTGTCCGAAGGTCAGCGGCGGTGATGGTGGCTGGGCCCGGGTTCCCGTGCCGGGCACGACCCCGCTCTACCCATAACTTCGGATGGCGGCGGCCTCATCGAGGGACCCAGTTCGTCCTCCAGGTCCTCACCCAACTTTATCTCACCCAGACCCTAAAGCCCCGAGTGACGGGCGCCTGGTCCCGTCACTACCCTCCAGATCCCTGTGTGCAGAACAGTGCGGACTTCAGGCTTGGGGGTCCCCATATCTCAAAGCTAGCGTGATGAGTTGGGGGAGAGTATTACAGAGGGAATGGTGAAGCTTTTCAGTTTCCCGAAAGCTGCTCAGAGTTAGAGCAGACTGGCAAAGGGATAAACACTGAAGCACAGGAAGTTTGAGTCCTTGTGCAAAGTCACACATCTTGCACGAGGAATGAGGTTCGGTGATACTCCAGTCTCCCCAAAGTCACGTGGAGCCACCCCAAAGGCACCTGGCAGGGGTCCTAGGGAAGGCTGACCTTATGGAGTTCTGCCATGGTCACTTGTCTTTTAGGACTTCCCTCTTCCCACAGATTACCATAACTAGAGAAGTGCTTATGGACCCCACACAGGTGGATGGAGGGTTCTCCAAGTCCTACTGATGGCCCCATCTTGGGTTGTTTTCTGGGGCTTTTCTCTTGTCAGTTTTCCAGTCCTTGAGCCTGGGGACCCCAACCCAGGTCCATAAGCCCGTGGTAGGGGTTATGGGAGGTGATTCCTATTGTTGGCAGCTGATGCAATGAGGTCTGGAAGGTTGACCTAGGCATAGGTACCAGAAGGTGCAAATGCTTGCAGTTGATGCAGAGTTCATTCAGGGAACCACTTTTATTTTATTTCATTTTATTTATTTCATTTATTTATTTTATGTATTTGTGGTTTTTTTTTTTTTTTTTTTTTTCTGGTCATGGAAACAGAACTGGCATGCAGGATGTAGATATAAAGTGGCTCTATGAGGTGTGTGGTATCTATTCTGGAGATGATGGGAATGATGGAGGGTTTGGAGTAGTGGAGGGTGGTGATCTGACCCAGGTCTCATCAGGCTCTCTGTGTAAGGAGACAATAGGAAGTCTGAGGAGTACGGTACTGCAATAATCCAGGCAGTTGTTGATTATGGCAAGACAATTGTGGATCCTGTGGAGGTGGAAGAAGTGGTTGGATTCTGAATTACAAAAAAATAAATAAAGTACAGCTGCCCAGATTTTCACATTTTAAGGGTGAAAGAAATGTTTTTGGGTTTACCATCTGAAAGGATAGATGCTTCATTAGCCAGGTTGTAAAGTTGGTGGTAGAGTTAATTATCATTGGAGATATCAGGAAGTTTTGTTTGTATGTCCTCAAAAGACATCCAAAAAAGAGTTTGAGATGCTCCAAAAAGGAGTCATCAAGTGGGTAGTTTGCCTCACAGGTCTGGAATACAGGGGAAGGCTTTAGGTAGTAGCCAGTTCTCTGGGGTGTAGTTGTGGATCACGATCGGGAGGGGGCTTCCTTGTCATGACAGGAATGGTATTAGCAGTATAGGTAGGGGAGGGTGGTCCATGATTGGGTCTCATGCTTGGGCACCTGGCTGGTCATGGTTGACATCACAAACAGGTGTGGAAGCAAAGTGGCCATGGTAAAGGTATGAGAGAGTGGCTGATCTGGCAGGTGGCCAATGCTTCTAAGTTATGAGTAGACAGGAGATTGATGTGAATGAAGGGAGAGGAGTAATTGACACAGGATGACACTGAGGCCAGGACTAAGTGCTTTTCCACCACCCTTTGATTCACCAGTCTTTTGTGCTTAGGGGGTTGGGTCAGGACAAGAGAGACCCGAGGCCAGAAACCACCTGATACCGCACAGAATCCTGGAGGCCCCAGGAGACTAGGGTTGAGAAATATTGCCTTCTGGAGTGTCCAAGCAAAAGAGAAAAAAGTAGTTTGTAGTATGGACTCTTGATTAACTGGTTTGCATAAAATTGGCATGCTTTTGTCTGTGCCCTTTGCCATTTCTAAAAATTGGCTAGGCCTGGGAAGGGCAGTCTCTCTCCCAGGTCAGCAAAATTTTTTAAAATGTCAAAACATCATATTAAATAGACAGTTTTTTAAAAAATGATTAATACACACTCACCTAGTCAGCATGCATTTGTCAGATATCAGGTTGCTGGAGTGGAATGGAGGAAGAGACACCCCAAGCAGAGGGTTTCTGTGGAAGAAGTGTCACAGGTCAGGACTTCAAAGGCAGGTCCATCAGCCCAGAACACTCACCCATGTGAGAAGTGTGTCTGGTCTCATTCCTGAAAGACATTTTGCACCTGGCTGATCTACCTGAGCAGAAACCATATTTGTTTGGGACATATGCAAACCTACACCAACTTTAGAAGCATTCTAGGGCAAAGAAACTCTCAAAAAAAGGGATATGGACAGGGTCTGGTTTGTGAAGAGCTGCAGATTGCATGTGTCAGGGAAGCCCTTTGCATGTAGGGAGGTTGGGAAGGACTTCCTGGCCATACTGGGCCTTCTCCAGCCAGAGGCCATTCCCAAAGGTCAGTAGCCCAACAAAATTACTGAGTGTGGGGAGGCCTTTTACAGTGGAAAAAACTCATTACACATCTGGTGAATGTGAGAAAGCTTCCACCACAAAGACACTCTTGATCACCATCTCAGAGTCTGCACTGGAAAAAGGCTTTATGAGTCTAGCAAATGTAGGAAAGCGTTTTGCGGGAAGTACTCACTGGTTCAGCTCTAGGCAGTCTATACTGGAGAAAGGCCTTAACAAGTGCAATGAATGACGTGGGATATCCTTTTTTTAATTTATTTTTATTTTTAAATTTTACTTATTTTTTTTAGAGCAAGAGCGAGTGGGGGGTGAGGGGCAGAGGAGGAGAGAGAGTCTTAAGCAGGCCCCATGCTCAGCGCAGAGGGACAAGAAGACTCCGCGATGAGCACAGAGCCCCATGCCGGGCTTGATCTCACAATCCTGAGATCGTGACCTGAGCCGAAATCAAGAGTCAGACACTCAACTGACTGAGCCACCCAAGCACCCCAGAATGTGGGACATCCTTTAGCCAAAATTCCTACCTCGGTGACCATTGGACAGTTCGTGCTGGAGAAAGGCCTTATACATGTGGCAAATGTGGTACATCCTTTAGTCAAAGCTTCCACCTTACCATACCCTGCAGAATTCACACTGGAGAAAGGCCTTATGAGTGTGGTCATTGTAGGAAATCCTTTAGACAGCCAACCTCCTTATGCATGAGAGAGGACAATGGAGAAAGGCCTTACAAGTTTGTCAAATGTGGCAAAGCCTTTATGTACAAATATAACCTTGTTCAGCATCAGAGAACTCAGAGTGGAGAAAGGCCTTATGACTGGAGCTAATGTGGAACTTTTTTTTTTTTTAAGGATTTTATTTATTTGAGAACGAGAGAGAGAGAGCACAAGCAGGGGGAGCGGCAGGCAGAGGGAGAAGCAGACTCCTCGCTGAGCAAGGAGCCCGATGCGGGACTCGATCCCAGGACCCTGGGGTCATAACCTGAGCTGAAAGCAGCCACTTAATTGACTGAGCCACCCAGGCATTTTTTTTTTAAAAGCTAAGTTTCCCTTTAAGAAAGCCATGAGTAACCTAGATAACTGATTGCTTGAGTGACCTCCCTTTTCCCTTTTCATACCCTAACGTCCAGCCCACGTTTACACTTTAAATCCGCTTAACTTTAAATCACTATTGGCGGATTTAAAGCATTAGTGAACCTGCAAAACCTGGGCACCCCACCCTTGGACAATAGAGGCAGAGCCCCAGGTCCAAGCTTCCTCTCTTCCTTTCTACCCTTGACCTGCTATGCGGCCCTTGGCATGCCTTGTACCCTCCCGGACCTGTGAGTAATAAATCTTGTTCTTCGAAATTTGCTGATGGTTTTTGCCAAAGTGCAACTTGCAGTCGTAGTAAGAACTACAAGAGCCAGGAGCACCCGGGTGGCTCAGTTGGTCAAGGGTCTGACTCTTAATCTCAGCTCAGGTCTTGATCTCAGGGTTTTGAGTTTAAGCTACAGGAGCCAACCCAACCATGAACATTGGCTCTGTGGGGCTCACCACAAGTAGTATGGCCCAGGCGAGTACCTCAGGCATTTCTAGCTGTAGCCTCATTTTCAATAGGCTGAGACAGACATAGGAGCCTTGTTACTATCCAACTGAGAAATAGTTTGTAATGTTTCTCCTTTTCTACCCAAAGAATTAGTGTTGGACTTTCCCTGCACACCAGCCTATTTTCCTTTCATCTACTCCGCCTAAAGTCACCCCCTTGGTAATCTCATCCAGTCTCATCTTTTCAATACCTCCTAGGAAATTACAAACTAAAGTTTTCAGACTTACTTTTCTGTCAACATTACTCTCGAAAGTTCTAGAGATGTGCCTGCTGCCTTGACAGCTATATTCACATGCTTAACAGGCATCTCGTACTTAACAATGTTGGTATCTCAATTCCTGATCTTCCCTCCTAACCCATTTCTGCTGCTCTCCCACAGTCTCAGCTGATGGCAGGTCCCTTATCCTGTTCATGCATGAAGTTTGGGAGTCCTTTTTACACCTTTCTTATGTTCATGCCCTATTCTGCAACCCAGCTGAAAATCCTTTAGGGATTAAAAGAAATAACCAGAATATATCAAGTGTCTAATGACACTGTATCCAGGACCACTCCAACTTTGATTGCAGACCTCATTCCCTCTCACCTAGATGTCTGTAATAAGTCATCTAGCTAGTCATCCATCGGCTTCTCACCTTACCTCTCTCCAGTTACTCAGCTCACCTTCTCTTCATTTCTCATTCAGGCACTTAGCACGATGTTCCAGTTTCTGTCATGATTCCTCTATCAATCTGAGTAAAATGGAAAGTTTTTCCAGTGGCCTACAGTGCCTTTCATGATCCCACGTACCTTCTACCAAGCTGTTCCTCACTCACACGCTTTTGGTTGCATTAGCTTTCTTACTCTAACTGGAACATGAAAGGTATGCACTGGCTCAAGGCATTTATTCTAGTTGTTTCCTCTGTGGAACACAAGGCTATACACATGGTTAACCCCATATTCTTTTACTTATTTTTTTAAGATTTTATTTATTTATGTGACAGAGAGACACAGCGAGAGAGGGAACACAAGCAGGGGAGTGGGAGAGGGAGAAGCAGGCTTCCTGTGGAGCAGGGAGCCCGATGCGGGGCTCGATCCCAGGACCCTGGGATCATGACCTGAGCCAAAGGCAGGCCCTTAACGACCCTGGGATCATGACCTGAGCCACCCAGGCACGCCCCCCACATTCTTTTATTAATGGAGCAGCCTACTCAACTCTCTTTTTTTTTCCAGCTTTATTGAGGAATAGTTGACAAACCCTCTTCAATATCACAACCTGTCTGCACTCTCCTGCACTTCTCATTGTTGTTACCCTGTTTTCTATTTCAAAGCACCTATCCCCTTAAAAGACACTATGTTGTTTATATTTACTTTTATTATTCTGATTAATATCCTCAATATGATTATAAGCAACATGAGATAGGGTTTGTTGTCTTGTTTCCTGAGACATAACACACCAAAAAGACTAACACACCAATATGCTCAATAAATGTTTATTGAAATAAAAAAAATGAGACACCACTGCCTCCTTGTTCATCTTTACTACACTGGAAATGTTTTCTTAATTCTTTCCCTGTGTCTCCCTCAAATCTGGTAATTTTAGGTATCCACAAGGATTTTGAAGACATCACATTTGGAGACAAACCCTCAGGATAGCCAGGAACCCAGAACGCAGTCTGCTCACAGAAGGTCCTTTGCTCACCTGCTATTGATATTTAAATTATCTCAATAATTAAAGATATGTATCCTCCCTGGTATTTCTGGCACTTTTTATGGGTAACATTAACATCAGTAGCATTCAGGGACTTGCACATTTTGCAAATGTTTTGCAGAGATCATCTCAACTCTTCATGTAGATGCAGTCATAGCAATTAGAGGTGAAATGATAATAACTTCCCAGAAAGAGATGAGATCACAGATACAGAGACTTCTATCTCAGGGCTCATATATTCATTTTCTACACGTGCATGGATACAACCATGACAACCACCATCCTGGCAGCAAGTGACAATTTGGTAAGTGCTATTTCCAGATAAGTGTCAAATTATAAGAATAGAACATTATGCAAATCATAAATAAATATTATCTTGAAAATCAATTCTGCTTGTTTGGGTTGGGACATAAATACAAAAAGAGGCACTGGGATGGTTTCTGAGGGACCCAGAGACATGTCACCCTTGTCTACTTTAGGGGTACCTACTTTTCCATGTTCTCTCTGATAGCCTGAGTCCATCTTTCATCTCTGACCAAATTGATCCTCACAATACCAGTCTGAAGCCTCCACTATGCATGAAGTGAAGATCAGTAAGAAGGTGTGTTTATTTTTTTTTTAAGATTTTATTTATTTATTTGACAGAGACAGAGCAGGAACACAAGCGGGGGGAGTGGGAGAGGGAGAAGCAGGCTTCCCGCGGAGCAGGGAGCCTGTTGTGGGACCCGATCCCAGGACCCTGGGATCGTGACCTGAGCTGAAGGCAGAAGCTTAATGACAGACACCCAGGCGCCCAAGAAAGTGTGTTTAACTCACAGCTACTGAGTATTCTTTTAGCATTTCTATAGCCATTATTGACACATTTTTTTTTCATCTCCAGGCATAATTTGCTAATGGAAGTTGGTAGGAATATTTTTTTCAACCCTTTTTTGATGTTTTCCCAGAGCTATCCTGCCACTACCTTTGAATGACTACATAATCATTATTAATGGTTTTCAGTGATTTTCATTTCACAACTCTTTCTGAGATAATTGCAACTCCTCATACAGACACCCTCCCTGCAATAACAGTAGGAATGATAATAACTTCCCATCAAATGGATGAGATCTTGGTGTCCTAAAAGCTTACCTCATGGTATCCCCTTTGCACATGTGCTCCTATATTGGGAACACTGTAGACACTGTCCTATTCCAAAATGACATTTGGTAAGTGGCTCTTTAAATAGTTGTCAGATTCCTAAAAGGAACTGATGTATCTAAGGCTATGGAGTAAGAAATACGGATATAAAACCCATGTTCCTCCGAGTTGGACACGATCACCGAGAGTCATTTTCTGTGGGAACCCAAAACACAGTTCCACCTTTGTCCTCCTGCTTTACAGCAGCCTAACATCCCTTCCGTATCTTCTCTGTTCTGTCCCTGTGTGGAGTCTTTTTCTTTTTGTTCTTGACCCGGCATACTGAAATTCACAAAACTGACTCTAAACGTTTCAAGCTAGAGGCACTTGAAAAAAGATAAACCATTAGGTGGATAAATTTTGTGTCTGAATGACTCTGTAGAACAGATTTATAGTCATTGGGAGCATCTGAAATAACACACTGAGAATTCAGGAGAATGCTAAAGCTTCCAGAAGGCTGAAGTAATGTCTCTAAACACAGGCTGAAATAATGTCTCTAAACACTTGATCTTACTCAGAAGGCCGAGAAGCGAGAAGACACAGGTGATCAGTGGCAGACAACACTCCTCGGAAATCTTAAGTGCAGCCCCTTAAAGGAGAGAAGGCCCTCCCCCACCCCTGGAAGCTGGAGACACCACCTCTCAGTATCTCTCCCTCTCAGTTCTTTCCCATGGGTTTCCCGGTGAGCGACGCCAGCGCCAGGGCTTTTCGAGCTGTGAGAACTACATTACCCAGGGGACGCTGAGCCGGTCGCCGTCGGCGTGTAGCTAAGAAGGCTCCCGAGAGAGGCGCCTGGGTGGCTCAGTTGGTTAGGCGACTGCCTTCGGCTCAGGTCATGATCCTGGAGTCCCGGGATCGAGTCCCGCATCGGGCTCCCTGCTCAGCGGGGAGTCTGCTTCTCCCTCTGGCCCTCTTCCCTCTCGTGCTCTCTATCTCTCATTCTCTCTCTCTCTCAAATAAATAAATAAAAATCTTTAAAAAAAAAAAAAGAAGGCTCCCGAGAAGGGCAACTTCGTGCGTGCGCATGACGTCGGGGCGGGACTTCCGGCGTCCTCGTCGTGGGGGTTGTTTTGGCTACTCTTAGGTCTGTTCGCTGAATCACACACTCTGATGCGCCGGTGGAGACTGAGGTAACAGGACCGGGAAGGCGCGAGAGGAGGCGCTGTCCCCTGGGGTCCGCGGCTGGCGACGCCGCCCGGGCTGCCCTGCGCCGGGACGGGGACCGCGGGTCCGGGTGTCCGCTCCGCCCACCGAGTCCGACGGCGGCGGCCGCGCCCAGGGAGCCGCCGCAGGTAAGCGCTCGTCCCCCGGGCCCTCCCCGCCGTCCCCCCACCCAGACCCCGGAGGCCCGAGCGGCTCGCGGCCCTGCGGCCCAGGCCCCGGCGTCGGACGGGGCGGCGGCGCTGGGCGGGGGCCCCGTGTGCGAGCGCCGGCGTGCCGGCGTGAGGAGCGGGCTCCGGGCCGGGGGGCCTGAGGCGGGAGGAGGCCGGAGGGAGGCTGGAGGGGGCCTGAGGCGGGAGGAGGCTGCCCGCAGGCGACAGCGCGTGAGGCGGGGTCGCGCCGGGACTGGCGGGCCGAGGTGCGTACCTCTGTTCCGAGGGCCCTGGGGGGTCGTCAACAGAAGAGGGACACAGTCAGTGTTAGGGTGTTAACGGCTTTCCAAAAGCTGCTCGAGGGAGTGAACAGGTTGGGACGGGGGTGAAGAAGACAGAGAGGCCCCGGAAGTGGAGTTCTTGTCTAAGGTCGCAGAGCTGGTGGGAGCACTGCGGACTGAAGCACAGAGGTTAGCCTGAGGTCACTGGGTTCCAGGGCTGGGTGAGATGCAGGGGAGCCTGGAGCGCATGGAACCCTGCCATGGTCACCTGCTTCTGGCAACTTTCCTCTTCATACAGATTGTTACCAGTGCAGAAGCACTTAGGGAACCCCCAGAGGTGAGTGAGTGGATGGTGTTCCGGAACCTCGCTGGTCCTGATCCCTCTCATGATCTCTGTGATTGTGGTGTCCTGGAGCTCTTCACTTACCATTCTTCCAGGCCTTGGGCCTGGGGACCTGGAACAGATTGTAAGCCCAGGGTCCTCAGATCCGGCTGGAGGTTATATGGAGTGGTTCCTACTGCTGGCAACCAAGAGAGTGAGGTGTGGAGGAAGGTTGCCCCAGCATAGGTACCTGTGTGTGCAGACCCGTGGAGGGGAGACTGAGCTGAATAAGGGAACCTCAGTGTCCTTTCTTGTGGGAACAGAGAGCCAGGGGACAGGAGCCAGACCTGGATGACACCCTGAGAAGTTGGGTGTCTATTCTGGAGGTGATGGGAACAACGGGAGGCTTGGAGCAGTGGAGGGATCTGATCAAGCTCTTACGGGGCTTCCTGTGATTGCACCATGGAGAACAGACTAGGGGTGTGAGGAAAGTGGCAGGAAGACCAGGGAAGAGGGTACCTCAGTAGTCCAGTGAGTGTTGATGATGTGGACCAATGCGGTGGCCTTGGAGGTAGAAAAAGTGGCTGGATTCTGAATCAAGTTTTTTTTAGTAGATCTGCATTTTCTGATTTTGAAGGTGAGAGAGAAAAAAGTAGAAGTCAGGGGTGACTGCAAGATCTTTGGTTTATCAGCTGGAAGGCTAGAAGCTCCAACTGGGATGTAGAAGTCGGTGATAGGATTAATTTTCCTTCAAGATACTAGTATTGTTTTGGCCATGTTAAGTATATGAGATGTTTCAGAGAACAAATGAGTAGAAGTAGAAATGGGTAGCTGGATGCACTGGTCTGCAAAATGTGGACCAGGATGGAGCTGTGTTTCTTAGCTTGGGCAGCTAAAACAAAATACCTTTATTTCTCAGAGTTCTGGAAGCCAGGAAGTCCAAGATGAAAGTGTTGGCAGCTTCATTTCCTGGTGAGAGTCTCTCTTCCTGTCTTGCTGATGGCTACCTCCTCACTGTATCCTCACATAGCCTTTTGTTGGTGCAAACAAGTGAAGAGAGCAGGAGATCTATCTTTCTCTCCTTAGAAGGGTCCCAGCCTCCGAATCTAAACCTCCCAAAGCCCCAGCCTCCAAATACCATCACACTGGGGGTCAGGGCTCCAACGAATGAATTTTGGGAGGGTGCATACACTCAGTCCATAATTGCTGTGGATCACATTTAGGAAGGGTAATCTCCGCCATGATGATGTAAATAGTAGTCCAGAAAGGGGAGGGCGGGATCAGAGGCCTGGGTCTCCTGCTTGGTCACCTATGTGTGGAGTGGCAGACATCATAAACACAAGTGAAAGAGAGAAGTGGTGGTGGGAACAGTGTAGAAGTGGATGAGATGGCCACTATGTACAGATGGCCAAGGCTTCTGAGGGATGAGATCCACCTGCACGTGAGGTGGATGCAGAGGCATAGGGGTAGTGGAGGCAGTGAGGCCAGGACTGCTGCTTATTCACTGCTCTGGGGTCACCAGGATTTTGTCATGACCTTGGTGTGTCTAGGGAGTTTCAGCCAGGCACGTGGATTAGCTCAGGGGCCACGTGGTCATGTAGGAGAATTGCTGGACCTGGGGTGGAAGGTCTCTGGCACTGGTTTTGAATGAGGGTTAGGAAGAGAGAGGAAGGCTTGACAGGCGAGAGCCCATCAAGTGCAGCACAAGTGGAGGAGGGTCATGGGTGTCTGAGATCCATAAGTGGTTCTGAGTGGCTGAGGTTGAAGCAAGGAATAGTCAGGCAGGGAGACCTGTAGAGCAGGATTCTGGGCTGCCTCTGCCACTGGAGATGGGGTAGTTCTAGATCCTGTTTGAATTTGCCAGCACTCTCTATGCCATGTGCTGAATAACATGGAGCAAGGAGAACTGGGGGAGGGAGTGGGAAGTGAAGGCCCGAGGGCCCTGGCATTGAGGACCTCAGGGTGAAATGGTAGCCCACACCCTTAGTTATGTCTGGGAGGTATGATCTGGGGGATCCTAGCAGAATTGCTTAACGAGAAAGTATTTCCCTGCAGGCCAGGCCCAGAGCGTAGGTATCGCTAACTGCCCACCTGCCTGTGGCTGCTGGGGGTGGGTATAGTGATCAAACGGGGACCAGGAGGAGAGAGTGGGCATCAGTGGCATCAGGGCATCTCTTCTCTCAGATGGGGACATGAGGTGGGTGAGCAGGGGAAGAATGAGTGGGTAGATGAACTTGGGGTCCTAGGAGAGAAGCTGATTATGGAATGAACCGTCCCATTATTGGCAGAGTTGTGTGACCTTTGAGGACGTGGCCGTGTACTTCTCCCAGGAGGAGTGGGGGCTCCTTGATGAGGCTCAGAGGCTCCTGTACCACAGTGTTATGCTAGAGAACTTGGCGTTTAACAACATCCGTGGGTAAGGCCTTCATTTTCCTCTCAGTATCCTGAACTGTCTTTCTCCCTCTCCCAGAACCAAACTTGGGCTTCTAACTTCCCCACTTCCTTGGCATATGTGTTATGGGTGCCCATGCTAAGCTGTGTGCCCTGTCCCATGCAATGCATTCTTCAAGCAGCCCTAACACCTGCAACCCCATAGTGTACAGGGGAAGGTCTAGGAGTCTGGAGTCTGGCAACCACTGTAATGGATCTCACTTCATTCACTCTCTCCCGGGCGGGATGACTGTGTCCAGATCAATGGCACCTTGTGCCCCAGGTTTTGCCCCTTCTTTTTATTTTATTTATTTATTTGACAGAAAGCATACAAGTGGGGGGAGAGGGAGAAGGAGGCTCCCCGCTGAGCAGGGAGCCTGATGCGGGGCTCAATCCCAGGACCCCGAGATCATGATTTGAGCCAAAGGCAGACACTTAACCGACTGAGCCACCCAGGTACCCTTGCCCCTTCTTTTTTTTTTAATTGAGTTGTAATTGACAACATGTTAGTTTCAGGTGCACAGCATAATGATTTGATATTTGTATATATTGCAGAATGCTTACCACATTACATTTGATTAGCATTCATCACCATACAGAGTTCCAAATATTTTTTTCTTGTCATGAGAACTTTTAAAGATTCCTTGTGATTGCCTATATCAGGAATTGTAAGCATTGTCATGGTCACTATTTACGTGGTCCATAGACCTTTCTTTTTCTTTCTTTTTTTTTTTTTTTTAAGGATTTACTTATTTTAGAGAGAACGCGTGTGCATGAGGGCTTGACGGGAGGGGCAGAAGGAGAGGGAGAGAGAATCTTAAGCAGACTCCCCGCTGAGCATGGAACCCAACGCAGAGCTTGATCTCATGACCCTGAGATCTTGACCTGAGCAGAAACCAGGAGTCAGAGGCTTAACTGACTACGCCATCCAGGCGCCCCCTGTGTGGTCCATAGACCTTTCTTGAAAGACTCTCTTTTGAGACTTTATTGTAATGTTCTTTCCTGTCTTCTGATGTTGCCTGAGTTGCTCTGGTCCAGTGCTGACCACTCACCTGTGCTCTCTTTCCCTAAGGACTTGCTTCATTCGGGTCCCATTTAGTTACACAACTGGGAGTCTGGGGAGCACCCTGCTTGCTTCACAGGGTGAACATGGCAGGATGGTCTCAGAGGAAGCCTGGCCCTGGTGAGTGGCAGCTGGTGGTGGGCGGGTGGGCATGACATCAGGGCTGTGTTCAGAGCATACCAGGAACCTGCCCTGTGTCCACCAGTGTTTTGGTGCATTGCCACTGGACACATCATCTACACTGTTTTCTATGTACTTGACACTTTTCTGATTCTGAGTGACATTTCATCTGTGACTTCCATTCCCTGGCCGTCCCCAGGTTTCTGACCTCCATGTATCATTTGTTCCTCTCCACTGCATGGTCTGCTGTTCTCCCACACATAATGTGTTGTGAGGTATGCACATAGCCTTAAACCCAGATACTCAGTCCCACTTGTATTTCCCTTGGCCTGGACACAACCATTATTCTGTGTAGCGCGGACTTGTCCCCAGACAACAAGTTCCTGCTGAAGGCTGTTGGAGAGGAGTGAATCCGTGATTCTGCCTCCCCTCCCTGTGTTGCACCCCATCCTTGTGCCCTTTGTCTCAAAAGGTCTCCCTCATTCTCTTTAGAGGCCCAGTACTGCAAAGCAGCCCTCCCTTCACATTGCTGCCTCATTCTGAAATTACTCCCATGGATTAAACATTTTATTTATTTATTTGAGAGAGAGAGTGAGAAACAGCATGAGACGGAAGAGGGTCAGAGAGAGAAGCAGGCTCCCCGCTGAGCTGAGAGCCCAATGTGGGACTTGATCCCAGGACTCCGGGATCATGACCTGAGCCGAAGGCAGATGCTTAACCAGCTGAGCCACCCAGGCGCCCCTGTAACACACATTCTTGATGGGACTTCACTCTCTGCAAAGTTAAAATATACTGTATCAGTATTTCTCTACTTTCACATTGTTGGTTTGGAGCAGAGGATGAGGAAGTACCTTCTGAGCAGAGCGTTTCTGTTAGGAGGAGTATCACAGGTCAGGACTTCTAAGGCAGACTCATCAATCCAAAAGACTCATTTCTGTGAGAATTGTGTCCCAGTATTTTTTTTTAAGATTTTATTTATTTTTTGACAGAAACACAGCGAGAGAGGGAACACAAGCAGGGGGAGTTGGAGAGGGAGAAGCAGGCTTCCGCTGAGCAGGGAGCCCGATGTGGGGCTGGAGCCCGATGTGGGGCTCGATCCCAGGGCCCTGGGATCATGACCTGAGCCAAAGGCAGATGCTTAACTCCCTGAGCCACCCAGGCGTCCCTGTGTCCCAATATTGAAAGATGATTTGCACCCTTCTGAGCCAAGCAGCATGTTCTGGGCAGAAGTCATACTTGGGTGGGGCATCCAGAGGCTTCTGGTTTGGTGCAAACCTTCACCAGTACCAAAAGCATGACAGTGGAAAGAAAATCTTCAAAATAGATGTGAACAGTACCTTGTTTGTGATAAGCTGCAGATTCCGTGTATCAGGGAAGCCCTTCACCTGTGGGGAGTGAGATCTTGACCTGAGCAGAAACCAAGAGTCAGATGCTTAACTGACTACGCCATCCTGTGGGGACTGAGATCTTGACCTGAGCAGAAACCAAGAGTCAGATGCTTAACTGACTACGCCATCCACGTGCCCCCTATGTGGTCCATAGACCTTTCTTGAAAGACCCTTTCTTTCCAGCTACCTCAGGCCTTCTCCAGCACCCGGACACTCCCAGTGGTGAGAAGCCACAGTGCAGCATTGAGTGTGGGGAGCCCTTTAACAGTGGAATAAGTCACAAGTGGATTGAATACAGGACAGTTTTCAGTAGCACTTACACCCTTCACCACCAGTGATTCCACACTGGAGAAGGTCTTGATGAATTTAGCAAATGTGGAAAAGCCATCAGCTACAAATACAGACCTCTTCAGCACCAGCAAATTCACGCTGGGAAAGAGCTTACAAGTGTAGTGAATGTGGGAGATTCTTTAGCCACAAAACCCATCTCATTTGACACTGGCGAGTGCACACTGGAGCAAATCCTTATGAGTGCATAGAATGTGGCAGATCTTTTAGCCAGAAATCTGACCTCATTCAGCACTGGAGAGTTCACATACAACATGGTAATGTATAAACACTTAGGAAACCATCACTGTTATCAGTGATGATGAGCATGTCCGTCACCTGCATCTTTTCCTTATTCCCTTTTATAATCTCTCCTTTACTCTCCAGGCCACCTTTGATTTACATTCCTTTACAACTGATTGCATTTTCTAGAATTTTATGATTGATCATAAAGTGTTTACTCTTTTTTTCTGTTTTCTTGACACTGCTTTGAGATTCATAAATGGTGCTTATAGGACTATTTAATTCTTATGCTTTTTCTTTCATGTGTCGTCAACAATATTTATCCATTCATCAGTTTATGGATATTTTGGTTATTTCTACTGTTCAGCTATTGGAAATAAAGCTGATGTGAAAATTTGTTTATAATTCTTTATATGGTTATATGTTTAATTTCTCTTATATTAATGACTCAGTGCACTGTCTGAGTCATAGGGGAGGTAAATATTTAATTTTTTTTTAAAGATTTTATTTATTTATTTGAGAGACAGAGAGAACGAGAGATAGAAAGCACGAGAGGGAAGAGGGCCAGAGGGAGAAGCAGACTCCCTGCCGAGCAGGAAGCCTGATGTGGGACTCGATCCCGGGACTCCAGGATCATGACCTGAGCCGAAGGCAGTCGCTTAACCAACTGAGCCACCCAGGCGCCCAATATTTAACTTTTTAAAAAATACTGCCAAACTGTAATCTAAAATGGTTGTGTCTTTTTGTACTCCCACCAGCAGTGTGTGAGACTTCAAATTCCTTCACACCCTTGTCAATGCCTGGTAAGATGACTTTTTAATTTTACTGTTCTAAAATAAGCATTGGGGGCACCCGGGTGGCTCAGTTGGTTAAGCGACTGCCTTCGGCTCAGGTCATGATCCTGGAGTCCCTGGATCGAGTCCCGCCATCGGGCTCCCTGCTCGGCGGAGAGTCTGCTTCTCCCTCTGACCCTCCCCCCTCTCATGTGCTCTCTCTCTCTCTCATTCTCTCTGTCTCAAATAAATAAATAAATAAATCTTTTAAAAAAATAAAATAAGATAAGCATTAGTATCTCATTCATTTTAGTTACATTTCCGTATGGATTTATGATGTTGAGCATTGTTTCATGTATTTGCCATCTATTTATCTTTTTTTAAATATTTTATTTATTGGAGAGAGAAAGAGAGCACAGCACAAGCAAGGGGAGCAGCAGGCAGAGGGAGAGCAAGAGGGAGAAGTAGGCTTTGCACCGATCAGGGAGCCCCATGTGGGACTCGATCCCAGGACCCTGGGATCATGACTTGAGCCAAAGGCAGACACTTAACCCACTGAGCCACCCAGGCGCCCCTCTATTTATCTTTAATAAATGCCTATTCTCCTCGGGCTAGTTTTTATTTTATGAAATTTGGTTATTTTCCCCTTTTTTTAAAAAAATTTTTTATTTATTCATTTGAGACACAGAGATAGAGAGAGAGCATGAGCAGGGAGAGAGGGAGAGGGAGAAGCAGGCTCCCCGCTGAGCCAGGAGCCCAATGCGGGGCTTTGATTCCATGACTCTGAGATCATGACCTGAGCCGAAGGCAGATGCTTAACCATCTGAGCCACCCAGGCGCCCCGGTTATTTTCCCTTTAATAACACGTAAGATGATGAAACAACAAAGACTTAATATTGGAATTTTATTTGTTCAGTAATGTGAGCAACTTCTTTGTTGTGTGGAATGATTGTTTTTGAATACTGGAAGAATATTCTGTCATTTTTTTTTCTTCAGTTTTTCTTGGGGGCATGTACAATGTAGTGGCTACCTATACCATTTAGTAGCATATTTTCCATCACTTTCTGGGTGTAGGCATTTGATATATTCGGCAATATATCAATAATAAATTAAGCCCTAGTTTGCAGCATTTGCCAACTTCCTTGGTGTAAGTTCTCCCACAATGGCCAGTTTCAAACCGCCAACATGATGTCACCGAACACGAAGTTGGGACGAGTTGGCAGTAGTACAACTTTTTGTTTGAAGCACATTCTCTTTTCACCCTGTTGATACGGTAGCCACAGATAACCTCAAGAACATATGTGATAAAACAGTAGAATGATAAGGGAGTGATGCTATTTGAGTATTTATAACTTAAAGTTTGATATGTAATTGACAAATACACATATTTGAAATGTATATTTTGATGTTTTGAGTCATAAAAACTAAAGTTTCGGTGCACCTGGGTGGCACAGTCGTTAAGTGTCTGCCTTCAGCTCAGGTCATGATCCCAGGGTCCTGGGATCGAGCCCGCATCAGGCTCCCTGCTCAGCGGGAGCCTGCTTCTCCCTCTCCCACTCCCCCTGCTTGTGTTCCTTCTCTCGCTGTGTCTCTCTCTGTCAAATAAATAAAATCTTTAAAACAAACAAACAAAAAACTAAAGTTTCCATGTGCCCTTTTTAAATTTGTTCTTCCCAGCATATAGAATTACTGATATGAGGACATATTCTACCTTTTGAATAATAATGGCTACTTTCAAATATAAACAGAAGTGGAAAAGACTCTCATGGAGCCTCAGTCTTCCATTGTTATTTATGGTCTTTCTGGTTTCATCTTCCTTTATACATATTAGTGGGCTATTTTACCCATGAAACATAGACATCATGTTTTTTAATGCATACTGAAGAATGCTTTTCTAAAATGTAAGAGCTTTTTCATAATGCTAATAACTTTCTCCCAGAATAAAAATATTTTAAATTATAAATATGAAAAAGTCAATGATGAATTTTATCAGTTTTCTCAAAAATGTCTTTTTTCTTTAAGGTAGAGACTAGTTACAGGGGCACCTGGGTGGCTCAGTCGTTAAGCATCTGCCTTCCACTCAGGTCATGATCTCAGGGTCCTGGGATCGAGCCCCGCATCGTGCTCCCTGCTCGGCGGGAAGCCTGCTTCTCCCTCTCCCATTCCCCCTGCTTGTATTCCCTCTCTTGCTGTGTCTCTGTCAAATAAATAAATAAAACCCTTAATAAAAAGGTAGACTAGTTACAATCAGGATACAAAATACGGGGCACCTGGGTGGCTCAGTCGGTTGAGTGTCTACCTTCAGCTCTGGTCATGATGCCATGGTCCTGGGATCGAGCCCCACATTGGGCTCATGCTCGGTGGGGAGCCTGCTTCTCTTTCTCCCTCTGCCACTCCCTGTGCTTGTGCTCTCTTTCTCTCAAGTAAATAAATAAAATCTTTTCTTAAAAAAAAACAAAAGGATACAAAATGTGTTTTGTCGGTCTGTTAACCTATAGGTGCCACATCTCTTTTTTAGTATTTACTTGTTGAAGTGATGAGCCGTGTGTCCATTACAGTTTGCAGCATTCTAGCTTTGGCTCCCTGTATCTCATAATATGCTGACCCTTCCCCCAAATTTCCTGTGCACTAGATATCAATGAATGATGAGTCCCAGCAGATGGGTGTATGGTGGTGGCACCACCTGGAAACACATTCAGGTATTCGATGGGATGGATGCGTGGCGATGACACTGCAGTGCAGCCTGGGGACACACACACACTCAGATACAGGGAGCCCTGTCTGGCAGGCGTGTGATACTGACTCCCCTTAGCACATCCTGGGGAGACCTGACATATACTCTGGGAACGTGCGTGACAAATGTGCAATGCTGACATCCTCAGCATTGCATGGACATGCATGCAGACACTATGTCCACAACACTGATGGTGTGTGACAGATGTGAGGCACACACAGCTGGTATATGTAAAACTCACTGGGGACCTGAGAGGTAGACATGAGGTCTTGACACCTCCTAGCAAGTACGGGGACACAAATTGCACAGACACCCCACAGAGACTCGGGACAGGCATGGTATAGGGACACTACTGAGTCTGGTATGTGGGCCACACAGTCATTGTACGGCCCCCCTGGACCAAGTACAATATGGCAGGGGCACCCTGGTTTGGAGGGAACAACCCTCTCCTCTGTCACTGCACGTTTGACAGTGCACTGAAGGAGGCAGAGGAGGCGCCTTTATAGTCATCCCTGTTTCCTTAAGGCCTGGGTCACAGTCCTCAGGTAGGGGAGATGGTTTTAAATAATTTTTTTTTTTAAAGATTTTATTTATTTATTTGAGAGAGAGAGAGCACGAGAGGGAAGAGGGTCAGAGGGAGAAGCAGACTCCTTGCTGAGCAGGGAGCCCGATGTGGGACTCGATCCCGGGACTCCAGGATCATGACCTGAGCCGAAGGCAGTCGCCTAACCAACTGAGCCACCCAGGCACCCGGGGAGATGGTTTTAGAGGGCGTGCTGACATGGCATCAGGTGGCATAGGTGGGCATTCTGGGAGCCAGTCCTTCTTTCCCTTCTCTTCCTGACTGGCATCAGGAGGAAGTCTTGGTTTAGTGGTGAATCTGTATGCCCCCCTAAATATTACTGACTTCCCCTTTGGCAAACAGGGAGCAGTCCTAAGCAGGCCCCATGAGTTTGCTAGGATGTAATAGCATTATTTTGATTTTATTGTTGTGTTTTCATGGTAACCTATCCTTTATGGCAAGGAAAACTTTTCCCCATTTACCAGAAAGATGTAAAGACTACAATAATTTAAGAAAAATAAATTGTGGAGCGCCTGAGTGGCTCAGATGGTTAAGCAACTGCCTTCGGCTCAGGTCATGATCCTGGAGTCCCAGGATCGAAGCCCGCATCAGGCTCCCTGCTCAGCGGGGAGTCTGCTTCTCCCTCTGACCCTCCCCCCTCTCATGCTCTCTATCTCTCAATCTGTCTCTCTCAAATAAATAAATAAAATCTTTAAAAAAAAGAAAAAAATATCAGTTTAAAGAGAAGAAATTATTTTTCTTTAAGATCTATTTATTTTGAGAGAGTGAGTGAGTGGGGTGATGGGCAAGGGAGAGGGAGAGAATTTCAAGCAGACTCCCTGCTGAGTGGGGAGCCTGATGCAGGGCTTGATCCCAGGACCCTGAGATTATGACTTGAGCCAAAATCACGTTGGCTGCTCAACCAACTGAGCCACCCAGGCGCCCCTAGGGAAGAAATTATTAAAAAAACAAAAAAACAGCTAACATCCCCTGAACACCAACCACATGTCTGGCCTGTTCAGGGCCCCAGTAATTCCTCACTCAGTTAATCCTCCCCATATCTGTCACCTCAGCCAAGTAAGGAATATGCGCCCACTGCAGGAAATGCCTCACATCTGAGCTCACACACTATAGATGACATGCCTCTGGCTTTGGTGGTAAGGGTTCTTTAGGAGTGTTGGAAGTGTTTTTGGAAATGTTGGGAAGTGGACGATACTTGGTGTCTGGGTAAATGTGTTTATTTTATTCAGTATAGATTAGTTTGCCTTTTTTAAAATTTCACATAACTCTAATCCTTACTCCTTGTGTGGCTTCTCTTATGTGGCACAGTTATATTTTGGCATTTATCTCTGTTGTGTCATGAATAGTTAGGATTTTTTTTTTTAATTAGTATACTATATAGATATATATTTTATACTCTACAAATGTAACACCATTTGTTTATCCATTCATCTGTTAATTAACATCTGGATTGTTTTTCAGTTCTTGGTTTTTACAGATAAAGCTGCCACAGATGTTTACGTGAAGTCTTCATGGAAATATGTTTCGTTTCTTTTGAGTTCATACCTAGGAGTAGAGTGTCTGAGTCAGGGGGTAGGTAGATATTTCTCTTATTAAGAAACTGCCGAACTGGGGCACCTGCAGGGTGGGTGGCTCTGTTAAGCATCTGCCTTTGGCTCAGGTCACGATGATCTTGGGGTCCTGGGATCGAGCCCTGCATCGGGCTCCCTGCTCAGTGGGGAGTCTGCTTCTCCCTCTCCCTCTGCCCTGCTTGTACACTTTCTCTCTGTCCTTTGCTGGTTAAGTAGTCATTCCAGAGGGCAGTCTCCTATTTGTATGAAAATGAAGGAATCCAAATTATAATATCAATGACCTATTTTATAGTAGGATAGTAACAGAATAATTCACCATAAGCAAATTGGATTATTCTGTGTGAGTACAGTTCCATATAAGGATGGCAAAGTCAGAGATTTACTCCTGTTTCATTCAGATGCAAATGTACAATGGCCACTACCACACTATTACTACCCCAAACAATAGGGCACGCAAATTAAAATAAAAACACTGTAAAGCAAAAACATTAAAGGATCTCATTTGTAGAGGTTATAATTACCTTCTTTTTATATGTAGAGGATTAATTCAAAATGTAGTAGAATTAATGATACCCAAATATAAGAAAAACATACAAAATTAATGGTTTTCATATATCTCAGCATTAATTAATATACATATATTTTAAATACTTATTTTACAACATCCTTACATTTTCTTAAAAACTTTGAATAACGAGGAGAGAGTTATCCAAAATGTCTTTTTTCAGGAGCCTGGGCCTGTGGTGACAGTCACCACAATCAGAGGATGGGTGGTGGGGAATCAGCAGAACCCTAAGACATAATTTAAAATTCTCTGATCTCACCTCAAATTATCCAGTCACCTGGTGCGGTAATGACAGTGCCTGCTTGGGGAGTTGAGAATAACTGGAACGCTTTCTGTCTCTTCTATCAGTTAGCAGAAACAGTGGTGATTAATAATGCTTTTCCAAGAAGCAGGGGAAACATTAGTGAGAGAAACTTTCCTGTGATCTGTGGAGACTGAGAGTCTCCCCGGAGGAGGGCAATAAATAGTGAGATCTGGGTCAGGAGACACTGCAGCCCAAGGAGATAGGCTAAGTGGACCATGTGCTTCCATGATAAGGTTTCTATCCATATTTATTATTGTTATTATTTAAAGATTTTTTTTATTTTTTTAAGATTTTTTTTTTTTTTTTTAATTCATGAGAGTCAGAGAGAGAGAAAGAGGCAGAGGGAGAAGCAGGCTCCCGCGGAGCAGGGAGCCCGATGCGGGGCTCGATCCCAGGACCTGGGACCATGACCTGAGCCAAAGGCGGACGCTTGACGACTGAGCCACCCAGGCGCCCCCAAATTTATTATTAATATTAACGATTCTTCAGACCTCAGAGAAGCATCCTTATTCATGATGTGGGCAGAGAAATAACATCTTACAAAAGAACCAGAAAATGAGTTGTGGACGGATACGGAGCAGAAGGAAGACTGGGAAGGTACAGGTTGGATTTCAAGAAAAGAAAGAGCCTACAAGCACCCAAAGATACTAGAGTGCCTACTTTTAAAAGACCTGGAAGTGACCATTGCCTTTAGTGACAGTAAACTAGCTGACCATGCTGACAGCAGTCCTGCAGGACGTATAGGCCGAAGCCTGTGGGCAGTAGGGGGCAGCCTGCCATGAGACAGGGACAGACCTCAGATACCCACTTTTGCTCTGAAAGGAACAGACATGGGGCGCCTGGGTGGCTCACTCAGTTAAGCGTCTGCCTTTGACTCAGGTCACGGTCCCAGGACCCTGGGATCAAGCCCCGCATCGGGCTCCCAGGGAGCCTGCTTCTCCCTCTCCCTCTGCCTGCTGCTCCCCCTGCTTGTGCTCTTTCTCTCTCTGTCAAATAAATAAATGAAATCTTAAAAAAAAAAAAAAAGGAAAAGACATGAAAACCTCCTTTCCTTTAAGTCCCCCTGTACAACTAACTGAAGTGCACAAGAAGTGGAGACAGAAAAAATGGTCAGCTCTTCAACTCACCAGTCAACATTGTCAATGTAGGAGTCAGAAAATGTCAATCATTTGGGGGTGCCTGGGTGGCTCAGTCGGTTAAGCGACTGCTTTCGGCTCAGGTCATGATCCTGGAGTCCCGGGATCGAGTCCCACATCGGGCTCCCTGCTCGGCGGAGAGTCTGCTTCTCCCTCTGACCCCCTTCCCCCTCGTGCTTTCTGTCTCTCATTCTCTCTCTCTCTGAAATAAATAAATAAAATCTTTAAAAAAAAAAAAAAAAGAAAATGTCAATCATTTGGTTAAAACCTTGCAATGTTCCCTAGCTTTTCTGAGAAAAGGCAAAATCCTTGCAGAGTCCTGGGGAGCCTTGCCAGACTCGGCGCCATGTTGCCTCTCTAAGCTCTTCTCTGACAAGTTCCTTCCGCTCTCCTGGTTCCATATGCACTGTCTGCTGGCTTTGCTGGAACACAACTGCTACCTCTTCCCTCTGCTTTAATCTCACCTCCCCAACTACCCACGTGAGCCTCCCGCCTCATCTCTTTTCAACTCTTGCCTCACGGTAAGGCCTCTCCTTATATCTCATCCCATCCCCACCCCTACCCTACTCTTTCCCCTAACTGGTTTTGTTTTTCTTTTTTAAGATTTTATTTATTTATTTGACAGAGAGCACAAGTAGGGGGAGTGGCAGGCAGAGGGAGAAGCAGGCTCCCCGCTGAGCAAGGACCCCCCCCCCCCCATGCGGGACTCGATCCCAGGATCCTGGGATCATGACCTGAGCCGAAGGCAGATGCTTAACCAACTGGGCCACACAGGAGCCCCTCCCCTAACTGGTGTGCTGGTTTTCTGTCTTTCTTCCATG
This sequence comes from Callorhinus ursinus, assembly GCF_003265705.2. Taxonomy (NCBI): domain Eukaryota; kingdom Metazoa; phylum Chordata; class Mammalia; order Carnivora; family Otariidae; genus Callorhinus; species Callorhinus ursinus. The sequence continues at coordinate 756,785 of NW_027397162.1, forward strand.
ATCTTTCTCATACACTGAGAATAGTGGGTGACATATTATGTGCTTCACGGATTTGTTGATTGAAACAGTGCCTAAAGTTTTCTCCACTTTCTACAGGTTCATCCCTAACACTCTGGCAGTTCCTTCTCCTTTCCCCCTCATTGTTCTGCTCTTCAAGGTGGTTACTGCACATGGTTCTCTGAAATAAAACGTGATCCTGGTTGGGAGACATAGCCCTCAGGTTGGCCACAAACACAGCTGCTCCTGCCTCAAGTCTCTGGATAAAGTAAGTAGTACTTATTACAGCATACAGAATTTAAACCCTTCTCAAATGTTCTTCTGGGATCATCTGAAGCCCCTATACAGGCATGGTCAGTGCAGTTATAGATGAGATGATAATTACTTCCCAGCAAGGGGGCTGACCTCATGGTGGGCCAAACCATTATCCTTAGGATAAAATGCCCCCTTTTCATTTGTGCTCTGTGACCATGATGGCCGCTGTCCCCCCAAGGAAATGTAATTTGGTGAATAGACCTTCTCTTTAGGCAAAACACAGAAATAAAATATTTACTAGGAAACCTAATACACCTGACACTAATATAGCACTGTATGTTAATTATACTGGAATTAAAAAAGAAAACCTAGTAAATAGTGTGTGGAAATTTAATGATCTTGTTTCTCCGGAGGCTGCAATATGAGCCCTGGTGAGTATGGGTGGGAGGCATATTTTCCAAGCGTTCCTCGAATGTTTAGTCCTCATCTTCCTCTCCAGGGGTGCATGAGATTTAACCTCTGTCTTCTCTCTTAATGCTGTATCTGGAGTCTTCTTCCTAAGTAAATACACTGAACTCAAAGTCTTCATCCTCTCACATGTAAGCAAATGTGAATTCTGTTTTAGAGACTCGATTGTACAGGCAGGAAAGCCAGTCTGTGCCAGTTCAATCTGTGTTTGTTATAGAAATTCTTTAGTATGTAACATATTTATTCTATTAGATCAGATTATGGAAACTTGCTTTAATTTAGTTATATACACATAAGATGCACAATTTATTTAATCACCTTTTAATTTTTCTCCCCCTGCATCAAGGGGTCTGTTTTCAAATCGATAAGTAATTTAGAGCTAGCATTATGCTCACCACACCTGCATTTGCTTAGTACCTGGGGAGTAAAATTATTTTTTCCCCCCTCCATCTTAGGCCTGTGCCCCCTAGAGCGGCACGCTTCCCCCCCGCCCCAGGCTTTGCTCCTGTCTTTGGTTGATAAGCTGAAAGTGGGAGGAGAAAGGGCCCTGGTCTCTCCAGGCAGTAGCCTCCCTTGGTAAGGCCCCAACTGTGGATAATCAGCCCTTTTTTGCCTTTTTTCTTTTTCTTTCTTTTCCCTCTTCTCTTAGCAAAACCTTTTAGAATGGCTCTTATCTGTAGGCAGCTAATTGTTTACCCCCCTCGTGGGCTGTCCACCTGACCATCTCTCCCAGTGGTGTTCTCCCTTTCCAGGGCGTCCCGATCAACCTCAGAGGGGCAGGGACCACGAGCGACCCCAGGAGGGATGAGGGGTGGGGTGGGGGCAGCCAGAACCCTTAGGAGGGGTCGGGGAGGACTGTGCGGGGAACGTGCAGCCTGCCCCCAGAGGGAGGGGTGCAAGTGATCTTCCCCAAGGGCTACTGTGAAGCACTGAGCACCGCCCACGGGTCCCCCTCTCCACCCAGCCCCCCGGGCAGTGCACAGCTGTGCGCCTCCGGGGAGATTCAGGATTCAGTGGCTGGAGACCTGAAATCCCTGTCACCAGAGGCGCACTGAGAAGTATCACTTCACATGCTGGGTGGCTGGGAATCCGGGAGCCAGGGGATAATTACCCCTTCTTGTCAGGATCGCAGCTGGAGAGCGGCATCCCGGGTGCATTGTTGGGATGGGGACAGGGTCTGCACTTTGAGAGGCAGACTTGGCTACACTCGGAAGGAAGGGGCAACACCAAGCAGCTCCGAGCAGGGCACTGAGTACCAAGACAGGGAGCCTTCCCGGATGGTGCAGTTGGCGCAGTAAACAAGCCAGGCAGTAAGTGCTCAGTCAAAGGCATCTCTTGGGGACTTTCCCCAGAGTTCAGAATCATTCCCTCCCCCTGGCCAAATGGAGGAATAATTCCCCTTGTGGAGTCTTTAAGGATCATTCCAACACGGCAGCAGAAATTACACTTGGAGAGGCATATTAAAGAATTGATTAGGGCGCCTGGGTGGCTCAGATGGTTAAGCGTCTGCCTTCAGCTCAGGTCATGATCCCAGGGTCCTGGGATCGAGTCCCGTATCGGGCTCCCTGCTCCTTGGGAGCCTGCTTCTCCCTCTGCCTCTCTCTCTCTCTCTCTCTCTCTCTCTCTCTCTCTGTCTCTCATGAATAAATAAATAAAATCTTAAAAAAAAAAAAAAAAGAATTGATTATACTCACAAGTCCTAGAAGAGGGAGGCCAGATGCAAACTCAGGGGCCAGATGGAGGAGAGCCCAGGAAGCCGGTTCAACCAAGCAGGAGGGGAGCAGAGAGAGACAGACACAGAACAAAGACCAACAGACAGGAGACAGGAGAAAGCAAGAAGGGACACTTGTGGCAGGAGCCAGCCTTATCACACTGGTGCATTGGTCACCTGGTGTTCACAGCCTGTTTGTGGGGATGCTGAAGCATCAGGGACATGGGAAGTTTAAAAATTTTAGCTTACTGAGTGTGTGTGTGTTGTTTGATTGTTTTATCTTATGAATCATGTTGTGTTTGGGTGTCTCTAATAGCATGTCTCTAAAAATAGTGAGTGATAAGCGTGAGACTGAAAACCACCTTCTTCTCTTTTTGTGGGTTCAGGATTCTTTTTATTGTGCCTGTGACATTAGATTTCTAGTAAATATCTGTGGCCGATGCAAAGTAAACTTCATCTCCTATTTAGAGAAATAGAAGTCATGTTAAATAAAAAGTGATACAAAGGTTGCAAAAGTTGGAGAGCAGGAATGACCAGGAGTTGTAGATGGGTTCCATGTGACCCCGACATGTAACCAGATGTAAAAGTGCTTTGATAGACTCTGAACTCAGCACTCGCTTTGGATCTGCTGAATTTGTTGGGATTTCTAAAGCTTTCGCCCCTCTCAGCCTTTGATTAGTGATAACTTAGTCTGTCTAACTGCTTAAGTCCCAGCCAGAAAAACTGGGGTGGGCATTTTCCTATTACTGTCCCTGAGAGATGCACCCAGCTTAATCCCTAATTGTGCCTGCATGAGGAAATGAGTTAGTACTTTATTTGTCCATGAATGACTGCAGTTCTTCAACAGCATGTTAATCTAGAATTCACTGAGATTCACAGAACATTTGTAGACTCCGTTCACCTTTTTTATTTTTAAATTTTTTGATGACTTTTCATCTTACATAAATTGTACACTTTTACATACTCTCATTGAATTAAGTAATTTTTAGCTTCTATTTTTGGCATTGCTTACTAAGTATTTGCCATAACTCTTGGAAGAAATACACACATTTCTAAGTGGTTTATTTATGTGCTCCATACACACTTGTTAGAGCAGTGCGTAGACATGACACCTCATATTCCCTGTTTATGATTACTCTTCCGGCTACTCTAAATGTCCTCTTCAACTGTCTCTCCAAGCTGGGATTGCTCACTGTGCTCATGAATGAAAAAGAAGACAATATCCTCAGAGTGACCAAGCTTCCAACACAGACACATGTTCTCACCTAAATGACTTCTCAAAGTCACTGAGGTCTTAAATTTTTTCACCCTTCCCTGATGTTTCCCAGAGCTTCCTGCCACTATCTTTAAAGAACTACATAAACATTATCAATAACTCTGTCATTTCTATTTCACTACTGTCTTTCTGAGATAATCTGAATTCCCCTTGCAGAACTTTCCCTTCAGTAACAGAAATGATCATCATTTCCCAGCAAACTGATGAGACCATGCAGTTCAGGTGCTTCCTTCCTCTTGAGATTCAGATACCCCCTTAGTATTGGGGTTCAGATGCTCCTTTTGCATTTGTGCTGCAAGTGTGAAAACTGCAGCTACTGTCCCATACCGAAGTAGCATTTGTTGGGGCACCTGGGTGTCTCGGTTAAGCATCTGCCTTCGGCTCAGGTCATGATCGCAGGGTCCTGGGATCACGCCCCCACCTCAGGCTCTCTGCTCATCGGGGAGTCAGCTCCTCCCTCTCACTCTCCCTCTGTGCTCTTCTCTCTCTCTCAAATAAATAAATAAAATATTTTTTTAAAAACAGCATTTGTTTAGTTGCTCTCCATTTGAGATACATGTCAGGTTCCTAAAAGGAGTTGGATATCTTGGAATATGGGGAAAGAAATAGCCTATGGATTAAACTGTTCCTCAGTGGGTAGGACACAATCACAGTATATATAGGCGGGAGAGAGGTTTTCTGTGAGAACCAGAGGCAGAGCTTCACCCTTGTGCAGTTGCTTCAGGGCAGCCCCCACATCCCTCTTCGGATGAACCTGTCTCGAGTCTTTTCCTCTTGTGCCTGACCAAACGTACTAAAACTCACAAAACTCACTTCGACCTCTTGAGGTTTCATGCATGTGAAGAACAATAAATGATGTTTATTAGTTTACAGCTAAGAATGTATATATTTTATGTCGAAATGACTAGGGAATGATACGTCCATTTATATCAGTAGACTTTGGGGACACCGGAAATACTGTTTTTATTCTCTGGGAGCCTGCTGAGCTTCATGGGGTCTGAAATCATGTTTCTAAGACCTTTTGAGCACTTGCCGACAGCACCCCTTATAAATCCGCGGGAATCCCTTAAGGAAGCCTCCGGAACGTCGTGAGACCGTCACAGAACCTCAGAGCCCTTGGGATGGTTCCGGTGGGGAACGCCCTCCCTACCGCCTCTACTACATTACCCAGAGGGTACCGCGCGGAGAAGCTGCGGGTTGAGCCAACGTGAGAGCTCTTCCGTGCGTTTAACAGCGCTTCGGGCGGGACTTCCGGCGTTCTCGTTGCGGCGGTGGTTTTGGGTGTTCCTGGGTTTGTTCCGGCACCGTCAGGCCGGTCCGGGACTCTGGTGACGGGACCGAGAAGGCGCGCGGGGAGGAGCTGTCCCTGCCGCACAGACTTAGGGACACCGCCCGGGCTGCCCCGCGCCGGGGCCGAGACGGGGACGGCCGGTCCGGGTGTCCGCTCCGCACACCGAGTCCGATGGCGGCGGCCGCGCCCAGGGAGCCGCCGCAGGTAAGCGCTCGTCCCCTGGGCCCTCCCCGCCGTCCCCCCACCCAGACCCCGGAGGCCCGAGCGCGGGGCGCCGGCTCGCGGCCCTGCGGCCCAGGCCCCGGCGTCGGACGGGGCGGCGGCGGTGGGCGGGGGCCCCGTGGGCGAGCGCCGGCGTGCCGGCGTGAGGAGCGGGCGCCGGGCCGGGGGGCCTGAGGCGGGAGGAGGCTGCCCGCAGGGGACAGCGCGTGAGGCGGGAG